>NC_132869.1:18210000-18555000 GCF_048164855.1 Canis lupus baileyi | reverse complement strand
CATACCATTTTCTTGAGCACACACCCAGAGGAGCTTTGTCAGCCTCTGCTGGGCCCGTCCCTCTGCTGTCTTGTATGGGATGCACGGGGCCGCTGCCCCTTGGCAACTCTGAATGGGAGCCTTAGAATACTGGATGGGTACCCTGTGGCAAGCCTGGGAAGTACATTAGCCTTATCTATGAAGTGTTGGTGCTGGCATTTTGCCTCACCTTTCACAGCAAAGGACATCCAGCAACACTCTCCTGGGAAGCAGATTAACTTCTGTGAGTCACTGCTTTTCCATCTCATTTATGATTCATGACCTGGGCTATATTTTTAGCTTGTATTTATTTGGGTCTGAGAAGTGGGCTGGGTGGAAGTGTTGTTTGGAAACTTATGGAAGAATGAGGAGAAACTGGCATCACACTTAAGCTTGAGTAGCCTGGAATTTGTTGATGATCATCATACATTCTGTAAACTTTTATTGAGATCCTACTATGTGCCATGGACTGTGCCAGGCTCTAAAAATGCAAGTAAAGGAGACCCAGCTTCTGCCCACCGAGATCCTACTGAATTGTGAGGGCAGACGACTAGCTTGACAACAGATATACTGTAACCCCTGCCTATACTCCCAGCTGTGTCTCCAGATTTTAGTCATATCAAAGTCTTTGGTGTTTTTGCAGTACCCCTTTTATTTAAAGTCAGTTAATTAACATATGGTGTATTATTAGTTTCAGAGGTAGAATTCAGTGATTCATCAGTTGCCTATAACACTCAGTGCTCATTACATCATGTGCCCCCCTTAATGCCCATCACCCAGTTACCTCACTTCCCCACCACCTCCCCTCCAGCAACCCTCAGTTTGTTTCCTAGAGAGAAGAGTCTTTTATGGTTTGTCTATCTCTCTGATTTCGTCTTACTTTATTTTTCCCTCCTTTGCCCTATGATCCTTTGTTTTGTTTCTTAAATATCACATATGAGTGAAATCATGTGATAATGGTCTTTCTCAGATTAACTTATTTCACTTAGCTTAATACCCTCTAGTTCCATCCATGTCATTGCAAATGATAAGATTTCATTTTTTTGATGGCTGAGTATTCCATTGTGTGTGTGTGTGTGTGTGTGTGTGTGTACACATATCTTCTTTATCCATTCATTTATCAATGGACATCTGGACTCTTTCCACGGCTCGACTATTGTGGACATTGCTGCTATAAACATTGGGGTGCAGGTGCCCCTTCAGATCACTATGTTTGTGTCCTTTGGATAAATACCTAGTGGCACCACCCCTTATTCTTGCCCTTCCCTGTTGTGCATGCTATATTCATTGCCTGGATATCTCTCCTCCAACCTCTCCTTAGTTTCCCTTCATGACTCACACCAGCATCCCTTCTGAAAAATCTTCCGTGAGGCTGAGTTGGGAGCCCCCTCTTAAACAGTCCCGTAGTACCTTGCACCCCAGTGTTTATCACAATCCTATGAACAGTAGTCTTGATTGAGGTCCCTTCATGATAATTGAGACTTATTCATCACTCCCCAAAATAGGAGGCAGATGGAACTGAAGAGGTTGGAGAAGAACAACACTGTCATTCCAGGACAATCACTGTCATTCGTTGAACCCTTTCCATGTGCCAGTCACCATGCTCAGCACCACACATGCATTACCATATTAGAACCTGGTAATAACCCTATGAAACAGATAAGTTATTGTCTCTATTTTATAGATAAAGATGAGATGATATGTAAAGTGATTAGCCTCAGGTTTCACAACTAGTACGTGCAAAGCCGAGATTCAAATGCAGACCTGCCTGACTCTCAAATCCTATGCTCCCAGACTCTGGCATATTCCTTCTCCCTATACAGTGATTACTGTATCAGCCACAATATACTAGGTCATTCTGTTAACAAGCAATCCCAGCTTTCCAGCAGCTTAGACAAAAAAAAAAAGTTTATTTCTTGTTTATACTGTGTGTCCACAGCAAATTGGCTGGGGAACTCTACTCTTTGTTATTCTCCCTCAGGGACCTGGCCTGAGGTCTCCAATTGCAAGAGAAAGGATATGTGAAAAAACACTCAGTGATAGTCCCCTTGAATATTATTGGTCAAATCAGGAGCTGTACCCAGCTTCAAAGGGGCAGAAGAAGTGTAATCCTACTATGTGCTGGGAAGGCAAAAAATTGGAAATAATTATGGAACAGCCCCAATAACTCCCACATATACAAAGAAAGGAGTGGGGGAAGTAGATAAATGAAGACAAAGGGGAAGGATAAAGTGTCCAGAGGAGTGAAAGTCTTCCAGGGATTAAGAGAAAGCTTGCTTTTTAAACCATAGGTCTCTAGTTAAATGGCTGTTGGGATCAATTATTCAATTGTTCTTCCTGTAAGCAGTACTGTTAAGACTTCTTTTCTGAATGTATTAATGCTTTGACACAACCTGGGATTTCGCTGAGTCCATCAGGAGAGCATACTCAATTAGTATTACAAAAGCAGCTAATCTGAGTAGGGCCAGTATTCCAGTTCTCATTTTCATTATGAGGAACTAGTCCCGCCACTTTAGAGACTTTCTCCAAGAACAATAGAAAACAGGATTCCCAGTCTCCTAGGATTAGGCCTACATGGTGATAAAAAAAAGAATCTCTTAAAAGTTTCTCAGGAGGCTGGGACACAGTGCTAACCTTTTCTCTGCCCCACAAGGGACTTGGCTTGGAGCTATCGGGTGCGGGTTTTGAATCTCAATAAACATTAAAATGGAATATTAGATACAGGGCCGTTAAGGAGTTTCTGCAAAGAGCACATGGAGAATATTTTGGTCAAGGAAAATCCACCGTTGTATAATGCAATTCCTGTTTTTCAAGAACACAGAGGGTGATTGACATGGTGTCGAATGAAGCACAATACTGTCTGAGGTGGTAGATGCAGCAATCGTGCTTCAAGCCACTGTGAGATTATAGATGATATAAACACCTGCCACCTACAGAGATGGCTGGCCTTACCACTCTTCTTTCTCTTGATGCCCCCCCCCCAAATATTGAATGAATAAATCTAAATTTCAGGCTTTTGAACCTAGAGCAGAAGGAGCTTTCAGCAGGGTAGATGTTTGGATTTTTAAAATATATTCAATTCAATCACTGGGTGTTATATTATATGATGGCAAATTGAATTAAAAAAAAAAAAAAGATTTTGGCAGCCCGGGTGGCTCAGTGGTTTAGCGCTGCCTTCGGTCCAGGGAGTGATCCTGGAGACCTGGGATCGAGTCCCACATCAGGCTCCCTGCATGGAGCCTGCTTCTCCCCCTGCCTGTGTCTCTGCCTCTCTCTCTCTCTCTCTCTCTCTCTCTGTGTCTCTCATGAGTAAATAAATAAAATCTAAAAAATAAAAATAAAAATTTAAAAAAGATGCTTCATATAAATAGAATCACAAAATAAAAAATATATATATTCAATTCAGTCAACCGAAGTATATTTTGAGGGCTCCTGTCTGCCAGGCAGTATTCTAGGTATTGAGGATAGAGCAGTATCAGCTCTTTGCTACTTATAATGGGTTTGGGTGGATGGGTGGAGGAGAGATGCAGTGTAGTATCTTCAGGCCAGAAGTTTTCAGTTCCCTGAGTTCATTTTCATTTTAAATATTGCCCCAGACTATAGCCATCATGGAGCATGGGGCACTTCAGGAGGGTAAACATCATGGGTAAAACTCCTACCTGACCCAGGTACCATGGGGGAATTGCTGTCAGCAGATGCCTCATCCATAGGAGGTACTGATCTGGTAAGTCAGTGTCCAATGTCACTATGTAGTATCTGGTACTTTTGAAAGATGCTGGGCTTGGAGTCTTTCCTAGATGGTAAACTTCTCCAGGCCAGGGAGGTAACATGAAATATCACAGCTTGAAGCATAAAGAGACGTGGGTTCTTCTCCATTAACCAGCTCTGTGGCCCTTGAGCAGAACAACAAACCTCTGAGAATCAGTTTTCCTACCTATAAAAGGAGTGTCAGACTCCCACCCAGGGGTATCGCAAGGATCAAATGAGGTAACACTTGTGAAAATAGACAGTGTAAATCTCTGTGTCCAAGCACGTGGTCGCATAGGATGGCTCTTCTGGCCATGCCCAGCTGCAGAAAGAGCTGCGCGAGTCTCCCCACGCGTGGGTGTCTGGTTATTCCTGGGAGAGGTCATAGCCCTGCAAAAGTTCTCACTGTGCTTTTTGCCACAGGGATGACCTCCAACTGAGTGACTGTGTCTGTGCTCAGGTCTGTAGGCAGAGATGAAACCTCTCTCAGTTCAAAAAAATCCCCGTGTGTAAGGGGTTCTCAATGGGAGTAGGATTGTTGGTATGTGACACGGCATAGCTGCCTCATGTGATACAGATGGTTGTCATGCTTTCCTTGCCCACAGATGGCCAGTACTTTTTTTTCTTTAGACAAATTAGAAGATTTCTTTGGCCAATTGTAGATAGCTCATACCCAAGTCTATTAGAGTGTCATCAGAGTGCCAACCAGATCAAGATCTTTATTGTTTATCTGGGTTTCTGGCACTCAGGACATTCTATTTGCAGGATACTGGATTGCCCACTGCTGTCAAAAAGAAACTTTTCTTCTGAATCAATTTAAAACTCCCCTTATTTAATTCTAAAATTCCCCAGGAGATTACATTTAAGACGTTATCAGCTCTGCTTGCCTTAGAGGGACTTTAAAACAACAGATGCTTCCTCCATCTGCTGTGGGCAAAGGAGTGTACTTAGTTGGGAAAGAGCATAGGAAATGAGGGTGGCCAAGGGTTGCTGAGCTTTGCCCCCTTCACAGCCCTGCTTGGCTTGGGCAGGAACCCTGCCGAGGCAGCTCGTGCTTTTGGAAGAAGTAGCAGAACACACAACTTACTTTTAGAAGATTTCATCTTTGTCAACATTGAGGACTCGGGGTTGAAGTATCTTGGTGGCCAAGACCCTGAGTGTGAATGAATGAACGATTCCAGATATTCAGGTTTTTGAACCTGGAGCAGGAGAAAGAGCTTTCAGTAGGGTAGATATTTGGATTTTTCAAAATATATTCAATTCAGTCAGCCAAAATGTGTGTGTGTGTGTGTGTATGTGTGTGTGTATTTGAAGTATAATCAATCAAAGTGTGTTATTTTGAGGGCTACTGCATGTCAGGTGGTATTCTAGGTGTTGAAGACGGAGTGGTCTCCACTCTTTGCTGCTACGTTCTAGTCGGAGGGGGAGACAAGCAACAAGCAAACAAATACACAATACTGTCAGCAATAAGTGCTCTGGAGAAAAACAAATATAAGAGAACAGAGAATGGTAGAGAAAGGGAAGGTGTCAGCTGCTCTGTGTTCTTGGATGCAAGTTTCAAAAGTCCTGCAGGATCACTCTAGGAAAAGTCAGTCTTTGCCAAGACCACTTGTGCCTCTTCCACTGAGGCCTGTCTTCTTGTTGTCTCACTGAACTCCCCCAAAATCTGCTCCCCAATGTTGTTCCTTGTTCCAGGGGAGGGGCCCTGCAGTCCCATCATGTACCTGCTCCGGTTTTCATTAGATCGTTGCTGTACTAAACAGGGAAGAACCTTCCATTCCCTTCTCATATGACACACATACAGACTCAACTCTGGTACAAGGAGGGCTTTGACCGGCTTCACTTCAGGATTATTTTAACCAGCAACATATCCCTTTAAGAAAGAACACATTACAGATGGTCCAGTTAGGAGGCAGGTTATTTTGAGACTTCCTGAATATCATTTCTTGGCTACTTCATTCAAATAAATCATTTATTGCACTGTAAGAGGTGCTGGCGATAATGATGACTAAGACTCACTCCCTGCCCTTGAGAAGCCCACAGTCCAGCTGCAGGCATAGACATTTAAGAAGATAAATTGCAGCACCACTGGGTGAGTGCAACCTTGGAGTATGACCAACATGCTTTGGGAGCCCGAGGGGAGAGCAATGAACTCTGCCTCAAGAGTGCTGAAGAGGATGTCAAACAACTTTAATGATTTCTGATGCCTCATTTATATATTCATTATCCATCCATTCGACCATATTTCCTGCATAGTTTAGATCAGGGTCACACGATGCCTTGCAGATAATGTTTGTTTGGCCTGTTATTGTTGCTTGGTAACAGCTTTATTGAGATGTAATCTGCATACCATACAATTCACCTGTTTCACGTGTGCAATTCAGTGGTTTTTAGTATATTCACATGGTTGTACAAATACCTCCAATTTTAGAACATCTTTATCAATCCCAAAGGAAACCCTGGACCTGTTAGCAGTCACATCCCATTCTTCCAAACTTTCCAGCCTTCCTTTCTACCTCTATCAGTTTGGCTACTCTGGACATTTCATATACATGAAATCCTGCAACATGTGGTCTTTTGTGATTGCCTTCTTTCACTTAGAGTAACGTTTTCAAGATTCCTTTATGTTGTAGTGTGTATCAGTACTTCATTCGTTTTTCTTGCTGAAAGGTTTTCCAATGCGTCGTGTCCTTTTTATTGATCTATTTATCAGCTGATGGATGCTTGTGCTTGGTGGTTTCTACTTTTTTTGCCGTTATGAATAATACTGCTATGTACATTTGGGTGCAAGATTTGGTGTGGATACATGTTTTCCATTTTCATGGGTATTTATCTAGGGGTGGACTTGCTAGGTCATATGGTAATTCTAAGTTTAACTTTTTAGGGGAATTGCCAAGCTGTTTTTCCTAGTGACTGCCCCATTTTATATCCCCACACTGTATGAGAGTTCCAGTTTCTCCACATCTCTGCCAACACTTGCTATTTTTGGTCCATTTGTCTGTTAAATGAAGGCCATCTCAGAAGGCATGAAGTGGTTTCTCATTGTCATTTTGTTCTGCATTTCCCTGATGAGTAATGGTATTGAGCATCCTTTTGTGTGCTTAGTGGCCATTTAAATATTTTCTTTGGATAAATATTTATTTAGATCATTTGCCCACTTTAAAAGTATGTTATGTGGACAGCCCAGGTTGCTCAGCGGTTTAGCGCTGCCTTCAGCCCAGGCGTGATCCTGGAGACCCAGGATCAAGTACCACATCGGGCTCCTTGCATGGAGCCTGCTTCTCCCTCTGTGTCTCTGTCTCTGTCTCTCTCTCTCTGTGTCTCTCATGAATAAATAAGTAAAATCTTTTTTTAAAAGTAGGTTATTTGTCTTTTTATTATGGAGTTATAAGAGGTTTTTTTTTTTAATGTATTCTGGATCCAAGTCCATTATTAGATATATCCTTTGCAAATATTTTCTCCCATTTTGTGGGTGGTCTTTTCATTTTCTTGGTACTGTCCCTTGAAGCACAAAAATATTTAATTTTTATGAAATCCAATTTATCTTTTTTTTTTAATTTATTTTTTTATTTTTTTTATTTATGATAGTCACAGAGAGAGAGAGAGAGGCAGAGACACAGGCAGAGGGAGAAGCAGGCTCCATGCACTGGGAGCCCGATGTGGGATTTGATCCCGGGTCTCCAGGATCGCGCCCTGGGCCAAAGGCAGGCGCCAAACCGCTGCGCCACCCAGGGATCCCCGAAATCCAATTTATCTATTTTTTATTTGCTTGTGATTTTGCTGTTATATCCAAGGTCCTGATTTTTGCATATTTTCTTTTATCATTTTAACTCTCATACATAGGTCTTGGATCATTTTGGATCCATCCAGTTTATTTCTGCATTATAGTGTAAGATATGGGGTCCAGTTTGATTCTTTTTTAATGTAGATATTCAGTTGCTCTAGCACCATTTGTTAAAAGACTATCCTTTCCCCTTTTGAATTATTTTGGCATCCTTGTCAAAAATCAGTTGACAGTAAACATGAGAGCTTATTTCTGGATTCTAATTCCATTCCTTTGATATATGTGTCTATCTTTATGCAAACCACACCTGTTTTGATTGTGTTTCAGGGTAGTACGTTTTGCAATTGGGACATGTGAGTCTTCTAAATTTGTTCTTTTTCAAGATTGTGTTGGCAACTCTGGGCTTCTTGAATTTCCGTATGAGTTGTAGGATCAGTTTATCAATTTCTGCAAAAGAAGCCATCTGGGATTTTGACAGGAATTTAGTTGATTCTGTAGATTAATTTTGACAACATAAAATCATTTGATGTATGAAGGTCGATGTCTTTCCATTTATTATGATCTTCTTGAATTTCTTTCAACAATATTTTATACTTTTAAAGGTATAAACTTTGCATTTATTTAATTTTTTTAATAAATATCTTCTTCTTTTTGATTTTGTTACAATGGAATTGTTTTCTTAATTTCACTTTTTGATTGTTCATTGTGACCTATAGGCTTTTGAAATTAGGAAAACTTACAGATAAAGTCTGATTTCTGGCTTCTCTTGAAAAATCAGATCTGCTTTCCCAAATAGCAACAAAGTAGTTGAGTGAGTAGTTTCGGTTCTCTTCTTCTTTTAGGCCCCTTTTTCTGAGTTTGTCTTCATCATCTGGCTACTTTCTTATATCTGAATTAATTCAGTCATTAATATCATAATTATTAAGCACTGAATTTTTGACCTTTATGATTGTGCTTTTGGGAGATCTAAGTTAGATGAGATTTAGTTTGGATAAGGGATTAATGTTATCTAAATATTTAATGTGATTATTTTTGTATACACATCTTATCCTTTCTCAAAAGGTATTCAAGTCACATCTTATTCATCTCAGGAACATTGGTGAGCTACACTCTACACTGAGGATACAAAGAAGAAATAGACACAATTTTTGCTTAAAAGAGAGATATACACATTGATAAAAAGTGCTATATAGGAAACTAGAGTTTTATAAAAGGTCTGCTAGTAGTCCACAGAGTGTGCAGAGGAAGGCTTAGGAAAGGGGGTGTGGTCAAGACTGTGGGTAAGGAAGGGGGAGAAGAGGAGAGGATTCATGAAAGAAGTGACCTTTGCAGGAGATAGTTGGGAATTTGTCCATCTAGCTAAGAAATTTGGAGCTTTTCCTAGGGTCTGGTGTTTTCTCTAATGTGTGGTTCTCGGACCACCTGTAGCAAAATCACCTGAATGCTTATTAAAATGCAGTTACTCAGACCTACTGAAGCAGAATCTCTCAAAGCCCAGGAATTTGCTTTTTAAAATCTGCTCTTTAAGTTTCTCGGGTGACTTTGAAGTTCTATACATTTGAGAAGCTAATCTGAGGATGGGGGCCCTGTAAAGATTAAGTGTGAATGGAGTGGGATAGGATGGAGTGATATCATGCCACACCTGAGTTTCACTAATCGTTAGCTGCATTGGGAAAGGCAGATTCAGAGGGTGGGACACCAGAGATTCTGTGGTAGTGGGGGTTATATTCAAAAGTCAGCACTAAGGTGAAATTCAGGTAGAGAAAAGAATATACTGGGTGATCCCTAAAATCTCCTACATCTGTGTACCTGGACTGTCAAAGGTCAAAATCCCTGTCTTACATTTTTGTCTGTATTTATACGAAGGTCCCCTTTCCCTGGGGCTGTTGAGATCAAGATCTAGTTTGGGGAGTAGGGTTTGGGGCTACAGGGCTGAACAAAAAGATTGATTTCTTGCTTAATACCAGCCAAATTAATATGGTTCATTTTAGGTACATTGAACATGCACACAATGCAGTTGAGAGGCAGAGTGCCCAAATGAGGATGGTAAAAATCGGGGCAGGGTGTGGAGTTGAGGAAACAAGACAGAGCAGATCCAAGAGTTGAGATGGAGCTTGAATTGGCAGGGCTTGGCCCCTGGTTGGATGAGGGATTTGAAAGAAGGGAAAGAATTGAGTTTTCTGGCTCATGTAACTAGGTGGATGGTGATCATGCAGCTTGAGATCAGAAATGCAAGTAGAGGAATAGTTTGGGTTTACTGAATTTGAGATGCAATTGGAATGAATATTCATGTGATTATACTGGTCTGTATCATGTGAAAGAACTTGGGTTGAAAATCTCTGTGCCACCAGAACCCAGGTAATAACTGAAGGCATACGTGGTAGAGATTGATTATGGGACTGAGGTAGAACTTGGACATCAGAATTTTCTAAGCTTCCCTGGTGATTCTAAGATGCAGTTGGAGTTGAGAACCAATGGTATAGTGTGAGAGAAGGGACCATTGTTTAAAGAAAAGACAGGTAAAAACAAGGAACTAGCAAGGTAGACTAAGAAGGAACAGTCAGAGGATGACGATGAGGAATCAGAGAAAATGCTCTCATGAGAGCCAAGCAGGGAGAGAGGGTCAGAGGAAAGAGAATGAGGTGAGTAGAGGTTAGCAAGGGCAATGTTCTAGGCAGGTGAACTGGAAAACAGAAACAGTTCACTAGAGACGACAAGGTAACTGGTTTGCTCAGGCAGTTTCAGGAGAGTTCTGAGGCTAGAACTACTACAGTGAGCTGAGGCATGAATAGAAAGAAAGGAAGTGGAGACAATGCCTCAAGATTATGAAGAGAATGTCCTCCCTCCAACTCCCCTTTCTTAGTGAGAAAGACTAGAAGTTATCTAAAGGGAGCAGAAAAATCCTGCAGTGTCTTTGGGCCACAATTGATGGCCTCTACTATTGTCAAACATTTATTGCATGAGGGTCAGACCCTTGTCATATCACACTTAATCATACACTGTTCTTCAGTGTTCTGATAGTTTCAAAGTGTCATTCTTCCCTGTCTTATCACATGCAGGGCCTATGCCTGAAGCCTTCTTATGAATGATGGTCTCCTATACTCCTAGCACAGGGGCAGGGACAGTCTAAGAAAGAAATACTGTATGCCACAGAAAAAAAAGAGATTTAATCCTGCTTAATAATGAATGAACTGTGCTTCCTAGAGGTTAAGGTAGGCTTTATTTAATTTTTAAACTCTATAACAATACTACCTATTTATTAAGAAAAAATAAACAGTATAAAAGTATAAAGTAAAAAGTAAAGCCTGCCTCTCTCCCATTCCCAGTAGTAACCAGTGTTACCTTTGGTATCAATTTCTTTATTTATTTTTTTTTTTTTAATTTCTTTATTTTTAAAAATATTTTATTTATTTATTCATGAGAGACACACAGGGAGAGGCAGAGGGAGAATCCAGCTCCCTAAGGGAAGCCTGATATGGGACTCGATCCCAGGACCCTGGGATCACGACCTGAGCCAAAGGCAGACGCTCAACCACTGAGACACCCAAGTGTCCCTTTTACCAGTTTCTTATGTGTCCTTCAGACATTCTTTCTGAGGATATAAGAATATATATCCTTTTCCTTAGGTAATATGGTCAAAGTCATCATTCTATAAAAGAGTCGATATGAACAATTCTGATAAACTAGCTATCATTCCTCCTCTCTGAAAACCCTAGTAATTTCTTCAAAGCCCAAGACACACACAGCTATGAATAGGCTGTTCACCTCTCCCTGGGAGCAAGTGGTTGAAGCTCAGACAGTACAAAAATATTATTGCTGCCTTGGGGCGTGAAGAGAGAGCTTGAGCTAGGAGTTAGGTAAGCTGTCTGTCAGGTGCTGAATAGGAAGTTTGTCTGAGCACTGCTAAGCTCCACTACTTTCTCACCACCCTTGTATGCCTCTAATAAAGGTCTTCCGTGTCCTCTCAGGGTCAGGAATTAGGGAGTGTCTTCTGTTTCATGTGCCACCCCCTGTAGTTCTCAGAAGAAGCTTGATTCATTCTGCTCTCACAACTGTGGCCCCTGGGCTCATCTCGCTGCTACCCACTTCAGTAGACCAAAGGAAGGGTCAGTGGGATCCAGTTCAGTGACCCTTTCTGTTTTTTCTTTTCCTGTTATACAAGGCTTCCATAGAGAGTCCCAGAAATGGGCTACAGGCTCTGGGATAAACCCTGATTCAGTCTCACTGAGCCAGGCGTTTCCCTTTAATAGACCTTAATGCTTCCACCTACTAAATGGAATTAACAATAATGACTAAACTCATAGAAAGAAAAGATAAATAATCTCTTTCATGATTCTCTTATCCTTATGAGGCTGGGTTTCTTTCCTTTCCTTTCCTTTTTCTTTTTTCTTCTTCTTTTTTTAAAATGTAGGCCCCATGCCCAGCGTGGATCCCAACATGGGGCTTGAACTCATGACCAGGAGATAGAGACCTGAGCTGAGATCAAGGGTTGGATGCTTAATGACTAAGCCACCCAGGTGTCCCTGAGGCTGGGTTTCTTAAGAACAGAGACCATATTTTATTCAGATTCGCATTTAATAAATGAGTGGGAGGTATTATCATTCCCAGTTTGTACCTAAATCAATAAACCAAATGTCTCCTTTCTCAGGACCTGACATTCAACCACTATCTGCTTATGTTGTCATCAGGTACCTAAACAAACAAGTGGACAGATTGTTTTTATGCACTGCCCTCTTCCTGCTTCCTCATAGCAATGGTTTCTGAGTGAAATGGACTATGTGAGTTAATGGGAAGACCAAGTCCATTCTGGGCTTTAGGATACTTGTGAAATATCAGGCACTGATTCCCTCCTATCATTTTGCTCAGAGTGGCTTTCTCAACACAGGCCCGCTGTAGAAGGGGAAATGTACTCATTGTCATATCACCTCAGGCATGACTCACATTTCTTCAGAAACTTCAGTTTATCACAGTGAGGCTGACAGAAGGTGTCACCTGTGTCATTGCCGACAGTCAAGTATATGGAGCAAAGTGGAGGTTTCAGTGAAGGAAAGGGGATTGGAAACAATGCCTGGATCTGTCTTAGAAGGAAACAGAGGAGGTGGTTTTTGCCATGAAGTGTGATTAAGAACAAAGCCTTGGGAGAGTCTCTCTCTCCCTGTTCTCTGTCTCCCCACTAAAAACCCCTTTCCTCACTAATAAGCCACATCCCACCATTGGTGATTCATGTCACTGGACTGAGAATCACCCTCACTGTGACACTCTCCCTCACATGGATGTTGAGCCTCATTGGCCTTGGAGCGTCTCTATCCAACTGACTCTGTTTGCCTTCTTTCCCATTCCTATCAGATACACAGCCTGCTCTCCCTTCCTGTTAAATTCCCCACCATCAACTTTATCATCCTGGGCTCTCCTCCACCCACTGCCGCTGGACCACCCGAGGAGGAGGGCACACTCTCCCCCGCCTCCCACTTAACTACAAAACCTCTTCCATGTAGGTCATTTGTTGCCAATCTCTAAGATGGGGACAAACGAAAATCAGAGGAAATGGCAGAGAAATCCAGAAGTCTCCCAAAGGTATCAGCCTAGTTTATAGTTCCTGAGTCTCCTTCTGAGTCCTCTTTTCTCCTGTATGCCTCATTTATCCCCCAGGATGAGAGACCAGTCAAACCTTCACTTCCCTCCATCTCTTCTCTCCCTCTGCTCATTTTAAAGACACCGCTGGGGATCCCTGGGTGGCGCAGCGGTTTGGCGCCTGCCTTTGGCCCGGGGCGCGATCCTGGAGATCCGGGATCGAATCCCATGTCGGGCTCCCGGTGCATGGAGCCTGCTTCTCCCTCTGCCTGTGTCTCTGCCTCTCTCTCTCTCTCTCTGTGACTATCATAAATAAATAAAAACGTAAAAAAAATTAAAAAAAAAAAAAAAAGACACCGCTGGAGTTGAACAATAGAAGCTTTTTTCATTCTTCCAACTAGTATTTATTGAGTATCAATATGTCCTAGGCACTGTCCCAGGTGCTGGGAATACAGTGCTGATAAGTGTTTATAGTCAAGGGAATAAAGACAAGAGTAAACAAGCAAGCTAACAAGCAAACCCGATAATCAGTGGCATGAAGGTGACAGGTGAGGCCTGTAATGAAGGGTGACAGAAAAGGGCTTCTGGAGCAGTGATATTTAAATTAAAACCTAAAGGATGAGAAGGAGTCAGTCCTGGAAAGAGATGAGGGAAGAGCAGGGGAGAGGAGGAAAGGGAAAACAGCAAGTGCAAAGGCCCTGTGTTTGGAAAGAGTTGAATATACTTGAGGAACAGAAAGAAGGCCAATGCGGCAGTGACATGTATGGGGGAGAATGACACAGATGAAGTTGTGGGGGGAAGTAGAGGCCAGGAAACATAGGGTCTGAGGGCTTATAGTAACACATCTGTCTTGATAATAAATGCCGGGGTTTTTAAGCAATGGGGGGACATGATCTGATGTGTATTTTTGAAAAATCACTCTGGTGGAAAGTGTAGGTGGAAAAACATAGGTGTTTGTTTATATTTTCAAAAAATATGTCTTGATGGGCTGGTTACTAAAACCTCATCTTAACTTGATGATTTATAGCTGAAGGGAAAGATGACACTCACCTCTGTACTGACCAAACCTCCTGTGGGAATTGAACATGTAGCCACGACCTGTATCCCGCTGTGTGGGGAGTTCATTCTTTCCAGGGTGAGGGGTGCAGGAAACAGGGGAGCAGGAGCCACATTCTGAAACGGGAGAAGATACTGAAAGGCAGGAGGAGCTGGAGCAGCCAGTGAGGGTATGAAAATAATCTTTTTTTTTAATAAATTAATTTTTTATTGGTGTTCAATTTACCAACATACAGAATAACACCCAGTGCTCATCCCGTCAAGTGTCCCCCTCAGTGCCCGTCACCCACTCACACCCACCCCCCTCCCTCCTCCCTTTCCACCACCCCTAGTTCGTTTCCCAGAGTTAGGAGTCTTTATGTTCTGTCTCCCTTTCTGATATTTCCCACACATTTCTTCTCCCTTCCCTTATATTCCCTTTCACTATTATTTATATTCCCCAAATGAATGAGAACATACAATGTTTGTCCTTCTCCGATTAACTTACTTCACTCAGCATAATACCCTCCAGTTCCATTCACGTTGAAGCAAATGGTGGGTATTTGTCGTTTCTAATGGCTGAGGAATATTCCATTGTATACATAGACCACATCTTCTTTATCCATTCATCTTTCGATGGACACCGAGGCTCCTTCCACAGTTTGGCTATTGTGGACATTGCTGCTAGAAACATCGGGGCGCAGGTGTCCCGGCGTTTCATTGCATCTGTATCTTTGGGGTAAATCCCCAGCAGTGCAATTGCTGGGTCGTAGGGCAGGTCTATTTTTAACTCTTTAAGGAACCTCCACACAGTTTTCCAGAGTGGCTGCACCAGTTCACATTCCCACCAACAGTGTAAGAGGGTTACCTTTTCTCCGCATCCTCTCCAACATTTGTTGTTTCCTGCCTTGTTAATTTTCCCCATTGAAAATAATCTTTTTAATGTACCTCACTATGGAGCTTGGACCCTAGGGACCTCCTGTCCTGATAGTTCTGATAGTTTCTGAGAGTTCTGATAGTTTCCACCATATCCCCCAAATCCAGACTTCCATTCCTAGTAAGTCTAGAACTCTCTAGACATCACCCACTTTCCCAGTGTTCAAGCTTTGGGGAGTTAAGTTGTGATTGGGATGGTATAAAGTGTTCAAAAAGTTTTTTGTGTGTCAATACTAGAGACCCAAGAGGAGTTGACATAGGCATCTGGCTGAGAATCGCCAGGTGAGTGTCCTGGCCAGTGTGCCCTCCCACTAGGCTCTAGGCAGCATTTGGTAGGCTGACTTGCTGATAGGATGCTAAATCTACAGAATTTGCTCAGAAATACTATAAGAAATATCTGAGGAGGCATCCCCTGGATCCTACCATCTTTCCACGGCGCTTTTGCCATTTCCAAGCAGAGGGAGGCTGGAAGACTTCCAAGGAAGGCTACACAGGAAGGCATATAATTTCCAAGGAACTGACAGATCACTTTCAATCAGTCTGCTTGGCTCTCATAACATTTCCGAGCTCATTCTCCGAGAAACACTCTCCCTTGTCAGCTAAGGCTCTGCTAAGAGGATTTACTCCCACGGCCTCACTTGGCAAAGCTACACAGAAGACTACTAAGTCTGCATCCCTAGGCTTAATTCTTCTCCACCATTCCAGAATCCAATTTTCAACTGCAGGCTTATCATTTCCTGGATACCCCACCAATGTCTTTCAGTCAATGGGTCCCAAATCAACCCATCATCTTTCCCTCTCCTGGTTTTCCTGTTTCTGTTAATGGAATCACTGTTCCCTCTGCTACCCTGGCTGGAAACATCTGAGTCATCCTTGACTCATCCTTGTCTCCGATTCTCTAGATCAAATCAACTGCCGAATCATGTAGTATCTGTTTCCGTGATGTCACTTGAATTTGTCCCCTCCTTCCTATTGCCACCATCTCTCCTTGGTGGCTCTCGTTACTTCCCCCTCCACAGGGACTCCTCACCTTCCCCCTGACAACCTACTTCCATACTGCTGCCAACATATAGCTTCTCACGCATAGACTGACCACATCGCTCTTGTCCCCGTGGTTCTCACTGCTGTCGCCTTAAATATAAACTGTCTTTTAGCTTATAAGGCACAATTCCTATTCAAATACTCTGTGTTTAAGGTAAATTTACTAATTCCTGCTGTAAGACATGACTCTTTTCTCCTTTATTTTGAACTCTCTTAGTAAATGATCTTGTGAAAAAGTAATGTCATATTGCTGAATTCTGTATTTATGCAGTTGTATGCTTGTTTTACCTCTTTAGAGGCTTCACGGTTCCTGTATTATTTGCCTCACATAACAATTGAGCACATGCATGTACCTGGCGCTGTTCTAAGAGCTTCACCCATGTGAAAATATTTAACTCTCAAAACAATTCTAATTGTATCCCCCAAGTTACCAGGGCCAAAACTGAAGTGCAGAGAAGTTGAGGAATTTGCTGAAGTTCCATAACAAATAAGTGGCAGAGCCAGGATTCACATTCACACGGTCCAACACCAGAGCCCAGGCTCTTAACCAATGAACTTACATCATCTTTGTTACCTGCATTCCTGTATCATAGTTTGGATTTAGTTGGTGTTTTATAAAGAGCTGAGGCTGAAGGCACATGTCCATTAATGGTTAGAAATATCAATGGTAGGCTGAGCATGTCAGTGTAAATTGATATCAGAAGCTGGCTTAAGGTGTTTCTCAGGAAATCACTCTAAAGATGAGAAACATCATTGTGCTATTTTCTTCCTAATTATTCTTTTTTTTTTTTTCCTTATTCCAGTACATGGGCTGTATTGAAGTACTGCAATCAATGAGGTCACTGGATTTTGGAATGAGAACCCAAGTTACAAGGTAAGAGAACAAAAATGTGAGTGGCTTTGAGGACCACAGTTTACAGTCAGAATAGTTTCTCCCTGTGGGAATTTCTTGCAAGCCTTCAAAGTCACCATGGGTTTTTATTTATGGCTGGAAGGTAGGACATAGCTCAATGACCTAGGATGAGTGGCTCATCATGTGAAAGATTCCCCAATGTGTGGTGGAGCATCTGTATTCCATATAAAAACTGATAAGATGATGTAGTCATAGAAATAGCTGATTTTCTGGGTACCAAAAGTATTTAAGTGTATTCCTGGCCATTAAACATTAGAGAATCTCAGACCTTTTGAAATAAGTAGCTGAAAAGAAGACCAGGGAAGAGCTTTCTGTATCACGTTCTCCCCATTTACAAGACATGAGAACCTGAATCTTCCTCCTTTATATACAGAGAGCTATATGGAAGAGTTGAACCAGGGGAGCCTTACCCTGCATAGGGGAAGAACCATGTACTACTGTACACAGAGCATAAGTCAGAAGCAGACGTATAAGGCATGGGGTCTGAAGGTCAAGTTCAAGGCAAGAATGGAAAGAGGAACAAAGAAGTGCCGAGACTGGTACCTGGGAGAATTGTGAGGTGAAGGGGATAAGGTGAGAGGACTGGGTTGATGTGAGTGATTCAGGATGAAGCCTCAGGCATCTGTTCTACATGGTGCTGCTGTGTGTCTCAGGGACAAGCCACCGCGCCCATCTGCATCTGTGGTTGCACGCTACCCTTTCTAAAGGTGAATGTTCTCATTATGAAGACAGGAAAACACTTCTTAATGCTCATGCCATGAAATTATAGGTGTAGGAAAAGTGTCATGTGGTTCAAAGTTTTGGGAAAAGGAGTAATATTGCTCTTTAAGAGAGTGTAGTATACAAGATAATATTAAAAACCCTGAGAAGTGCTGTGCAGGAGTTTAAAGAATTCTATCTCAAGATTGTCTAACTTATTCGGCTCCAGAGTCCTTTTTTCATGTAACGTAAATGAACATCTCACATATCCCTAGGGCTCCATGAAATGCACTTTAGGAAGTGCTATTTTGGACTCACTATGATGCATTTTAATCTGTCTTCCCAAATTTCTCACTGACCCTCAGTATTCCCTATGGTGCCACATAGATGAAATTTAATTCTACTTTTGTACTTTTGGTGGCCACCTCAGTTCTTGGCACATGGAGAGGCTCAATGGAGATTTATGGAATAAAAATATGGTTCCATCTGGCTCCCAGGATTTGGAGATAGCTGCATTTCTTCTCCTCTGAGTTTTCTCTTTCTCATTCTCAGATCCTTCAACTATTCTGCAAGTGACCTGGTGTTTAGATGACTTCCTCTGCTAGTAGTCCTACTTTGGATATGTCCAGGCTTTATTTTCATCCTAATGATCCTTAACCTGGAGAAAAACCTTTCTCCCAATCCTGAACAGATTACAGATGAAAAAAAGAAAGTAGCTACCCCGGGTACCTGGAATGGAGGCACAGGGCAAAGAAATGCCCATTTTCCTTACCAGAGAATGACTGATTTTTTTTTCATTCATCTATTCATTTTCTTTCATTCAAATATTTATGGAGTGCCGATTAAGTGTCTGAAACTGTACTAGAATTAAGGATGCAGAAGTTTCTGTGACCTCATGGAGTTTATGTTCTAGCTGGAGAAACAAGACTATATAGCAAAGAAACAAATAAATATACAATATAGGTTCATGTAGTAATAAGTGCCATTACTGTAACAATAAAGCAGGGTAAGAGAGTAGAGATGGGGGGCTTTTATTTTTTAATTTTTAATATATTTTTGTATAGTTGACACACAGTGTTAAACGTTAGTTTCATAGTGATTCAACATACTTTATGCTGTACTCACCACAAGCGTAGCTACCATCTGTCTAGGGGCTGGGCTTTTAAATTTTATTTTCTAGCTATAAAAATACTGTGTGGTTACTTAGAACATTTGGAAAATACAGAAAAGTATGAAAAAAGAAAATCATTCATAATCTCACTTAAGGTTATGTCTACTAACATTTTGTATTTTGGAATACCTTTCCAGTCCTTTTTCCATATATGAACTTTAAATATTTTTATAAAAGATCTGGGAAATAGTTGATATTATTTCTACCATCCTGAGCATTTCCCTGTTGCTAAATATTCACAACTATTATTTATTATAATAAAGTATGCATAACATAAAACTTACCATCTTAACCATTTTTAAAAATCTTTAATTTATTTACGAGAGACAGAGGGAGAAGCAGGCTCCCCGCAAAGCAGGGACCCCCATGTGGGATCCCAAGGTCCTGGGATCACAGCCTGAGCTTTGCAAAGGCAGATGCTTAATCGACTGAGCCATCGACTGAGCACCCCATCTTAACCATTTTTAAGTGTACTGTTCAGTAGCATTAAGTACATTCGTGTTATTGTGCAACTATTACTACCATCCATCTCTGAACTTTTTCACCTTTCCAGATTGAAACTCTGTACTCATCAAATCATAACTCCTCATTCCCTCCTCCCCTAGCCCATGGCAACCACCATTCTATTTTCTGTGTCTATAAATTTGACTAGCCTGAGTGCCTTATGTAAGTAGAATTATACAGTATTTGTCCCTTTGTGACTGATTTATTTCATTTCACGCAATGTCTTCAAGGCACACAATATAACTTTTGAAAGCCTTTGGTGTGTATTGCTAAATTGTTCCGCAGAACTGACTATTTGATATTCTTGCCTCTCAACCATGTAGTATCTATTTTTAGTATCGATTATTAAAATCTTTGTGAACTTGTAAGGCTATATTTTCGTATTGTTTAGTAAATGGTAAAAGATTATTTTTTTTTATGCCATGAAGATTCAGTCTGTAACTAATGTACACACCCAAGGGAAGGTGCCTGGCATAGTATCTAGACGTTATTCCTCATAGACGTGTGCATGTGTGATTCAAGCATGGCACATTGTGTTCTGGGCAGATTTGTGAAGCTCAAGAGTGGTTCACGTTCTCTAAAACCTTTAATTCCTACCCTACTTCCCAAATACTTTTCTTTGTCCTCTTTACTTTCATTTTCCTTTCTTCTCTCAACTTAAAAAAAAAAGAGATTTTATTTATTCATTTGACAGAGAGAAAGCACAAGCAAGGAGAGCATCAGGTAGAAGGAGATGGAGAAGGCGAAGGAGAAGCAGGCTCCCCACTGAGCAGAGAGCTTGACATGGGGCTTAATCCCAGCACCCTGGGATCATGACCCAAGTCAAAGGCAGATACTTAACTAACTGAGCCACCCACCCCTCTTCTCTCCGCTTATATGTATTTCGACATTTGGCCACTTTTCAAGTTGCTTTGTTACCAATAGTCTTGGATGGATGTTATCATTAAAACGTTAGGGGCAGGATCCCTGGGTGGCACAGCAGTTTAGCGCCTGCCTTTGGCCCAGGGCACAATCCTGGAGACCTGGGATTGAATTCCACATCGGGCTCCCGGTGCATGGAGCCTGCTTCTCCCTCTGCCTGTGTCTCTGCCTCTCTCTCTCTCTCTCTCTCTGTGACTATCATAAATAAAAAATAAAAATAAAATAAAAATAAAATAAAACGTTAGGGGCGCCTGGGTGGCTCAGATGGTTGAGCATCGGCTTTTGGCTCGGGCCATGATCCCTGAGTCCTGGGATTGAGTCCTGCATCGGGCACCCCACAGAGAGCCTGCTTCTCCTTCTCTCTCTGCCTCTCCCTCAGCTCATGCTCTCTTTCTCAAAAAAATAAATAAAAATCTTTTTAAAAAACTAGGTTTAGGGGATCCCTGGGTGGCGCAGCGGTTTGGCGCCTGCCTTTGGCCCAGGGCGCGATGCTGGAGACCCGGGATCGATTCCCACGTCGGGCTCCCGGTGCATGGAGCCTGCTTCTCCCTCTGCCTGTGTCTCTGCCTCTGCCTCTCTCTCTCTCTGTGTGTGACTATCATAAATAAATAAAAAAAAAATTTAAAAAAACAACAACAACAACAACAACAAAAAAACTAGGTTTAATCAGTTTTCAAGTTATTTTAAATTTAAAGTCCACATATTCACAAAGTTTCATTTAACTCATAATCCTACTTAATCCAAGAAGAAAGATTTCATTGGACCAGTTAGAATTCCAAACGAAAGAACTTTATTTTGTGCAACCTCAACTATCTCCCCACGTTTATCGTCAAATGTAAATGTTGATTTACAATCATCAGGTGTGAATGTTGATAAGCTAGTGTATCTAATTGCCACTATAGATACAAACGATGATATTTCAGGCTGATATCCCACCCATGATAAGTGGCCTTACCATCTCTAAATTAGTTAATACATTATTTTAGACAACCAGGAGACAGCAACTGGAAATTCCTGATGTTCGAGGAGGAGCCATGATTAAGATATAGCAGGTGGGTCAGCATTTGAAACAGAGAAGAAAGGTAGAGTAGAATTCTTGTCTTCATGACAGACTTTTCTGCCAATTGTTTGAGGACTGAATCCACAGGACTTCTAGAACACAGAGAGTACTCAAATAGAGCAGAGGAAAAAAAGAAAAGGACAAGAGGCCATTCACTTTCTCAGCAGTTCCCTGGATCATACCCCTTTCAAAGCTTCAATCACATCCCTTCACCTTGACTCCAGATTTAGTCCCCAAAGGAGCCCTGTGGGTGGCTTCTACTGTTGTTCCTCAATAATTCTCACCCAGACATTTATCCTCTTGACTGATTTAGGACCAGATCTCAGTTTTGAGTAACCAGGTATTCATGCAAAAGGGCGAAGGAGGAAGTTTTCCTGATAGAAAAGAGAAACAGGATCATTACGACAACAAAGGCTCACAGCTATAGCAGACATCAAAATGTCTAGAAAACAGTATCAAGAGGAAATAAGAGAAAGGGAAAGCGAAAATCATGTTAAGAATGATATAGTCATTTGTGCTTTCTCCCTTTTTTAAAGATTTTCTTTATTTATTCATGAAAGACACAGAAGGAGAGGCAGAGACATAGGGAGAGGGAGAAGCAGGCTCCCTATGGGGAGGCCATAGGGGAACCTGATACAGGACTGGATCCCCAGATCACAGCCTGAGCCGAAGGCAGATGCTCAACCACTGAGCCACCCAGGCATCCCCATTTGTTCTCTTCTAAAAAGAGTTTCTATCCTAGTTTTTAAAACAAAGCTAAAGAAAACAAAAACACTCGTTTGATCTAATTCAGGGCGCGCACACATATACACTCACACAAAATAAGTCAGGTCATTGAAGCCTTAAGCCTGTTTTCCCTCCTTTGAGTAAGTATGATGTGGACATCATGCAAAGAAGGAAAAACATTCCTTCTGCCCCTAAAGAGGCCTCCCTTCTTTGCTTCTAGGTAGGAACCTGCCTCAGATACCGAAGGAAAGATAAACAACATTTCAGGATGAACCCAATAAGTGGAGCTGGTGGGACAGGGCTTGACTTTCAACCCTAAAGAACAGAACTTCATGGGAAATTCTCGAGGGGATATTTAGTTCATCACATTTATCACAAGGCATCATTTACTTCAAAGGGCAGGGCACAGTGCTGGTGGAGAGACCTCAAGATCATTTTCCTGCTACTCAGTCCTCTTCCTGTATTTATTGTCTTATGTTTGTAACTCATCTTTGGTAATAAAATCAGCCATGCTAAGCACCAGACACCCAGCACAGGATCTGCCCACACCAGGCTCCAGGACAGCTGGGAAGCAGCAGCTGGCAATGGGTTTGCTTCATTCTTGTGATTGCCATCTCTGGAGGTCTATGAAGGAAAAATGGGGAGCCATTAGACAATGGGTGGTAAATGCTCCCTTTTTAGGGTCCTGGTTTAAGATTAATTTCCTCTAGCTGATTGTAAGGGGCTGCACATGATGGATTAATTTATCTATCCCATTCTACTCTATTCCATGGGGAAGAAAAACCTTGAGTACTGTTGTTTTTGAACTGCTGCTATCAACACTAAGCAGGCTATTTGTGTGATTTGGTACTAGGTAAAGCAATGAGGAAGCAGAGATCATAACTCAGAGGATATTGTAATTGGACTAATTTCCTGTTTGAAACGTTACTGCTAATGAACAGTGATTCTGCAAATTTAATTCACTATCTTGAAATTTTGATTCTTTGGCTTCAGCAGGACGTTAAAGGCAGTTCTTTGGAGACAAATGCATACTGTGTGTGTGTGCATGTGTGTTAACAACCATTTGATGCAAAGCAGATCCACGATGCAGCTGAACATTTACATAAAGGCCTGTGTTTGTGGTTTCTAAGGCATGTGAATATGAGGAGGGAAAGTATTCTGTAGAGGTCAAATATCTGTATGTTTGGTGGCTAAATGAAGAGATTTGTTTGAAAATAGGCAGGCATTTATCTAAATGTCCTGAGGATTATAGGAAGGGAATTGATTGCAGCTATCCATGGATAAACGTGCGTACCTCTGCATAGAACTTGGAGTCACTGGGGCACGTGGGTGGCACAGTTGGTTAAGTGTCTGTGTCTTGGTTTCTGCTCAGGTCCTGATCTCAGGGTTGTGGGATTGAGGCCCAACTCGGGCTCTGCACTCAGTGAGGGGTCTGCTAAAGTTTTCCTCTCTTTCTCCCCCATCCCCAACTGTCTCTCTCTTTCTCTCTCAAAACAAATAAATACAGCTTTAAAAAAAACCCTGAGTCACTGTACTGAATCCAGTGTGTGGGTTCTTTGTTGACTTTTGAGGAGACCATTGGAGTTAATAGGATTGTAGCCTACATGGCATGCAAAATAAAGACTGCCCGATGTGGGTATACAAGACTGAGCCTATTAACTTGTCATGCAAGGGGGAATGCTCCTCATTGAAGAAATTTACTGAGGAGAGTCATAAGGAGAAAAAATTGAAAGTTTTTAAGTTCTAGTTTATGGTGGTCATGCTAAGGATTGAAAACAAGCACTCTGGCTGAGATGGAATATATATGGTTAGATAAAACAAGTGCCATTGTTCATGGGTCAGGAAAGAATGTCAAGACTCCAGTAAGCATCCAGTGTCCCAGGGTCAAGGTTTATAGCCTTTATCAGCTGGTGAGAACAGTTACAATAAACCGAACAGTCAAATATTCTTTTTTTTTAAATATTTTATTTATTTTTTCATGAGAGACACAGAGAGAGGAAGAGAGAGACAGAGACATAGGCAGAGGGAGAAGCAGGCTCCATGCAGGGAGCCTGATACAGGACTCGATCCTGGGACTCCGGGATCATGACGTGGGCTGAAGGCAGACGCTCAACCGCTGAGCCACCCAGGGGTCCCACTGTCAAATATTCTTAGGCAAGCACTGATTTAAGTGGAAGTGTAAAGGTGTAAATGTCAGGAAGCTCTTGCTGGAGGTTTTGGGCCCTGTGCACGCACGTGTGTGTGTGTGTGTGTGTGTCTATGTGTGTGTACAATGACCGTCTCTTCTGGTTTCAAGTTTCATGGCTCCCCAGTTCCACACAGCCTATTTAGGACTGAGATCTCATTTCTCAGATATCTGAGATGAAATAGTCAATTAAATTCCTTTTAGAAGACTCCAAAGATCTAGTAATTAAAAAAATGCATTGGGAAGGGTTCTGATAGCATGACAGAGTCAAATGAAGGAAGAGAGGGTGGACCGTCGATGGTACTGTTTGGTTCAGTCATTAATACAATGTCTTTCACATAGAGGTACACAGTTACTATTTGAATGAACAGGTGTAAGGCAACCCACAGAATAAGAAAAATATTTTCAAATCGTATATTTGGTAAAGGATTAATATCCAGTACATATAAAGAACTTATACAACTCAACAACAACAACAAAAAAAAACCAAACAGCTCTATAAAAAACTGGGCAAAGGACTTATATAAACATTTCTCAAAAGAAAACATTTAACTGGGCAATAAACAATAAATACATGAAAAGATGCTCAATGTCACTAATCATTGGGGAAATGCAAATCAAAACCACAATGAGATTGCACTTCACACTCATTAGAATGACCATTATTTAAAACACCCATACCACAAATTCAAAAAACAGAAAATAATGAATGTTAGCAGGGCATGGAGAAATTAGGAAACCTTATGCATTCTTGGCGGCAATGTAAAATGGTGCAGCCACTATGGAAAACAGTATAGGAGTTTCTCAAAAAATTAAAAATAGAATTACCGTATGATCCAGCAATTCCATTCCTGGGTATAGTTCTAAATGAATTGAAAATGACGGTTCAAACATATTTGTACATCCATGTTCAGAGCAGTATTATTCACAATATGCAAAAGGTGGAAGCACCCCAAGTATCCACTGATGGACAAATAAATAAATGTGAGATACACACACACACACACACACACACACACACACACACACACACACAGGAATATTAGCTTAAAAAACGAAGAAAGTGGGCAGCCCTGGTGGCGCAGCGCTTTAGCGCCGCCTGCAGCCCAGGGCGCGATCCTGGAGACCCTGGATCGAGTCCCACGTCAGGCTCCCTGCATGGAGCCTGCTTCTCCCTCTGCCTGTGTCTCTGCCTCTCTCTCTCTGTCTCTCACGAGTAAATAAATAAAATCTTAAAAAAAAAAAAAAAAAAAAAAAAGAAGAAAGTCCTGCCAATTGTGACAACATCCATGAACCTGGAAGGCATTATGCTAAGTGAAATAAGCCAGAGAAGACAAATACTGCACTGTATCACTTATATATGGAATCTTAAAAAAAAAAAAAAAAAAAAAAGTGGAACAACAACAAAGAGTCCAACTTTAGAAGCAGGGTAGAATGGTGCTGGTAGTTGCCAGGAGTTGCAGGTTTGGGGAAATGTGGAGATGTTGGTAAAAGGGTACCAACTTTTAGTTTTAAGGTAATCAAGGTCTGAGGATCTAATGCAGAGCATGGTGACTATAACTGATAATGCTGCATTGTATAATTGAAATTTGCTGAATTAGATCTTAAATATTTTCACACACACAGACACACACAAAAGTTAAATATGGGAGGTGATGGATGTGTTAATTCACTTGATTGTGAGAGTCCTTCCACAATGGATATGTATATCAAATGATCACATTGCACACCTTAAAAATATTACAATTTTATTTGTCAATGATACCTCAATAAAGTCGAGAAAAAAAGTAAGGAAATTGGTACACACTACCACATGGATGAGCCTTGTCTTAATCTGTTTGGGCTGCTGTAACAAGATGCCACAGACTGGGTAGTTTATAAACAACAGATATTTATTTTTCATGGTTCTAGAGTCTGGATGTCTGAGATCAAGGTGACAGCATGGTTGGGTGAGAGCCCTTTTCGGAATCACAGACTTAACTGTATTGCTAAAGGGGCTGGGGAGCTCTGTGATAATCTCTTTTGTAAGAGTATTAATATCATTCATGAGGGCTCCATCCTTATGACATAATTACCTCCCAAAGACCCCACCTACTACTACCATCACCTTTGGGGGTTAGGATTGCATCATACAAATTGTGGGGAAACACAAACATTCAGATCCTAGCAAATCTTGAAGATATTACGCAAAATGAAATAAGCCAGTCACAAAGGGACAGATATTTTGTGATTTCACTTACATAAAGTAACTAGAGTTGTCAGATCCAGAGACAGAAAGTAGAATGGTGGTTGCCAGGGGCTGGGATGCTTGGGAGGGAGGGAGTGCTTCATGGGGGACTGAGTTTCAGTTTGGGAAGTTGAAGAGTTCTGGAGATGGATGATGGTGATCATTGCATGACAATGTGGACAAATTAATGCCACTGAACTGGACACTTAAAACAGTCATAATGGTAAATTCTATGATATGTGTATTTCACTATATTTTTTTGAAGTCTAGTTACTAGATGAGTTCTATTTTGGGAGTTTTCAGTATTGTATAAGTGAACTTTATTTTGTTGAAAGCCAGTAGGAGAAAGTTATCCTTTTAAAGCTTCAGGGCCTGAGTTTATCAGCCAAGATAATTTGGTAAGGAGGGCAGAATGGCTTCTTCTTAATTTCTTAACAAAGAAATGTGACACTGGTGAGAGGATGGCCCATAGGACCACACTGGTGAGAGGATGGCCCATAGGACAGGAGAAGAGACTAGGTACCAATAGCTAATGTTTGTCTCCCACTGCACAGAGCTTTCACATCCATGGCCTCTTATGACCTGCACAGACACCCTGAGAGGAGGGCACTATAATTCCCTGTGTTAAAGCAGGGGAAGCTGAGGCTTGGAGAAGGTAATGACCATCCCATGACCACACAGCTCTTTTGCCAGGGCTCAAACCCAAGTACTCTCATTCCATACCCTATCCCTGCACTACTTAATGTTTCCTAGTGACGTTGCTTTGAAGCGAAGAAACTGCTCTCTTAGCCAGATTAAGATGGTGGGGAACAATTGAGGGAATTACAGCAGGCCTGAGTCATCCTTAAAGTTCACTTTTAAGTGGGAGAACAACAGCATGGCTGTGCTCATCATCACCGATGTCAATCCTCTGTGGGACATCTCATTCTTAATATTGTTTCACTGTGTTTTCTCCCCCTGGTTACAAAAAGCAAATTTGTCTTATTGTGGGAACTGGAAAGTAAGGTGAAATAAAAGAAAAAAACAGACAAATCACTGGAGATAACCAAGAGTAACAGTTTGGTATAAGGGTTTTCCTATCATTTGTTTAATACCGAAACTGAAAATACATAGCGCTTATTGATTTGTTATGTGTTTTTGTCATTGGCTGTGCACATTTTCTAGGTTGTTAAGAATGAGTAGTACTTGCTGTGACCTGAGCTTTCAGGTGGAAGAAATAATTTTAAACGCATCTACCTGTCATAGGTATATTTATTGAGTCTTTTTACTTCGAATAATAGAAAACGACTTTCCCTTGCCTAAGCCAAAAGAGGGCAGCTCATAGAACCAGAAAAGCAGTGAGCAAACCAGTAGAAGGACAGGGGTTTGGGGTCCCAAGGCCTCAGCAGGAGGACTACAGAGATTACCCATCTCTGGTTTTCTCAGTTCCAAAATATCAAATTCCCAGGGGAGACAGTGATTGGGATCTAATCCTGCCCTAATCATCTTTGGCCAGGACAGAGTTGCACTGTGAAAATATAGTACTTCCATAATAATCCAGTATTGGGAAGTGGAATGGCTGAAGAGGAGGAAGAACAGAAAAAGCAAGAGGAGAAAGAAGCTTATAAAATGGAGGTAGCAGATGCAGTAAAACATAGGTTTCGACCTCACAGGGGAAAAAAAGACATTAGGTCAATTTCCTTGGAGATCTTTAAAAAAAAAAAAGAAGAAGAAGAAGATTGAGACTATTTAAATCATCTCCAAAATGCTCCACTGAAATCCAAAGTTTGCTAAATTGTTAATCCAATGTTTCATGTTATGGTAGCTAGCACATTAATTTTAGAACATAATTCAATTGAGCTGTATTTTTGTGGGGTGACAGACACTTTGAGACTACATGTATAGATATTGTATATGTTTATTTCCCTTTTACAGGACTTAGGGCAGTGTTTTAATGCTTTAGCTATTTATAAAGTTTTGTAAAATGGTCATTATTTTTGTCCTATGACAAGTTGTTTACAGTATCTACGTTTTATTTGTGGAGGAGGCTTTGGTCAGGAATGAAACTCCCAATTATAGCATCTTTTCCATGGAAAATGTGATCCATTTTATGAAGTGGTTTCTAAAAATATGTTGCAGCTAAAATCAGGGCCTGCTAATTTATCTATACGAGTGTACAGAAACTTACAGGTATGTAGATATTATCAGACATACACAAGCACACACACTCAAAAAGGTCATGTATACACAGTTACTGAGCTAAGTGGATGGTTAGCTGTCCATGTCTAAGTGTGGATGGTAGAGGATGGCCTCAAATATTTTTTTAAAAATATTTTCCCAGTTTCTTTTCTAATTTTTATTTATTTATGATAGTCACACAGAGAGAGAGAGAGAGGCAGAGACACAGGCAGAGGGAGAAGCAGGCTCCATGCACCAGGAGCCCGACGTGGGATTCGATCCCGGGTCTCCAGGATCGCGCCCTGGGCCAAAGGCAGGCGCTAAACCGCTGCACCACCCAGGGATCCCGGCCTCAAGTATTTGAGGAGGAACAAGTTAATTCAGAGCTTAAAATGCATGAATGTTAAAGCCTATGCATTTTGGGGAGACCTCAGTGTGTTTAGCTCTGACTGCTTAGTGAAATAGCTTTCTCCAGTGATTTTTCCCCCCCAGGCCTTCTTTATTTGCAGAGCCAGACGAGAAGGCAGTTTAGTATCTCCCTTTTGTAGCCCTTTTTGGTTTCCTGTAGAAGTCAGAACTGAATTTTTGTAGCACACCAAGCATTCTGAATTCTACTCAGTGCAAATGTTCTTCAGGAGCAAGAGAATAGATTTCTAATTTTGATTTTGACAGACACACTGGTCTGAATCATTTAACAGTGCAAGTAGAATAGGGTTTTTGAACCTCTGTTCCTAGAAACACCAAGACTATAACTGTAGAAGCCTCCTGAAAAAGCCCAGAGTGCATCCCGGACTGTGTCTGGCCCAGAAGGGGTTGGGCCCCCTATGGTTCTACTTCAATGGACTAACCATAAGAGCTCCACCATCCATCATCTTTGGATTTGAAGGTTCTTGTGGAAGCCTGGTCCATAGCCCTGGCAGGTTTCCAAGCAACAGTGCCCTAGATATATTTGGATCAATAAATATTTATTGATTAAGAGAGAGGTTTCAGGTCTTCTCAGGCTTTGATCACAGATCTTGAGGTGACTCTGGAGGTCTTGAAGGCTCCATGGTCACTGCTGGTAGTCAGAGAAAAGAAAAGACCTAGAGAATCTAAGAACATGGAATCTGGCGGAATGAGGTCAAATTCCAGAGTGAGGAGCTCTTAGACAATTGGATCTGGCCCCTAGTTCCAAGGCAGAGTGCTTGGCACATGGTACCATTCGTACATATTGTTAAACAAAGGAATAAAAATAAATTCACTGAAGATGCTTAGTTTGGTTCAAAGACCCTTGGGGCTCAAGGAGCTGATTCAAATGAAGAGAAAGTTTTCTCAATCCCCATGGACCTGGCCTTAACCTCTTTCTAGTTTCAACTATCAGCAAGCAGTCTACAGAGTAGTTTATGACTAAGTAACAGTTGCTATCATCAGCATTGTCATCATCACAAAAGTTAACATTTGTAGAATAGATATCACTATTAATCTCATTTTGCCCATGAGGATACTGAGACTTAGGGAAATTACGGAACTCACCAAGGTCACCTAGCAAGTTAACAAGTGGTGGAACCAGAAACCAGATCAGCCTGACTCTTGTGTACTCGGCTTCATCAAAATGAGAGAACTTTAAGGAACAAAGCTCAGGAAAATAAATGTTGAAAGCCAAAAGTGACAGAATAAGGAAATGTTCCGTCCTCAGCTTGGAATTTGGCACGGGTTCAACATGCCAGATTCCTTATTTGTGAGCTCTTTCTGGAAGAGCCTTCATAAAGAAACTCATAAATCTGTAGGTGAGGATACTTCTAGTGATGTTTTCTGATCTCTACTAAGGAAAAAATAAAGATTGTGTCAGATAGTGGTTCTCAAACTTTAGCCTGTTTGAGGACTTGTGGAAACACAGAATGTTGTACCCTACTTCCAGAGTTTAAGATTCAAGAATTTGCATGCCTACTAGTTTCCCAGGTATAACTGATGCTGCTGGTCCAGGAACCACACTTTGAGAACCACAGGTATAAGGGAAGTATATCCTGTGGTTTCAAAGTGAGCTTTACAGTTAGGCCATGGATCATAGGGAATTCAGGGAATTCCCTTCATTTTGAAAACGCGATTCTTCAGAAAAATCCCCAAAAGCATCTGAAGGTTTTTTTTTTTTCTCCTGTTGTTCTGTTTTTGTTTTAAAGAAAAGGGCAAAGCCTGGGGAATGCCAGAGCAGCGTGTTCTAATTTTGCTATATGTATGTGTATATATAGCCAGAAAAATCAATGATGCAGTTCCTTTTGGGAAGAGTGAGCCAGATGGAAGGCACTCAAAATTCATTAAAAACTAATCTCAGCATGAAAGAGTCCTTTCTTTGATAAAAAGAGAGCTTTGTGGCCAAAGGAAATGCAGGACAGTTGGTGCATCTCTCCACCTGCCAGGCAGATTTGTTCCATTTCCTATTGGTATTCTCCTTAGGAAAACTGAGAATTGCCTAACAGAATAAGTGTGCAGCTCTGACCCCTTTAATTAAACATGAATCATAGCTTGTGAGAGCTGCACCTACTCTATGAAAATGGGTGTTTTCACGTATGTTTGAACAATATGAGGGTGTTATATTTTTGATTCAGATTATCTGAGCCACTAATGAGAATTTCTCTGAAAATAAGTTTTTTCCACTGTCACCTGTGACAACACAGATTTTTTTTTAAAGATATCTTCTGGTTAAATGGCTATGCCACTGTAAGATGGCATAATTCTGGCAGCAGCTCATTAGCAGGGCTTAGGCTGGGTGTAGAAACAGACTTTGAAGTGGACAGCTAAATGCAGAGGCTTACTGTGTGGGCTCTCAGGATCAACACATGAGGGAGTGAAGGATGCAGGACCGGCCAGGGAGAGGTTGACCAGCAATGTCATCTCAACAAAGGCCTGAACAGGTCTCATGGGCAAACAGACCAGGCCTTCGAGCTTCATATTGACTTGTCATTGGATGCCTGCTGTCTCTGGAGAGGGGACGTAACTGTGGGCAAGGCAACTGCCTTAAGGAGAAGACAGTTTCTAGGGGAAGGAACTTAGCTGTGAGCCATTAGCAGTGAACACTCCAACATTAGGGGCAGTGAGTACCTCTGTGCTAACGGGGAAGCCGGGAAGAGGGGAATCAGTCTGTGTTTCAATGCCATGGAGATGCCTAAACATTTACACATTCTGCCCTTGTAGAAACTTGTACTGTCCATTAGTATAACAGACGTAATTGGATCTCTTCCACAACATATCTATAACACCCCAGTTATAACACAGAGAGTACTCTTCTGGGCACTAGGCATTGTAAAAAGCAGGTTAGACCCATTTCTTAAAGCAGACAGATATATTAGGATAAAGCAATTACTCGCTCGGGGTCACAGAACTTGTAAGAGCACTACTTTTTGAACTTTGGCTGTCTCCTTGCAGAGCCCACTTGACCAGCCTTTCCCCAGGTTCTGTTATCATGTGGAAGAAGAATTATAGATCAGTTAAAGCCCTTCATATTTTTTCCTTTTAAATTTTACTATAATTTTGTACTTTCACTTCTGTATTCTTTCATGTACTTTGCACAGGATGTAATGCACATGGCATCACTTTATGAAGGTTAGTTGATATTAAAACAAACAAACAAAAAAGGATTTCAGTTCCCCTCTTTCTCCACTGAGCTCCAATGGGAGAGATAAAGAATGGGAGATGATAATTCATAGTTTGTAAAAGGAGTTCCAGAATTCTCATATTTACATAGAAGTCCCATCTCTTATAAAACCCAGCTTCCTGTACCAGGAAACTGAATAAGACCAAGTCCAAAATCTATATAAATAATCTTTGTAAAGATTAAAGGTGCTCTAATGGTTTTCCATTAGAGACGATCATGATCTCAAAGGCTCTAACATTCATTTTTGGTTTGCTCCAGACAAGGCTCAGCAAACCACAGCCTTGGGACCTAATTCAGCCTACTACCTGATTTTGATTTTGCCACCTTGTGACCCGAGAATAGCTTTGACCTTTTTAAAGGGTTCAGGAAAAAAAATCAAAGAAGAATATTTCTGAAAGAATGTTTCATTTCACATGAAAATTATATGGAATTCAAATTTCAGTGTCCATGAGTGTTACCGTCATACGTTCATGCCCATTTATCTGTGTATTGTCTGTGGCTACTGGCCTACTGCGGCTGCAGAATTGAGTCGTTGTGACAGAGATCGGATGGCCAGCAAAGCCTCGTGTTTTTACTAACCGGCCCTTTACAGGAAAGGCATGCCAACTGCTGCTGTTAAGGGACTCTCAACTTCATCTCTGTTAGAAACACTTGAGGGAGCTTTTAAAACTCCCAGTCTCCAAGCCCCACTCTGCACCAATTAAATCAGTCTGGAGATGAGACCTTGTCTTCCGGATTTGTTAAAGTTCCCTTGTGTTCCCCAGTGTGTGGCCAAGCTTTAGAACCACTGCCTAGAGCATGAATGCATTTTGAAGGACAGGTGGATGAGGCCTGTTGGCATCCAGGCTGCCATATGGGAGAGAGAATGCAGGTCACTGCTCATCACCTGTTTGTTCTGGGGGCGATATAAGCAAAGATGTTCAGGACCTCCAGATGCCCTCTGGGAGAAAGCCCTTCCTACAAGGAGGCTGGCAGAGATGAAGGGGATGGGGGAATAGAGGGGACTAGACCAAATATCTATCCCAGCATATTGAATGACTGAGTTGAAGACAATTTTTCCCGTAAATGGAACATCATCAATTGTATGGGCAGTGTGGCCATTCTTACCCTAGCTGCTCAGAATAGGTGACCTAATTCCTTAGCATCTACTAGTTTCAACCATCTGGTTGAAACTGTGGAACACAGAACCAGGTGTCCTGTGCAGTGGGTCCAATAGAAGTTTTAATCAACTGTGTGGTGCCTGAACTGATCTGCTTCAGAATCACCTAGAGGGGGCAGCCCAGGTGGCTCAGCGGTTTAGCGCTGCCTTCAGCCCAGGGTGTGATCCTGGAGACCTGGGATTGAGTCCCATGTCAGGCTCTCTGCATGCAGCCTGCTTCTCCCTCTGCCTCTCTCTCTCTCAGTGTGTCTCTCATGAATAAATAAATAAAAATAAAATCTTAAAAAAAAAAAAGAATCAACTGGAGGCTCTTAGGCATACTCCAGACCTATAGAATTAAAATCTCCAGGAATAGTCCCAGAATCTACATTTTAACTAGCATCCTAGTTGATTCTTAAATCAGCCTACCTACCTACTTAAATGGTTATGCTGTTGAATTCTTAGCAGAAATGCAGGCAAGTCGCTGTCCTACCATTTTTTGCCACAGTGGACTCAACTGGCAAGGCCAGTTATGGATTGCTCTGAAGTGTGTGCACACATTTAAAAAAAAAAAGGGACTTACCAGGTAAAATCTATAATATATATGCCAAATGGCCTTTCAATAATCAGAGTTATTTTTTTAAAAAGCAGTGTGAAAGTCATATACTCATTCTACCAATTACTGTCTTGCTTAGTAGTGTACATACCTCTATAGCAAACTATTTGAAATATCTGAAATAGTGCCAATCTTTTTTCTTTGAAGATAGGTCTACTTTTTTGGAAGTAGATAAACATCCTTTGGAGTGAAATAGGGTGGATAAGTTGGATCTATTTTAGCTTTTGAAAAGACGAGCTTTGACTTGGAAGTGACCATACTGTTCACTCTTTCACTTCCAAAGACACGCCTTCATAATATTTTGAATATTTTGTCTAAAACAGAGTAGTTTTAGAATAGCCTAGTTTATCCCAAAGTAATGGAAAACAGATTTTTGGATTTACAAATTTCAGGGTGTTTTGTATGAAATCAACCCCATATCTCTCTTGTCATTTTCATAAGGCTTAAACACTTAAAAGGTGTTTTTGGGTGTAGGTATTTGCATTTTGAAATATGTGATTCCATTACAGGAAATCATTGGGGGGAGAGGAGAAAATCGGCGCTTCACTTCTGTTCACCAGGGTAGACTTGTAGGGGAGGCGTGCTGCTGGGGCCCTTCACTTCATGAAAGTGCACCTGATGGGGCAACATTTACATCACAGCCAAAAGGCAGCATCATGAAGCAGACAGAACAACTGTGCTCTGTGGTTGCTGAGCTGGGTAGAATTGCAAGTGTGCTTTAGAATCAGATTTTAAATATAATTCAGGTTGAACAGAGAGGTGCAATAAGTCAGCGTGAGAGTAGGAGCCGTGGGCAGTACTGAAAGGTTTTATTTGACTGTCTTGGGACCTGAAGTGTCTATTTCTAAATGAAAGGATATATTTTATGGGCTGTGTCTACTCTCCTAGGGTGAAGGGATGATGCCCCTTGATAATAGCACAAAGGGAGTTTGAAGCTTTCCATTTTCTACCCATCTGTGGGCACTGAGTGCATTCATTGTGCGCTTATCGCCATGGAGGCAGGCTCATGTTCTAAAGTGTCTTGTCTGAGGGCCGACACAAAATTTTAAATGTCTTTAATTTCACCAAGCTGAACAAAACTGAACACATAGATCGCGGGGCCTTGATCTTCTGTGGGCCAAGATTTCAAAGAAGGTACTAGTTTTCCTAAAACAACCTTAAGATGTAATACCACCCTGACGCGGGGCTTGACGTACTCACAAGTCCCTTCATTCATCTGTTCCAAGGAACTCTGAGATGTTGACAACTTGTCCCTTTGACATGGTGAACTGATTTCTTTAAGGATTCAGGTTGGAGATGAAAAGGAAGGTAAAGTCCTTTGGGAGACACAGGTGATTTTGTTTTGCCGGATTATTTTTGAGTTTTATTTGGGAGAGGTTTTTGCTGTGCTTAAAAATTATCATTTCTACATGCCTGGACAAAATTGAAACCACTCCTTCACTGTGTGTGTGTGTGTGTGTGTGTGTGTGTGTGTGTGTGTCTGTGTGTGTGTGCGCGCGTGTGAGGAGATGGGAAGAGTTGCCTTGAACCATTCCCCTGGGCCTGTTGCCTGGTTTCATGTTCCACATTTTCTGACTTTCCTATTTACTGAAGAGCTGCATTTTGACATTCACTCCAAACAATCTGTCCGACAGCCCTCCCTCGATTAAACACTCTGCTTTGTCTTGGATTGTGATATTGCCTTCCAAACCTAAAACAAGGGTGGGGCTAGGCAACTTTGCTTCCAGAAGAGCTTCACTGTTTAAGGGTTAAAGACACAGAAAAATTATAACTTAAGCACTGTAGTGGCCAAGGGTCAATGAAGAAAGGTGGCTTTGTTTGGATGGTTCGTTTGGACTCTGTTAAGACAGACAAAATATCTTTTTTTGGTCTTATGGCGTAGGCAGGGTTTTATATGCTTAAAAGCAATCTTCCACTGCATTCTCATTCTCTTACATCAGCCCACTTCTCCCCTTCCCTCTCATGTGGCAAAACAATAAACAAAGTGGCCACTGTTGGTGCTGTGGGGCCTTTCTCCCTCTTTCTTTCTAGTGCAGGCTCAAGAATGGAAAGCTTTAGCCATTTAAACTCTGAAAATTCTGCTTCTCTGGGAGAGGACATTTGCTGAATGTTTGCTAGCTGGAGAACATCTCATGATGAGTCAGTTTTAAAAGGGTGATGCAGAAATGCAGGCTGCAGAGGCAGCTGGGATGGTGAGGACACCCCCAAGTCCTGTGAGAAATCCCTGCTTCTGGGTTCTCTGTTTTCTTTTTCTCCTGCATTTGTAAAATGTCTGAGGGTGTGGCTGAAACTCCAGAAAAGCATTGAAAGCACTATTTGTTCTTGAAAACATTACAGTTAATCTCTGGGTCCTAGTCTGAGGGAAAGAAAAGATCTTTGTGAAGAAAGGCAACAAAATGCAAGCATCTCTCTCTTCCCTGGCTGCGGTTGCAGATTTGTTAACTCTGATGTCAGCAGAGAAAGCAGAATCTGAGAGGTTATTTTAAAGCAGCGGTTCTTAGCCTGGGATCTCCGGATTCCCAAGAGCCCCCACAGATGGTTTTCTGGCCGTGGTGGGGGTGGGGTGGGGTGGGGAATCCTCTAAAACTGAACAGAAAAGTTTGTACAAACAGACCTTTCATTGAAGAGAGAGCCTGTGACTTTCTGGAGTCTCAAATCTCTGAAAAAAAAATTAATAACCACTTTCTTTGTATTCTTTTCTTTGTTTATTGTGGTAAAATAAACATAACATAAAATGTGCCATCTTAACCATTTTTAAGTGTACAGTTCAGTGCTATTAAATACATTCATTTTGTCATGCAGCCATCACCACCAGCCAACCCCATAATTCTTTTCATCTTGCAAAACTGTAACTCTATACCCATTAAACAATAACACCCTAGTCCCTCTTAACCCCAAGCCCTGGCTACCACCATTCCACTTTCCATCTTTATGAATTTGACTACTGTAAATACCTCAGGTAAGTAGAAATGTGTAGTAGTTAGATGTTTGTGACTGGTATATTTCATTTAACATATGTTATAGCATATTTCAGGATTTCCTTACTTTTCAAGGTTAACTGATATTCCGTTGCCTGTATATACCACATTTTGCTTATCCAATCATCCATTGGTGGACATTTGGGTTGCTTCCGTGTTTCAGCTATTGTGAATAATGCTGCTATGAACAGAGATGTACAATATCACCACTTTTTAAAAGCAAGTTCATAAGCCCAAGTTCCTCTTTTTCCCTTTTGAGCAGAATTATATATTAAGAGATTTTCAGAATCTGTAATGCTGCTAAGCCTTGACTGACCGTAATATTCCTTTTTAAAAATTAAGATATAAATGGCATACAATATTATATTAATTCCAGGTGTACAGCATAGTGATTTGACATTTGTGTTCATTGTGAAATGATCACCACAATAGGTCTAGCTACCACCTGCCACTATACAAAGTTAATACAGTATTATTGACTATAGAGCATATGCTGCCCATGCTGTGCATTGCATCTCATGACTGTTTTATAATTGAGATTTGTGTATCTTGATCCCCTTCACTCATTTTGCCCCTGTCCCAATGCCTTCTCTGGCAATCAGTCAATGGTTTCAGGACATACAGATTTTACACATGTATACACGTACACACGTATACACCAGTCTGTGCTCTGTATCTATGAGTCTGGGTTTCTTTTGTTGTTTTTTAGATTCCCTATATAAGTGAAATCATGCAGTATTTGCCTTTACTCTCTAAACTTGTTTCACTTAGCATTATACCCTCAAGCTCTGTCCATGTTGTCACAAATGGCAAGATTTCATTATTTTTATGGCTGAGTATTATTTCATAGTGTACACACATGCACACACACATCTTCTTTATCCATTTGTCCATTGATGGACACTTAGGTTGTTTCCATATCTTGATTATTGTAAATAGTGCTGCAATGAACCTAGGGTGCATATATATCTTTTTAAGTCAGTGTTTTTGTTTTCTTCTTTTGGAAACCCAGTAGTGGATTTGCTGGGTCACATGGCATTTCTATTTTAAAATTTTTGAGAAACTCTATACTGTTTTCCATAGTGGCTGCATCAATTTACATTCTCAGCAACAGTGTACAAGGATTCCCTTCTCTCCGTATCCTTGCCAGTAATTCTTATTTCTTGTCTTTTTGAAAGTAGCCATTCTAGAGGATGTGAGGTGATATCTCATTATGGTTTTGATTTGCATTTCCTTGATGGTGAGTGATGTTGAGCATCTATTCATGTGTCTGTTGGCCATCTGTATGTCTTCTTTGAAAATTGTTTATTCAGATCCTTTGCCCATTTTTTAAAAATTATTTACTTATTCATAGAGACACACACAGAGAGAGAGGCAGAGACACACGCAGAGGGAGAAGCAGGCTCCATGCAGGGTGGGGGACTCGATCTGGGGTCTCCAGGACCACACCCTAGGCTGCAGGCGGCGCTAAACCACTGCGCCACCGGGGCTGCCCCGCCCATTTTAAAATTAGATTATTTTTTGTTATGCGTCATATGAGTTCTTTATATATTTTAGATATTAACCTATTATTAGCATATGATTTGTAAATACCTTGTCCCGTTTAGAAGGTTGTTTTTTCATTTTGTTGATGGTTTTTCACTGTGCGGAAGCTTTTAATTTTATGCAGTCCCATTTGTTTATTTTTACTTTTGTTTCCCTTGCCTTTGGTGTCAGATCTAAAGAGAGGGTGTTAAGATTGATGTCAAGGAGGTTATATTTTCTTATAAGAATTTTATAGTTTCAGGTCTTACATTCAAACTTTTAATCCATTTTGAATTAATTTTTGCGTATGCTCTAAGATAGTGGTCTGGTTTCATTCCTTCACATGAGACTGTCCAGTTTTCCCTGCACCATTTATTGAAAAGACTATGCTTTCTCCATTATATATTCTTCCCCCTTTGTCATAAATTAATTGATCATATATTCATGTTTATTTCCAGCTCTCTATTCTGTTTCATTGATCTATATGTATGTTTCTTATGCCAGTACCTCACTGTTGTGATTACTATAGCTTTGTAGTATAGTTTGAAATCAGGAAGCATGATATCTCCAGCTTTGTTTTTCTTTCTCAAGATTGCTTGGCAATTCAGGGTCTTTGTGGTACTACATAAACTTTAAGAATTATTTGTTCTAGGGGCACCTGGGTAGCTCAGTTGTTAAGCATTAGACTCTTGGTTTCAGCTCAGGTCATGATCTCATGGGTCAAGAGATGGAGCCTGCACTGGGCTCTGCATTCTGTCTGTTTGAGATTCTCTGCCTTCCCTTCTGCCCCTTCTCCAACTTGTACATGTGTATGTGTGTGTTCTCTCTCTCTTTCCAAAATCAATCAATCAATCTAAAAAAGAATTATTTGTTCTATTTTGTGGAAAATGCCACTGGTACTTTGATAGGGATTGCATTGAATGTGTAGATTGCTTTGGGTACCATGGACATTTTAACAACATTAATTTTTCCAGTACATGAGCATTGAATATCTTTCCATTTATGTGTGTTTTCTTCTGTTTCTTTCATCAAAGTCTTACACTTTTTAGCGTACAGGTCTTTCACCTTCTTGGTTAAATTTATTCCTAGATATTCTTTTTGGTATGATTGCAGATGGGATTGTTTTCTTTTCTTTTTATGTTTTTATTTTAATTTCAGTAAATTAACATACAGTGTTATATTAGTTTCAGGTGATTCAACGCTTCCATACAACATGCACTGCTCATCACAGCAAGTGCACTCCTTCTTTCCCATCACCTATTTCATTCATCCCCCCCACTCACTTTCCCTCTGGTAACCATCAGTTTGTTCTGTATAGTTGAGAATCTGTTTCTTGGTTTGTCTCTTTTTTTTCCCTTTGCTTATTTTGTTTCTTAAATTCCACATATGACTGAAATCATATAGTATTTGTCTTTCTCTGACTGACTTATTTCACTTAGCATAATCTCTAGCTCCATCCATGTCATTGCGAATGTCAAGATCTCATTCTTTTTGTGGCTGAATAATATTTCATTATATATATATCTTCCACATCTTCTTTATCTATTCATCAGGCAATGGATACTTGGGCTGCTTCCATATTTTGGCTATTTTAAATAATGCCACAGTAAACATAGGGGTACATGTATCCTTTGAATTAGTATTTTTGTATCCTTTGGGTAAATACCTCCTAGTGCAATTGCTGGATCATAAGGTAGTTCTATTTTTAACTTTTGGAGGAGCCTCTATACTGTACTCCACAATGGCTATACCGGTTCAGTTCGCATTCCCATCAACAGTGCACAAGGGTTCCTTTTTCTCAACAGCCTCATCAACACCTGTTGTTTCTTGTGTTGTTGATTTTAGGGGTTTGTTTTCCGATTTCTCTTTTTTGATAGTTCATTATTAGTACATAGAAATGCAACAGATTTCTATATATTAATTTTGTATCCTACAACTTTACTGAATTAATTTATTAATCCTAACATTTTCTCGGTGGAGTCTTTAGGGTTTTCTATGTAGTATCATGTCATCTGTAAATAGTGATAGTTTTACTTCTTCCTTTCTAGTTTAGATGCCTTTTATTTCTTTTTTTATTATTATCTTTCGCCTAATTGCTCTGTCTGGGACTTCCAGTACTATCTTGAATAAAAGTGGGGAGAGAGGGCATCCTTGTCTTGTTCCTGATCTTAGAGGAAAAGTTTTCATATTTTCACCACTGAGGATGATATTAGCTGTGGGTTTGTCATATATGGCCTTTATTATGTTAAGGTATATTCTCCATACCCAATTTGTTGACAGTTTTTAAAATCATAAATGGGCGTTAAATTTTGTGAAATACTTTTTTTTGCATCTATTGAGATAATATGTTTTCTATCCTTCATTTTGTTAATGTGGAGTGTCATGTTGATTGCAGATGTTGAACCATCTTTACATCCTGGAGTAGATCTCACTTGATCATGATATATGATCTTTTAAATGTATTGTTGAATTGGCTTGCTAATGTTTTTTTAACAAGATTTTTGCATCGATGTTCATCAAGGATACTGGCCTCTGATTTTCCTTTTTTGTGGTGTCCCAGACTTTAAAATTTAGAGTGAGTATACCCATGCATACATGAGAATGTTTGCCCACATGGGCATACAGCTGGGCTCTGGATGCTCTTTTTTTCCATGAGGAGAGAACAGCCAGTGTAGAGAATGTAGTGTCTGGGAAAGGGCAAGAGTCATCCATTTGAGATTTTTCTGGAATTGATCCCTGCCACTCTGCCTTATTCTCTTGCTAGTTTACTCCAGACACATTAGAGTAAGGATTAGGCAAAAAGGAAACCCTCATTTGTTGGGGGGAATGGACAAGGGAAGGTCTGATATTCTTTTCCTGGTCCTGAGAGTGTGAGATGCCTTCCTTTCCATGCACCTAGCAGTATGGTCACAGAATGAGTGTAGGTTTTGAATTCAGACCTGGATTTTTTTTTGCTCCTCCCACCATCTGCATTATTTGGAAGCAGTTATTTAAATTCTTTGAACTTTAGTTTCCACATTTGTAAAGTGGGTATAAAATAGCTATCTTGAAATGATATTGTTTATTTTTTAAAATTTATTAGACATCTGGTTTATTTAAACATCACACCTACTGAGGACAGAGTTAACAGAGCTCATGGAGTAGGGGGAAAAACCCTATCCAGCATTCCTTCACTGCAAATTTCCTGGGGACAAAATTTATGCATTCTGTACTACAGTCTCACCCTAAAGCATCCACATGTGCTTGATATTAACTTGAATAGGAGATGAGAAAATTTCTCTACACTCAACTCAGCAAGGACATTAGTGATGCAGCTTTGAGAAACATTCTTAGGCACAAGAAATAGCACTGCCTGTAGTGAGAATCTTTAATAATCAAAGAAAAGAATGTCACTAAATATAATCTTACAAATAAGCAGGAAAATACACTTTTGCCAATGGACTGTTTTACGTATCAGGAAAAAGTGTCACAATGAGATTTCTATGAAATTAAAACACTAATTGTTATACTCAGCTTCTAATCTATTCTGAAGTTATTTTGTGGAATTAAAACTCAGAGAAAAAGAAAACTGATTTAACCTAAATGGAACTTAGGGGAGAAATGCAGGACTAATATGGAATAGTAGCTGTACTTCTTTGATTACACATTTAAAAAATATCAAACATAGTCAGCCAAATTTTATTAAAAGAAAAAGCATCAGATCACCATTATAATTCAAGAACAAAGTCTAAATATGCACTTGACAATAAAGCACATTTGAGTATGGAGTGAAAAAGTTTTCTCCAAAACCACCAAATGTATCCTCTCCAAATACCCAAATAATCCACTTCTGCAGCTCTTTTGTCGAGTGGAATCATAAAGAACTGAAGATTTAAATGACATTGTTTTTTTTAAAAAGATTTTATTTATTTATTCATGAGAGACACAGAGAGAGAGATAGAGACAGGGAGACAGAGACATATGCAGAGGGAGAAGCAGGCTCCATGCAAGGAGCCCGACGTGGGACTCAATTCCGGGACTCAGAGATCACCCCCTCAGCCAAAGTCAGAGGCTCAACCGCTAAGCCACCTAGGTGTCCCTTAAATGACATTGTTAAGAATAAATGAGATGATGTACATAAGGTACTTAGTACTGGGCCTGGCCATCTAAATAGGAGCCATTCCTTTTAAAACCCAGGCTCCCTTAAGGAGGGAACATGATGAAATGAGCACTGGGTGTTACAGTGTGTGTCGGCAAATTGAATTTAAGTTAAAACAACAACAACAACAACAACAAAAACAAATCCAGGCTCCCTGCAGTGGCATTGTGTATTATTCTAAAGGTAGGGATTTCTATTTTGAAAGTGTTGCTAAATCGACAAAGATTTTTCTTCTTTATGAAACTTTGGGGAAATAAAATAAGCAAGTCTACCAAATGAACTGAAAAAATAAATCTGGATTTAGCAGCCATAAAGATGGGAAGAGTTAAAAGCTAAGGTGAGGTGAGAAAAAGATACAAATAAAGAAAATCATTTATGATCTGTAACATGAACATTGCCACATCTCTCTGTGGGTGTTGACAAAAGAGAGAAAGCTGTATCCCTCCCTCACTGGGACATCTTTGACATGCCCTCACATTTTCATAGCAGATGAGCAAAACTCTTGCTGAAGAACTTACTTTTCATTCTTTTAATATTTTAAAAGATTTCTTATTCAGTCAACTGCACAGTGATAGAATATTTTATTCTATCTAAATATTGATAGAATAAAAATAGAGAACAAACCACACACAAAAAACACCCAAACCAAGTCATTGTTTATAAGGTCTTTGTATATCACTATTTATTGACAATTAATTTTATGTAGCTGCTACCAAGGTGTGTACCATTTCAAGTTCTACTTTTCCACCTACTCATTTATATAGACCCTTATTTCTATAGTCTTCATACTTAACATTCCAAGTGGAAATACTTATACATTTTATGCCTATATCACAAGCTATGGAGTTGGTTTTTTTACTCTAAAATGTTTTTTCTACTACATACTCAATGCTATTTCAATACAAATTCTCCTCATTTTGTCAAAAGCCCTGATAAAGGTGAAGAGATTTATCATCTTTCACCAAATCACTCTCTAGGAAAACTGTATTAATGCTAATCAGGCCCCCAGGAATGGATAAGTACGTCTGAAGTGGACTCTTTCCCATCTTCCCCAACAGTGCCTTTGTAATTTTCTTTTTTGCTAACTTAATGTGAATAAAGTGTCTCATAGTTGTTTTAATTTTCAATTTTAAAATTATAATGAATGTGAACATTTTCCTGTTTTTAAAAACTGAACTATTCCTATCTCTTTTGTACGAATTATCTAATCCCGGGGTTGGCAAACTATGGCCCTTCAGCTAAATATAGCCAGCTGCCTGTTTTTGGAAATAGAGTTTTATTGGAACATAGCCATGCTCATTTGTTTGCATATTGTCTAATGCTGCTTTTGAGTTATAATGGCAGAGTTGAGTAGTTGTAACAGAGGAAAGTCTAAAATATTTATCGCCCTTTGCAGAAAAAGTTTTCAGTCTAATCCTATCTCTGAGCTTTTATCCACTCTTGTTCTTCCACACTTTATTCTCCAGCAATATCAAAGTACTTGTAGTTCCCCTCAGATCATGATAATTTATATTTTCCTATCTTTACACATGCTTCTCCTCTGTCTGGAATTTCCAAACTCCACTCTGCCAGGAAGCTTCATTCTTCCAAACCGTCCTCGAGAGGTACTCATGCTATAAAGCACTCCCTTTAATTCCCATTTACAACTTTACTTTTTGCTGGACGATATTGCCTGTATGAGAATAAAAAAAAACAATGCCTGGGAAAGCACTTTGTAAAACTACAAGGTGCTATAAAAAAGTAACAACTAATAATAACTGTTGTTATACTTGGCAGCATCAGTGCCCACCTTTGTTTCTACTTTTATTTCAAACCATTTACAAGGGGCTTTTTTAGACGAAAGCACCCCAGTTTGCTCTCATGGAGTAAAGGATCTGATAATACCTTTTATATAATCCCTCTTTATTAGATATCAACAACATAGGTGCTTGAACTAGCTATTTTGGCAACACCAGAGGCTAATTCAGATTTATTATTATGTGTCTCATCAATTCTTGAATAATCATTAAGATGACTCAAACATTAATCAACCAACCAAATAGCCTAACTCTCTGAGCAGTCCTGTTTCATCCAGAGAACAAAGGTTGGAATCCAACAGAAACTATAAATATAAAATCCTGAGAAAATATGCCAAACCAAAAAGCCATTCTGTGTTTTGGTTACAGGTAATTATGCAAAAATCAGACAATAGAATACCTTGGAGAAGGGTTTCATATACCGGGGGGGAAAAAAAAAAGACTCTGAACTAAAACTAAAACACACACTATAAATCTAAAACTATGCCCCAGAATTTTTGGGAATTCTACTTATCTTTCCAAACTGCCTTCTACAAGAACATTGAGAATTAAATCTGCAGTAATGCATCTTTATCTATATAGCTAGCTGTATCTGTACTATATATAGATAGATTTCTTTAGTGGGTCTGCATTCCTCTGAATGTTCCTTCCTTCCTTTAGTAATCAAAAATATCTCAAAGAAAATATTTTTCATGAAATATGTATAAAAATTGTAATGCAATGCTGCACGTGCGCATATGTGTGTGTACTAATTCAGTTTACTAATTTAAGCAATGATCTCCAGTGAATCCAGGAAAGAGCTTAGAGATGTGCTTTGTGAAAAGTTTAATATATGTGTTGAAAGCCACAAGGTTATGGTTCAGATTACACTGAGTGAAAGCTCCGGCTGTTGTGAATGCTGAGTTCCAGAGACAAAAGCTCTTAGTTATAACTGCATTTCTGGAGTGGAGGGCGCCAGTTCATTCACCACTTCCATTAAGGACCAACTTCATATATTCGTGGTGCCTTTCTCTCAGGAAGTACAGTGCAGAGTAAGGGCAAAAAAAAAAAAAAAAAATAAGCAAAGGAGGAAATTTGTTATTGATTTTCAGTTCTTCTGCGGAATTACGTGAAAGCTCAATGACTTGTCGCAGTATCTCAGTCAATAAAGCTCCATTTGAGACCACCTTGAAGTTCAATTCTCTCCCCATCCTTTTAAACTTCCCCTACTGTCAGATTCTTTTGTATTTCATTGTCTTTGGTGCTGAGAAACTAGGAAGCTTTTTATTCATAACACCACAGGGAGGATTTTGCTGAAAGTAAAACTGAATTATCCTCAGACAACAAAGTTCTACCCCTCTTTTTTGGCTCAAAATCAAACCTGAAAATCAAGGAAAAAAAGAGATCAAGAAGGTGAATAGTAGGACTCCTTATTGTAAAGTGGCTTTGTTGCTCTCCTTTGCTTATTTTTTTGTTGCTGGGTTTCTGGGAGTTAACGGCAGAGGGACAAGGTACAATGCTTTACCCTTTGGGAATAGGGGAAGATCATTTATGTCAGACTCACATTTTATCTGTAACACTTGCTAGCATTTATTGACCATTCACTGCATGTTAGTATGCTAAGTCTTTCTATGGTTTCTGTTCTGTAGGGAAGCAATAAGTCGCCTGTGTGAAGCCGTCTCTGGGGCAAATGGAGCCGTTAAAAAGAGAAAGGTAAATATTGGTGTGGTTTTCTTGTTTTATGTTTTTCTAAACATAAAAGAGAATATCAAAATAGTTGTTAGTTCATTCTACCCAATGAGCTGAAGTCTAGAATGGCCTTTTATCAGTTGGCATGACACCAGAAATGCACTGAAAGTTGTTCTTGTCTCTCCAATGTTTCTGACTTGCCTGACACTGTCTGAAATGGTGATGCCCGAGCCACAGAATGAAGAAAGCACCTGGGTTTCAAGTAAAAAAGTCTGGGTTCCAGTCCTGGGTGTTTACTTACCTTTGAAGTATCTCATCTCTCTCTCAGACCCCATCCTTGTTCCTGTAAAGTTAAGTTGAACCAGATGGCCGGTATGGTTCCTTCCAATTTCATTATTTTATAATGTATCTATTCTGCATTTTAACATTTTAGAATTTTTAGACTCCTTGGCCTATTTTCAAATGGAAATGTGGGTGCTGGTAGAGGTGAGATAATAATCCCTGAGTGGAAGGCACTTCTCATGCTTGAAAGAAAACATAAGATTTGGTGTTGCATAGACTTGGATTTAACCCTAGAACATTTATTGCTTTGGAATGTCCAAAGGGGAGGTGTAAAGGGCCTTAAGATAACTATGGATATCATGGAATTGTAGGTTGTTTAAGAGAGAAAGAATTTTTAGAGATCTTCCAGTCTAGCCCTCTTATTTTGCCAGCTACTAGACTGGCTCATAGGAGATCTGTCTTGAGTAACTTGGATGATGATGGTAACAGCCAGCTATAGAAGCCAGGAATTCAGATTTCCAGTTTAGCGCTTTATTTTCATACCACCCTGCCTCATTCTTTATTATTCTTCATTATTTTGCATAGGGCTAATCCAGTGTCACCCAGATGAGCCACAAGGCATAGAAAACCACTGATAAGTAGCCTTTGAATTCTATTAGAGCTCCCTATTTACTAGTTTCTTTGATGAAACCTATGGCCCCAAAGTAGCCTCTGGCCTCCTCCTGCCTCTGTAATGTCTGCAAATAGGATGCTTTTACTGGATGATCCCAACAAACAGGCTCACTCATTTAAGACTTTCTCATTTCAAAAATGGGGAGCTCACACCCCAAAACAAAATAAAACAAAACAAAGCAGGTTATCATCTTTCCAAAAAAGTACACATGGAAGGAAAAAAAAAATTCAGTTAATTTCCTTTGATAGCTAACATTTATTGCATACTTAATACATTCCAGGAACTCTTCTATGCGCTGTATATTTTTATGCTCTTTTCCCTTCCAATTTAAAAAATTATGGTAAAATATGCAGGACATAAAATTTACCATTTTAACCATTTTTAAGTGTACAGCTCAGTGATATTATATACATTCACATTATTGTGCAACCATCGCCGCTACCCGTCTCCATGACTCTTTTCATTTTGTAAAACTGAAACTCTATACACATTAAACAATGACTGCACTCCCTGATTTCTCCAGCCCTGACAGCCACCATTCTACTTTCTGTCTCTATGATTTTGACTACTCTAAGTGCCTCACGTAAGTGGAATCATAGTATTTTTTTGTGTGTGTGACTGGGTTATTCCACTGCACATAATGTCCTCAAGATTCATCCATGCTGTAGCATGTGTTAGAATTTCCTCCCATGTTCGTTTTGGCAGCACATGTACTAAAATTGGAATGATACGGAGAAGATTAGCATGGCCCCTGCACAAAGATGACTTGCAAATTCATGAAGCATTCCATATTTTCATAACTGGGTGGTGGGCATTAAAGAGGGCACTTGAAGTAATGAGCACTGGGTGTTGTACACAACTGATGAGTCACTTAATTCTACCTCTGAAACTAATAATACAGTATATGTTAATTAAATTGAATTTAAAGAAAAAAAGGAATTTCCTCCCTTTTAAGGGAATAATATGTATGTATGTACCATGCTTTGCTTATCCATTCTTCTGTTGATGGACACTTGGATTGTTTCCATGTTTTAGCTGTTGTGAATAATGCTTCTAGGAACATGGATATATAACTACCTATTCAAGTCCCTGCTTTCAGTTCTTTTGAGTATATAACAAGCGGGAGGATTGCTGGATTATTTGGTAATACTACTTTTAATTTTTTGAGGAACTGGGAACTGCCATACTGTTTTCCATAGCAATTGTACTATGGTATGCTCCTGCCATTAGTGCACAGGATTTCTATTTCTCCACATCCTTTCCAACATTTGTTATTTTCTATTGTTATTTCTGCTTTTGTTTTCTATTAGTTTTAGTTATCTAGATTTTCTATTTCTTCATCATTAGGTTTAATGTTTCTAGGAATTTGTCTGTTTCATCTAGGTAATTGCATATCAGTTTGTTGATATGCAATTGTTCATAGCACTCTTTTATAATCCTTTTTGTTTCTGTTGAATTGGTAGTTAGATCTCCATCTTACTTTTGTTCCTGATTTTAGTGATTTGAGTCTTCTTTCTTTCTTTCTTAGTCCATTTGGCTAAAGATTGGTCAATTTTGTTGATCTTTTAAAGAACTAACTTTTGGTTTCATTGATTTTCTCTATTGTTTTTCTAGTCTTTCTAGTCATTGATCTCTGCTCTAATCTTCCTTGCTTCTACCAGCTTTGGGTTTAGTTTGTTCTTTTTTTTTTTTTTTTTTTTTTTTTTTAATTCCTTAAGTTGTAAAGTTAGGTTCTTGAATTGAGAGTTTTCTTCCTTTTTAATGTTAGTGTTTATAATTATAAATTTTCTCCTTAGCACCACCTTCCCTGTGTCCCATACATTTGGTATGTCTCATAGTACTTTTTTTAATGATCACAAAAAAACCTACACCAACTCTTTTTTTTTTTTTTTTTTTTGACTTCTGGTGTGCAAAGGGACCAGAAAGTTCAGCTAGCCCAAACTCTCACCGGAATTCCTTTTATATAAAGCAGATCTCTTCTCCCAACACTTGGGATGTACGAGAAAGGTTCGAGGGCTCAGATTTCACTACTTATTAAAGAATTTGCTTCATTCCGTTTTTAAAAACTGTTCATTAAAAAAAAAAAAGCATTCCGTCTCATTTGATTTGTTTAAAGTAAAGTAAAATAGAGAGGAAGAGTATGTGTTTTGACCCATTTTTAACACATAAAAACATTCATATTATTTTGTAACAAAACCCTTAACTTAGAGTGTTGTTTTGCTATTTTTAAAGCCTCCAGTTAAGTTCCTATCAACAGTTCTTGGCAAAAGTAATCTTCAGTTTTCGGGAATGAATATTAAACTGACCATCTCAACATGCAGCCTCACATTGATGAATATTGACAACCAACAGGTAAGATCACAAATGTCATTTATAGTTTAACATACCATGTTTTTTTCTAGAAGAGTCTGGGCATAATAAAGAAAATAAAATTTCAGACAGAGTGTGCCTAAAATTTAATAAGGCACAAGGGAAAAAAATCTGCCAAGGATTTATGCATGACAATAATTAGAACGACAGTATTATTAACCCGTCATGGCATTTAACTGCTTGCATACTTACCTCTACCTAATTGGCTTTGTAATAGGAACTAAGGTGCAAATAACATTGTAAATACCATTTGGCAAGTTGTTTATTACTGTCCATCAGTGCTCCCCAAAGGGAAAGCAATTCCATTTTCAGAACTAACAGACTGTGTTGGATGAGGGTGTAAATGAAGGACAGAGGGGCAGGTGATGTTAGAGTTAATATTCTAGCTAATTAAAATTTAAGCATAAAAGATTTTCTTCCAACTCTTAAGGTTGAAATGCTTTGTAAAATGTTATAACATAAACACAGTTTCTTTGATGATTTATGATACCATGGTATATATGCCTGAGTTCTCGTTGTGAACCTTATTTCTCAAAGAACAGCATGGTGGAAGCAAATATAAAAGATATACAGGCCCTGGACTAAATTATAAACTAGGGCACTGTTTGACTTGCTTTTTATGTTTTAAGCTAAATTCCCTGTATCAGGTTATTTATGTGTGTTAGAGTCTATTTTTTTTTCTTGGTCTAATATGTTGTGATTCAAGGTTCTTAATATTTAAGGTTTTCCTCTATGGATTGTTGTTGATCAAGGACACCTGGAAGATTTAACGTGTAGCTGGCTGAAATAAGACACTATGGGGGCTGCCTGGGTGGCTCAGTGGTTGGGCGTCTGCCTTCAGCTTAGGTCGTGATCCCGGGATCCTGCGATCAAGTCCCACATCAGGCTCTCCACAGGGAGCCTGCTTCTCCCTCACCCTATGTCTCTGCCTCTCTCTCTGTGTCTCTCATGAATACAAACAAACAAACAAAACCACTATGGGGCTTTGAGGTCACAGCATAGGTTGAAATCCTGGCTCTGCCACTAACCAGCAATTTACTCTACCACTCAATTTTCCTTGTCAGTGAAATGAGATAATACTACCTATTCAGAGTTTCTGAGAGAGTGGATTTTTTAAATTATTATTCCTATTTTGTTTTGTTTTTTAATTTTTATTTATGTATTTTTTATAAATTTATTTTTTATTGGTGTTCAATTTGCCAACATATAGAACAACACCCAGTGGTCATCCCATCAAGTGCCCCCCTCAGTGCCCGTCACCCAGTCACCCCCACTCGCCGCCCACCTCCCTTTCTACCATCCCTAGTTCGTTTCCCAGAGTTAGGGGTCTCTCATGTTCTGTCTCCCTTTCTGATATTTCCCACTCATTTTTTTGAGAGAGTGGATTTACCAGTAGTATATGTCTCATTGGGTTATTTAGGGGATTCAGTAAGATCATCAATGTAAATCACTTAGCACAGTGCCAGTCTCCCAGTACCAACTGTTATTTACTCAACCATTTTTCCTATTTCCTTGAGACATTTTCATAAACTAGTCTTTAACAGGGAAAGCATATTTTAAAACAAAATTATGAAATTTTCAGTAACATATAAATACAGCTATATACATTTTGACTCTGATATTTTTGCCAAAAAAATCACTTGCAGTTCTGAGGGCTGCTTTATTTTCTAAGTTCAAAAGCAGAATAAGGGGCAGCCCACATGGCTCAGTGGTTTAGCGCCACCTTCAGCCCAGGGCCTGATCCTAGAGACCGGGATCGAGTCCCACGTCCGGCTCCCTGCTTGGAGCCTGCTTCTCCCTCTGCCTCTCTGCCTGTCTCTCTCTCTCTTTCTGTCATGAATAAGTAAATGAAATCTTTAAAAAAAAAGCAAAATAAAATATATTGCTTACACAGTAGTATAAAACACCATAGAGGAAAATGGTTAATCTGAAATAGTTCAAAACAAATTCGTGTCTAGTTGGGCCCTGATTGGTTATACAAGAGAGGTGGTACCATTGGTATAATGACAGGAGAACATTTGAGGCTGTGCTTTGAAGATGCAACAAGTCTAGGTGGAAGGTGAAACAATCATTCAGTCTTTCAGATGCTTTGCTCTTAAGACACTTGTAAATGGAAAATTTATTTTTGGTTTTCATCCACGTGCATGGTACCAGGAGTGCTTATTGCCTTAGTATGAGTGAGATTCATTGAGTATAGAAGCACTTGAATTATCTCATAATTTTGAAGGAGAGGAAGAGTAATCAAATCTAGAGCCATCATGGTGACAGCCTTATGTGCAGAATATAACGAGCACTTTAAAAAATGGTCCTTTCTATGGAGTGACTGAAGGAATGTGGAATTTAGGAAGAATAGGGTTGTGGTGTGTAAGGGTAGAGGGCATAGTTTATTCTCATGTTTCTCTCCTTCTACAATTTTTCCAGGCTACTGCTATTAGAGGGGGGTATTGTGACATGCCCATCATCGTTTTGGCAGAATAGAAGTAGGGACAGTGGGCATGAGTGGCTTGAGTGGCTTCCACTACCAGTAGTTGTAGCAGTGAGTGCCTCTGGAAGTGAGACATCTTTTCTGTATTGGTGGCGTGGAATGGGGTTATGTTCAGCCCACTGCTGGAGTGAAGACTGAAGTTAGGATCTCATTGATCTCAGACCCAGGTGTTGATTTTTAAGAATAATTTTGAATCATTCTGCAGGCCTAGTAGGAATGGCTTGGTGGTGGTGGGGTATAAAAAAAGATGTGTCACTGTGGATGCTTCAACTCAAGAAGCTTTATAAATCCCATCAAAAGGGCAAGTAACATGTTCAAGGTATGAAGGCAGCAGAGAATCAACCATATAGACAGATGTACATGAGAAAATGATCTAGTAATTAAATTCTCCTTAAAGACAGCTACCCTTTGAAGTTCTAAGATAAATACCAAGAAATACTAATGCCTCCCCTCATGCTTCTAAGATATACTTTGGACTGAAAACATAAACAGTTTCAAGTTAATAGATACATTCATAGATGACAGAGTATTTATGGGTCAGTTCGCATTCATCTTCAGCCACGGAGAACAACTTCAAGAATATAACCATTCACAGAAATGGTCTTTCAGATCATTCCCAGAAAATGTCATTTCGAAAGAACTTCAGAGGCAGAGAATGAAATTATATTAAACACATAATTGCAATTTTTAAAATTTACCATATTTTGGAAAAGCAAGTTTTAAGGATTTTTGTATACTCATTTTAAAAATCCAAGCAGACTTCCTTGATATACTTTAATATGTTAGGGACTTAAGCAAAAATGTCAGTCTCAGTAGCTCCTCCTCCCACTATTCTTTACTCATATCTACAATCCTACTACCAAGTCTAACAGCTGGTAAAATTTTACTGAGAAGGGTAATAAAGAGATAAAGAAAGTAAAATAGGCAGAAAATGGAGACATTTTTTAGTCTTTATGAAGAGAGGCAACTTCAAATATATAGAGGCCAGAAGGGTAATGCTAACTGTCCAGGTGCAAGAAAAACAATGGTGCAAGCATAATGATACACGGTGAGGGCCACTTGGCTTCCACGTTGGGGAGACAACACTGGGAAACATGGCAGTACAATGCCTTCTCTATATGAAGGGGGAATTGGATGCTTTTTCCCACATAACTATAGGTCAAGGGCTGCCAGATCTTCAACTTTTGGGGGGAAAAATGGATATCTGGGAGTTTTGCTGCTGTCTCTGGATTATGAGAGGTTGCTCTTTAATTAAAAATGAAAATTTTAAGCATGAGTCAAACAAAATAGATGTGTCCTTAGGGCAGCCAGGGTAGGACAGTCTGATCTAATAAAAATGTATATGAAAAGATCCAGAAAACTATGCCCCATCACCCCACATACTCATAATTTTAAGGTTTCCTTTCCCGTGTTCACAAAGTAAGGACCAGAATCTCTCTAGAACTCTGTTCTTTAGTTCCCATTAACCCAGATTTGAACTAGGTCACCTCATTCCAGTGTTAGCTTTAACCTTTAAAAGAAATACAAGCGATTTTATGCTTCTAAAAGGGGTGTTAAAATGTTATTATTTTCTATCTTTAGTAAATACAAACAAGTATTAATTTCAGTGGTCTCTCAGATTACTGCCTATTTTTCTAAGACCTACCATCAGAGGGGTCCACTCCTCCTCCTCCTCCTCAAAATGAGCCTTCAAACCCAACAGGGAATAGTTTTCTTTTCCTCTCCTCTTGCTCCCTACTCAGTCCCAGAGATGAACCTAATCACAATTCCTGGTTGGAAGATCAGTTTTTTTCCTGACACCTCTATTTGGAAGTACATGCTACTGGTTAGTTATGTGTGTGTTGGCATCCTTTGCCCCACTCCCAAATTCAGTTAATTCACATCATACAAGCAATAATCAGACTCATCTAGCTGCAGCTACAAGCTGTTTGAAAATGCAGTGAAATTAAGGCATTGGAGAGGCAGGGTTAGGATGGTTAAGTGCTAACATCTTGCTTATTATTGTCCCATCTATCTATTCTCCTCCTCACCAAGCTAGTGTTTCAGTAACTATGGTCACCCTCGCCAGTCCTCTACTTTATGTAAAAGGACCCCCGCCCCCCACCCATAAGAGGCAAGATGACTGTAACTGAGGCTGAGCTGTGGTATTGTACTGGATGTGTCCTTTAGTGCCATAAGGGGCAGGAACATCCAGTACTTTTATTGATCATCAGACCTACTAATATACTGTTTTACTGGGCACAGCTTTCTGACAGAATTACTACTATTCTTATACAACTTCAGAACCTTAATAACCACAGCAACATGCTCACCTTAATAGGACAGGTTTTCTCAGGCTGGCAAATTATTTCATAGGAATTTGCCAAGTTTAATATCCACAAGTTAATTTATAAATCAGTTATTTGAAGCTGGAGCACTTTCCCATGTAGTGGTTAAATGTGAATCATAAAGTGGTTTCAATGATAAAATAAAATAGCACAATACAATAAAATAATAGTGTTTAGATAAAGTATGGGAACAATATTCTTGGCCAAACAAACAAAATACACAGAACAAGAAATTTTATTATCTCGAATGCTGGTGCATAACCAATGACAAGCGTAATTAGAGGAGGAGACAGAGGGAAACTTCAGATACTGAGGTGGATTTCTGGGCAGGTTTTAAAACCTTTTAAGGGTTGAGGGCATAATTGTTCAGTCTTTCTTTTTGGATGTAGGGCTTTCCTTTTACTTGACATTTTCACTTTAACAGTTCTTATATTATGAAGTTCAACCAAAGTCCTTCACCTGTAAGTTAAATGAAAAACAAAGAGAGCAAGTAAAACAACTTCTCTAGTATGTAAGAGTATCAGAAATAGTCTGTTCTTTCACATACATTTTAATGTCTAACTTTGAAATTACGGACGTCTTAATTTTTGAGTTTTAAAAATGGCAAGACAAATTTTCTTGAATTATGGATCATAGTAGCTTTATAAATGATCAAGATACACGTACAAACAAAATTTCAGATGCTCTTGAAAACACATTTTGAGATAGATCACACATGATACATATTTCTTCTTGGGTTTATCTTTTTGGGATAGTGAAGAATACCCAAATTTTTTTTTTTTTTTTTTTTTACACTAAAAATTTAGCCTTTGAACACTGGCTTGGACAGACCACAAAGTGGAACCTCCAGAGTTCTCTCAGTAGGCTTTCAGTCCAAACGATTCAGACATCTTGTGTCCTAAATTGGATGTTACTACTTTTTCTCACGTAATTGGTATCAGTGGGGGTCTTGTACTGGCGGTTTGTCTTGGTCATAACTTATTCTTGCAAAACCATTCCTTATAGTGAAATATAGGAGAGGTATTTTCCCCAAATGCAAGGAAAATAACCGGGATCAGTAACAAAGTCTAAGCGGCAGGTGTTTCAGGAACATTCTTGAAAACAGATTTCCACAGTCCTGATACGTTTCTTCTTCTTCTCCAACAATGCTTTCATAAGAGCGCAGTCACTGCCCTATTCTACTCTGCACGACAACAACAAAAATTTTCTTTGAAGATCGACTTTTTTCCCTTGGCACCGTTACTATCTATCTGGAATGAGCCCAAAAGACCGTGGAATGTCGGGTCTCTCCTCAAGTAGCTTCCTCCTCTTTTAACAGCGTGTAATCACTCTCTGTCAATAATCTCATCACAGCCGAGTTCTTCGGTCAGGCGATTGACAACCATAAGTGAAAAAAGCTCTTCGATGAAAGCCAACTGATCAAACGGGGTCTTCTCGTAATGCATTTGAAACCCGCCATCCAGGGCTGCTTCTCTGGCTCTGGATGTTCTCAGGAACATCTTGTTGGCTTCCTCCAGGGCCGCGGATACCCTGTAGCCGGCACCACTCAGTTGCTCCTCTTCCGGATAATCGTAGTCGTCCTCCCAGTCATCAAACTCCTCACCCTCGTCCTCGCTCTCGAAGTCAGGGCCGGCGAGCTGGCCCGGCTGCTCCCCCGGGCTGGGCCGGTGAGCAAGGCCTCGTTCCCCCTGCGGCTCCGCCATTGGCTGGGCCGCCTCCTCCTCCATCGGGCCTTCCTCCTCCAGCTGCGGCTGGGCCCCGTGGCGGGAGGGGTTCGGGGAGGGCTCCCGGCTCCCGCCGCCTACCTCCATCTGCGGAAGGTCACCCTCGCCGGGCATCACATCCATCTGCAGGTCATTGCTCTCTTCATACAGCTCGGACAGCTCGTTCATCTCCGACATCGTACTCGCGGCGCACCCTCTAGCCAGGCGTCCCTGCAGACGGAGCTACGCGGCCGGGCGGTTCTGCGCGTGCGCCGACGCCGCGCGCCTGCGTGACCCCGTGCGTCTGCGCGACCCCCGGACGCCGCCTCCCGGGTGCCCGTCGGGCGGGGGGGCCGACTCCTGCGGCGGGAGGGGCTCCCGTTCGCCGTCCGTTCCTGCTGCTTAGCGAGGCCCTGCGTTTAAGAGAGTCGCCTTATCTCCGCTTTGCTTAACCGTCCCGCTCCTTACGGTGCTGTAAACTTGGAGATACTTTACGTGGCCTCTGTTACGACGTTTCAGCCTCCCCCCTGCTCCCTCCCCCTCTCCCCATCTCCCCCTCCCTCCTCCCCCTCTTCCTCCTCCCCCTCTATCCCTCCCCCTCGCTCCCTCTTCCTCCCCCTCCCTCCCTCCTTCCCCCTCTCCCTTCCCCTTGCCCCCCCCGCTCCCTCCCCCTCTCCCTCCCTCCCTCCTCCCCATCCCTCCTCCCCTTCCCTCCCCTAGACCCTCGCATCTGCACCTGTCGTCCATGCGCAGGGCTCCCGCATCCACACCGCCAAATCAGTGTTCTCAACCACAGACCAACATACTATGAACTGATCCATTCAGCTCTACTTCTGTTTCCCCCATTAAAAAAAAATAATAATAAATTCACAAACATATTATCTATCTTAGCTACATGCTGAAGAAGTACTTGACTCTATTTCCACAGGAGGTTAACTGTGGTCAGTTTCAGTGTGTATTCTTTAAATCCTTTTCCATTGCATTTGTCCTTTTCCTTTACAACCTCGTGCAAAAATCTTGTTCTGTGTGTGGGTTGTTTTTTGTTTTTGCATGTCTTACGTAACTGTCTTCAGATTACAAAACAAAAAGCCCCTCTGCAGTGTCTTGAAGGTTTAGCTTTGTTGGGGTACATAGATGAGTGGTGGTGGTGGTGGTGGTGTGTGTGTGTGTGTACAGCATTTCATTTTATTTATTTTTTATTTTTTAGCATTTTATTTGTATAGCTATGCTGTTGTTGACCTAACTTTGCGCGCAAAATTTCCGATTTTTCAATATTATAAACTATGGGTAAATGACATCCATATACGCCAGTGTTTCTCTAGAATAAATAACCTAGAAGTGGGAAGGCATAATTGTAGGGTGTGCATACTTTAGTTTTTAATTCATGCTGTCAAACTGCTTCCCAAGATTGCTGTACAAATGTAACCTGTCCTCGGCAGTGTTTGAGAATATCTGTATCCTTGCCGCACATAGTTTTGTTGAGCAGTTTTATCAATTTAATGGTATCTTGTTTTATTTTCCACAGCCTTGATTTCTTGGAAATTGGGTATTTTTCAGTATGCTTATTGAACATTTGTGTGACTTATGAAAATCAACTGCTCTTATTTTTGGTTTATTTCTTTTTCTTATTGACTTGTAGGAATGTCTTACAAACTAAATGAATACTTTGTTTTACGTGTTGCAAATATATTCTCCCTGCCTGTTATTTGTCCTGTTTCAGGGGTCTTTTCTGGTGACAAAAGTTTTAAAATGAGTTTTCCTGTAATCAAATAGAAGGTTTTTAATTTTTTCTGTATGTCTTTTCCTTTCTATCAAGATGGGTTTTCCTACCTCACAGATCACAGCGTAATCTTGTATTTGTCTTCTAATGTTTGAATAGATCTTTTATGGATAAAACCTTCACTTATATAAATACTCTGAGGACAGGATTTTTTTTTTTAATATTTTTTTCTTTATTTATTTATGATAGTCACACAGAGAGAGAGAGAGAGAGAGAGAGAGGCAGAGACATAGGCAGAGGGAGAAGCAGGCTCCATGCACCGGGAGCCTGACGTGGGATTCGATCCCGGGTCTCCAGGATCGCGCCCTGGGCCAAAGGCAGGCGCCAAACCGCTGCGCCACCCAGGGATCCCAGGACAGGATTTATTTAAATAGTTTTTTACATATATACAGCTAATTCATTCAACTCGACTAATTTAATCACTGTCCTTTTGTTGGCTGTTTGGTGCCACATTTATCATAGACTAAAAGACAATGAATGTGTGAGTTTGTTTTTAGACTCTGTATTTAAATAAATTTCTACAATTTTACAATGTGTCTTGCTGATAAGGAAAGTCTTCTCTCTTTGTTCTTTAAAAAATTATCTTAGCTCTTTTTGCACATTTGTTCTTCCATGTGAATTTTAGAAGTAGCTTGAAATGACAGTTGGAAGTTTCATTGGAGTTGCATGGAATTTACAGATTAATTTGGGGGAGAATTGACATCTTTACAATATTGTCTTCTCATCCATAGAAGTGATGTGTATCTTACTGCTTGTTTGTGTCTTATTTATATCCTTCAATGAAATTTTCTAAAAAGCCTTACGTGATTTGTACTAGTTTTGTAGTGGTACTCTTGTAAAATGTACCCCTTACCCAATACAGTGTATAATTGGTTAGTGCTGCTGTGTTGGAATGACATTGATCTTTGTATATTGATTTATTTTTAATAATCACTCATAACTGAAATATAAACATAGGAAAGTACGCAAGTTGTAAATGTGCACCTTGGTTATCACAAAACGGACATATTTTTGTAACCACTACCCAGATCGAGAAATACCATTTGCAGAATCCCAGAAAACCATTTGCTCTCTCTCTCTCTCTCTCTTTTTTTTTTGCCTCATTATTACCACCATCCTCATTTCAAACAGAATAAAACATTTTTGACTGGTTTTGAACTTTATGTAAATTAAATCATGCAGTGTATATTTTTTGTGTCTAGCTTTTTTTTGCCCAAGAAATATGTTTTTTTCGCTACATAGCAGTCCATTTTTGAATATCACAGTACTCATCATTGGGATTGTTTCCACTTTGGGGATATTACAAAGAAAGCAAAAATTCTCTTTCTTGAGAAGTTCTTTGATGCACGTATTTATACAATTACATTAGAATGCATCTAAGAATAAAATTGTCCATCTTATCAGATCAATAAGCAGAATCCTATGTAGATTAGGTTAAACAATTCAGAAGATGAGATTAGCCAACTGATGCAGTTGATATTTTCAATGAACCTTCAAAACAGCATGACAGATACATCTCTATAAATTGGTCATAGGGCAGCCCCGGTGGCCCAGCGGTTTAGCGCCGCCTTCCGCCCAGGGTGTGATCCTGGAGACCCAGGATCGAGTCCCACGTCAGGCTCCCTGCATGGAGCCTGCTTCTCCCTCTGCCTGTGTCTCTGCCTCTCTCTCTCTCTCTCTGTGTGTCTCTCATGAATAAATAAATAAAATCTAAATAAATAAATAAACAAATAAATAAATATGTCATTATGCTGTGGTTTCCAAATAAGTCTAAAATCTCAAATGAAGGAGATGGTCTTCTGACATTAATGCAGTTCACATGGATAACTTCATATTGAGGATCTTAATGTTAGTGCCTTAGTTTGTGTTTGGTGGTGAATGACTGAAATCCAATTCAAGCTAACTTATGTAAAAATAAGTAAATATAAAAAAATGCATAAAAAGATAAAGAAAGAGGGATGGTTAGTTGAAGTGATGGAACAGATGTTACCATCAGATTTTTAAATATTTTTAACTCTCGACTCTGATATGCCCCAGAGGGAAAGCTTTATTTTTCCATTAGGCTTTTCCCACATGGCAGCAAAAGATGGCTCCCAGAAGATTTGGACTTAAACTAAGGCCCTAATGGCAGAGAGAAGTGCAATCCTTCCTGTTGCCCATTTCAGTTCCTCCCCGTGATACTGATTGGCTTTGCTGTATCCAGAGGGGATGGTATTTTCTGATGGGTGAAGCCTGGATCACATGTCCAGCCATAAGGAGAGTGTCAGTGAGATGGGCATGTCAAACCTACTTGAACCTCAGGAGATTCTTACAGAATATGGATACAGTAGTTTCCAAAGGGATGCTGAGCAGGCAAAAAAGAAACATGCAAATGTATGTCCATTACTATTAGATTGTATGTAACTAGGCATAATTAATCTGCAGCATCATACATGTTTGTTTGTATTTTACAGATTATTGCAAATCATCATATGCAATCTATTTCTTTTGCCTCTGGAGGAGATCCTGTAAGTATGGATTCATAAAAGTTCTTTTTATAATAGTTAAAAGAGCTTCCATGTAAAGCACGTTAGCCATGATGTATCTTTTCCAATGTTTTATTATGATTTGTGAATAGCCATGTACAATACAAAATTTGGTCTTGATAAAATATTTTCTGTTACTGATTTTTAAAATATTTGGATTCATAGATGAGCTATCAGTATTCCATTGTGTTGTGAGTCATGGAGTTCTCATCTGAGACTGTTCTTGTAGATAACATCTAAGTCATGAAAAACAAATATGTCATACATGTGTTGCCAGTCCCCTCTCAGCATTTTTCTTAACACAGAGTTCCAGGTAGATCCTATTAAGCAATTGGATTTGTCATGTGAGGGGAAGCCTGGTTGCCATTCTGGCTGTCAACCAAGGCAATTAAGTCTAATCTAAAATGGGCATCCAGGTTTGCAGAGGCTCATGGAAGGAACACTTAGCTGGCAGGAGAGAATTTCAGTTCCTTCCTCCTTAGAGGCCACGGGATGCTCATTTCCCATGAACTGTGGGAGACTGAGCAAGTGCTCGCTGTCCCAGCCTACTTTACAGAGTGGAGGGTCATTTCCTGACTCCCTACTCTTCACTTCTGAACCAGATTGAAAGGAGAGATGCAGTGAAGGCTTAGGAAGCCTGTGACTGACCAAGAAACAGATCTGTTTGAACTGAGGGAGTAGAAGGAGGAATTTGTTGCTCCATGACATTGGGATGTTTTTCTTCTCCCTGCAAACATATAGAGGCTAAAAGAGGACTTTGATTTTCATAAGGGTTGAACAGCAGTAAAGTCGAGAAAACATATGGGGGGGGGGGGGAGCAAATGTAGGCCTTATTATAATTGACAATGTATTATCTTCTTTTCTGCTGAGCATTTATTATTCAAGACTGTATCCTTCAGAAACGAGGCAATAAAATCCACTATAACAGTTTTTTTTTCCACTACATTTAGTTTCTCACTTCCAACTCAGGAATAAAATGGAGGGTCATAAGTGATAGGACATATAACTCAGAAACCTAAGAGAGAAGTATGGAACGGTAGTAAAAACTAAATCTGGTGGCTGATGTGCCTGCAAAGTTTTGACCTCTATGCTAAATATTTAAAAGGAAAAATTATTGTCTATCCTAAAAGGAAATAATGTTCTGAAGTTACTCTGCTATAATCATTGCTTGCCTTACTGGCATCTAAAGTGAGCAACTTTCTTCACTTGATGATGTAACTTTTTTATGTCTGAAATATATACTTAAATACTATTTAATTACCCTATTCTTTAAAACATTTGAATAATAACTTGTCTTCACATTGGCTACCAGTGACTCAAAATATTCAAGCATGTCAAACCTAAACACCCTGTCTTTAGAACTTATTTGAAGCATATGGAAGAAAAGCAGTATATATAGGACTTCAAATCATTGTTTTGTTTTTTTTTTTATTAGTGGATACTTAATTTTCCCTTTGGGCTTCTCTACTTCCTTATATTTCAATCTGGGGCATAGTTATTTTCAAATGAATATATTAGTTCCATGGTGGTACCATTTAATTAACATGTAAACCAAATTTTAAGAGCTCTACTTCTTCCTCAAGAGATTCCACAGATGCCTAATTGTGGATTCAGTACAAATAGGGGGCATGTAAGGTGCCTAGCACGTAGCAGTGGCAATGGGGGTCCAGTACTGAACCTGAACTCCCATCCATCCAGCCTTGAAATCTGGCCTTGACAATGACAAAAAGGGATATGCTTGATAGCAAAGAGGGTTGACTGAATCCAGCCTGAAAAGGCCAGCCTTGTCTCTTCTCTTCCTAACCCATTAGAGCTCAGTCATCCATGAAGGAACTCAAATACTTTCCTTAAGCTATGTAAAGTAATGATTCTATAAGTGAAGTGTTAAAAATAATTATAGATGTTTGCCCTAAATTTCTGCTTCAGGTTTCAAGGGTTGCTGTCATTTCAGCATTGATACGCAAATCATCGTTTACCCTAGGCAAGCCCTACATGATGTCTATCATAGTTCTCCAGAATCCTAATTCTTTTTAGATCATCATGACATACCTTTAGTTCTTTAGTACTTTCAACCCACCAAAGCACTGCCTTTACCAAAAACAAATGGTAAAGAATTTGTAATGCTGTGGGGAAGTTTGTACCTAGATTTGAGTGGGACCCCTGTGTTCTCTGTAGCTGGGGCAAAAGTCTGCTCTTCAAATTTAAAACAGAAAACTGGAGTGACCACAAGCTTTGGCATTCAGGGTCCCCCAAGTGAAGTGCCAGGCTTTGGAGTCAGGGAGACTTGACTTATTTAACCTCTTCCGGCTTCAGGGTCCTCATCTATGATCACCCTTGCCTTAAAGCATTGTGAGAATTATGTGAATTGATGCACCTAACCTGCTAGCACCATGCCTAGCACAGTGTGATGGGAGATAGCTATCGCATTATTGCTAGCACATAGCTTTTTTTGTTTTGTTTTGTTTTTTAAGATACTCACTGAGATAATTTACAACTTCACACCTAACTGGCTGCAAGATGCTAAAAGTCTCCATGGCCCAAAGTAATACCTTTCTTTCAACTGGATTTTTCTTTACTCTTTTGTCAAAGATAATTTACTTGTCCTCCTCCAGTCAGCCCTGAAGATAGTTCTTGGTAATGCTTCTTTATCTATATATACTTTCTCCTTTTTAAAAGTGCCCTAGAAGTATGTCACAAATATATTTTCTTGTATTTTTTCCACTATTTGTGCCATTTAACATTCTTTAGATTCTTCTAGATATTTACAGTTAATAGAATTTTATAACTATAAGACTGTTAAATAATGTTTTGAAGATGAGGTCCCACAACCTCTTTCCCATCATCTAATGCATCTGAGAGTGTTGCTGGCATCCTACCATCCTTCAACTTTATAAATAGTAGCCACACCCCCAGCACTTGTGGCTTTGCTTCTACATTCATATAAAACAAAGCTCAAAAAATAAAAAATAAAATAAATAAAACAAAGCTCATAGATATGACCTTATTTATTTACAAGATGTTTCAACCCTTTTATCTTTTATCATAAGATAAATTTGTTTAGGTGTTTGTTATTTTTTAAAATAACTGAAGACAAGTTATGCTGACCCTGAGATCTGCTTCCTGCGTGTTTCACTGTGGGTTATTAAGTGATTGTCCTTGAGGGTATTACACACGGGCTTTTATTTCCTGCCAGTTGATTGCATCTTCCCTCTGGAGAGTCGTACTTCTAATCTGCAAATGGCATTGTGTGTATTTTTTTTTCCCCTGAGAACTGAGATAACAAAAAGCATCTTTAATTATTAAAATCTTATCACTCATCAGTTTACTGTTTTCAGTAAGAGTCAGAATTACCAAGTAGCTTTCTGTTTGTTTTTACAAAGTCAGCAACACATCTTTTTGAACTCCTTAGATTTTTTGTGGGTTCTCTTTTTCAAAAATGATTTTTCCTCTCTAGATATTGATCAAATAAATGTTTTATATTTTTGCTTTGTTATTTAAGTTAACTCGCACTACACAAAAGCAAACTAACAACCACAGAACCCAATGTGTCTCTGTAATTGACTTATTTTCTGACATACATGGTGTCTCTTTGGACAACTGGGAAATCATGGCACCCCTCCTAGTTTATGCCTTTTTTCTGATGGCATAACCCCTGGTATTTCACCTTTCAACACAGGAGACAGTCATGCTCCCTAACCATTTTTTAAGAATGTATGTCCTACAACTCAGAAACTGCACTACTGGATATTTACCCTAAAGATATACATGTAGTGATCCGAAGGGGCAACTGCATCCCAATGTTCATAGCAGCAATGTCCACAATAGCCAAACTATGGGAAGAGCCCAGATGTCCATCAACAGATGAATAAAGAAGATGTTTTATATATATATGTATATACACACACACACACACACACACACACATACATACACACACACACACAATGGAATATTACTCAGCCACAAAAAATGAAATATTGTCATTTGCAATGACATGGATAGAACTAGAGGATATTATGCTAAGTGAAATAAGTCAATCAGAGGAAGACAATTATCCTATGACCTCAAATTATATGTGGAATTTAAGGAAAAAAACAGAGGATCATAGAGGAAGAGAGGAAAATATAAAACAGGATGAAATCAGAGAGGGAGACAAACCATAAGAGACTCTTAATCATAGGAAACAAACTGAGGGTTGCTGTAGGGGTGGGGAGTGGGGGGATGGGTTAACTGGGGGATTGACATTAAGGAGGGCAGGTCATGTAATGAGTACTGGGTGTTATAAGACTGATGAATCACTGACCTCTAACTCTGAAACCAATAATACATTATATGTTAATTAATTGGATTTAAATAAAAATTTTTAAAAAGACAGTAATAGCATAGTATTAAACCAAGCATGGGTCTTTCTAAGTACAGGACCCTGTGTGACTACACAGGTCACATGCCCATGAATCTGGCCCTGCTGCTAACTCAACTTTACCATTCCATTCATAAAGCCAAGGAATTATATTATATATATTTGTCTCTACTATTTGTTTGTTTCCTTTCCACTGTATAGCTGGATATGTATATGGGTGATGGACATTAAGGAGGGCACGTGATGTAATGAGCACTGGGTGTTATATAAAACTGATGAGTCACTGACATCTGCCTCTGAAACAATTACATTATATGTTAATTGGATTTAAGTAAAATTTTTAAAAAAAGAACGTATATCTTAACATATTCCCTCTCTGGATTCTTTTTTATTCTTAGTGAATAAGTATAACTAAATCTGCCTCTAAATTTTAAATTTTCAACTTCTTTCTCCAAGGGGCAGAGGATGTGGACTCCATATTGGCCAAGCTATGCAGTGTGTATTTATGTTCTCTCCTAGCATGCTTTTCTATTCTATTTAGGCAGAAACATTTGTATTTAAGTCCTCACCTCATTACATGTCCTAAATGTACTCTTATCTTTCAACAGTACAATCCATTCATTTTAAATGCAATCATTTTCCCTCTTTTGTAGGATACTACAGACTATGTTGCCTACGTAGCTAAAGATCCAGTTAATCAACGAGGTATGGAAAGCAACTTCTAGATTTTCTTAAGAGCTGATTTATACCACCTTTAAAAAGTAACAAATAGTTCTTTTCAATATACAGAGTGATGAGGATCACTAGAGTGCTATACAGGGTTCTAGAAATATTATGTGAATTTGAGTTGGAAATAAATAGCCCTGCTAGCAGAATGAAGTAGAAATAAATATACAGTTGGGATTTAAATCCCAGTCGTTTGAGGGATCCTTATACGAAAAGCTTATTATCTATTTGTATAATAAAAAGAGAAGTTGTTTTGGTTATACTGCAGCTGGCTGCCTCATCTCCAGTGGATGAATTAATTACACAGAAGACCCAAGCCAGTGAGATTATTGGCCTGCATTGGTCTCAGCCTTGGTGTGTATGTGTGTGTTTGTGTTCAACACACTTGTGTGTTGAACCTGTGCATTTGTTCAAATAGTCTGGCATGTTACTTTGAGTGTTTGTCTTCTCATTTTTGGATCTTAGTTTAAATGTCACTTCTTCAGAGAGACTTCTTTGACTGATACCACCTCCTATCTCCAGGAGCATATCCCAACCTGCTGCATCATACTTTATTGCTCTTCTTATTAGCACTTAGCCCACATTTTTATTATTTTATTCTCTCATTTGTTGATATGTTTAATGTCTGTCCTTCCTATTGAAAGCTCCCTGAGGGCAGGAACCTGTTTACCTTATTCACTGTTGTTTCCAAAACACCCATCAAAAAGCCAGGCACATAGGTATTGCAACAAAAATAACTATTTTTGTTGAGTGTCTCAATAAATGGAAGGGTAAATTGATTGGATTTCCTATCTCAAGATTTAGCAAGGTTGCCTAAGTAAACTCATCTCCCAGTGAAACTTTGGGATAAAGGCCTGAAGTTTCTTAGGTCATTGGACCTCCTTAGACAGACATGGTTTGTGTTGCTTCTCATCCCTGATTCTGGGACATTCAGACTCCTCTTAGGGATGAGTCTCAGGTTGCTTCTTCTCCTTAACTAGAAACTTATTTGGGCAACAGCTTCTCCACCCCAGGGATAGAGTTTGCCCCAACACATTTATTAGGTACATGTGAAGTAGAATTTGGAAATTCAAAGAGCTATAAAGACATGTAGAGGACAGATAGGATAGAACTGATAAATAAGAGCAAATTAATTAATTAATCTTTGAGCAAATGGGTGGAGAATGCTGTTTACAAAGCAGAGCTTCAGGAAGATTGATTTAGGAATAGGATGGATTCAGAGAGAGCCTTAAGGCAGAGAGATCTGTTTGGAAGCCATTATGATGGTCAAAAAGGAAATGATGAGGACCAGCTGCTAACAAAGGACTTGGGATGTAGTAGATGTTTAGCGAATGCCAAAAGAACATGGTTCTGTGAGATGGAAAAGAAGAAACAGGTGACAAGAACTAAGCAATACTCCATTGAAAGGGACTCACTGTAAACTGTATAATGAAGAATGGATAACCATCAAAGATGAGTAGGAGAGACAGGAACTAGTGAAGGGGAATAAGGGTTTAGGAATGGAAGACAAGAAAAGATACTAGAAAAGAACAACCTCTTTTAATTAAGCCTGTGTTTCCTGAAAGAATAACTGCGTGCTATTTTGGGTAAGGCCTCTGAACAACAAAGCCTTTTAACCTGAAAGGAAAAGGTGAAAGGAAGTACAAATAGATTGGGAAGTCTAGGTGTTTGGTAACTTTGTCATCAGTCACTGAATAGCTCAGGCAGGTCATTGCTCTTCAGTCAACACAGTGGTGAGGAGTTCAAAGATTGATGTCCATTGCTTGCTTGCTTCTCTGGGATAATGGGTCTGCCTTGAAAATAGATGACTTAGAAACATAAGGTAACTTTGCTGGCATCTGGGTGGCTCAGTGTTAAAGCATCTGACTCTTGATTTTAGCTCAGGACATGATCTAAGGGTCATGATCTCAGGGTCTTGAGATCAAGCTCTACCTGGGGGGGGGGGGCATGCTCGGCAGGGATTCTGCTAGAGGTTTCTCTCTCTCTCTCTCTCTCTCTCTGTCTGCCCCTCCCCCTGTGCACTCTTTCTAGAATAAATAAATCTTAAAAAAAATAGGGTAATTTTTTGGATTAAAAAGTTAGCATCTCCTCATCCTTATTGCTCCGTTTCCAGTTTCCTCTTTCCCTTTCTTCTTCTTTTTTTTAAAAAAGATTTTATTTATTCATGAGAGACACACAGAGAGGCAGAGGGAGAAGCAGGCTCCCTGTGAGGAGACCGATGCAGGACTCAATCCCAGAACCCCAGGATCACTACCTGAGCCAAAGGCAGATAGATGCTCAACCACTGAGTCACCACCCAGGCGCCCCTCTTCCTTCCCTTTCTTTTTTCAAAAGAGTTTATTTATTTATTCATGAGAGACACACACAGAGAGAGGCAGAGACATAGGCAGAGAGAGAAGCAGGCTCCATGCTGGGAGCCCGATGTGGGACTTGATCCCAGTACTTCAGGATCACGCCCTGGGCCAAAGGCAGGTGCTCAACCACTAAGCCACCCAGGCGTCCCTCTCCTCCCCTTTCTTATTTACTTGGTTATAGAAACTTCTGTGAGAAGCCATTTTATTGTCATCATAGCCCCGGCTTGCACACCCATCTAGTGTCAAATCCTTTCTCCTCGCCTGAGCCCCTGGACTTTGGTTTGTACACAGAGGTGCTGATACAGCTTTTGAGCCTGCAAATAATTATTAATTCCATACTAATACAGAAGGGGCTGAGCTAATTATTGTGGAAGCAAAATAATTCCTGGCCAATCTGGACTCCTTATTTAGTGGGAGAGAGAAACACACAGAATGTAGGATGTCATGGAAAAGGGTGTTTGAACAGCAGCATGTGGGACATCGCAGGTGCTCCATGAGGATCTATGGGAGAATCGAACACAGGCCCAGGGGAAAGAACCCTGTGATGAGAGCTTAGGGTCATATGTTTGGGTGGTGTGTGAGTGTGTGTGAGGGTGGGGTTGCCAGAGAATAGAAGGAATAGAAGTAGGGGAGCCATGGCAAAAAGATCAGCTAGAAACAAATTGTAGAGGGCTTTGAATGGTGGCCAAAAGGTCATTGGGAGCCATGGAAGATTTTGAGCTTTATAACAACTATTCTGACTTCTGCCATTTTACTGAAATTGCAGAATGATTATTTTTCTGGCATTTGTATCTGTGAAAGTGATACTGGAGCGCAGAAAATAGTCTGGAATTGTAGAGTCCAATTTGGAGGACATCTCATTAGTCCTAGGCAGGAGTGGTACGGTTTAGATTATATTGCGGGGAGGAAGGAAAAGTTTGGACAAATCTGTGAACTAATGGAACTTGGCAACAATTTAGATATGAAGGTTGTTGAAGAAATAGAAACCAGATGTTCCTGAGGACTTAATGTGATATTATATATGATGAAATATCTCAATATGTGTCTCATAGTAAGTATATAATAAATGAAAGCTTATTATTATCATTATTATTACCCTGTGTGATTTGGAATAGTATTGCAATTAAAGAAACAGGGATTATTATACATTGGAAAAAGACAATCCACTAGAGAAACAGGGGAAAGGGGGAATCTACCATCTATTGCGTGCTCACCATATGGCAAGCATTGTGTAATTTCATCCTTACAGCAACTGAGGTTGGTATTAATTTATTCTTTTATTATAAAAGCAAACACTGGCATTGAAAAAAGTGAGATTGTTTTCCTAAGCTCGGCCAGCTAATAAACAAGTGAATCAGCCCCCAGGTCCTCAGCATACCTTTACAAAAGAACATCACAAGGCATGAAGAAACATTTAAAAATTTTGCAAGTTTACTAGCTACCTTGTTAGCAATCAAATTATAAATAGGTAGCACATTTCATCTTCAAATTCCAAATATTGAAGACAGGTAAAATGGGGTTTAAAGTAGTTTATTCTTAACAATGTTGGTAGGAGTGTGGATCCAAATGTTTTGGAAAGCAAGTTGACAATTTGCAGCCAAAGCCTTAAAAAGGTAAATTGAACCAGCAGTTTAACTTCTAATGAAATAATTAGGACATGCACAAAGATTAAGCAATAAAGATCATTGTCATATAATATTTATATAATAGAAAAAATACAATTAATTCAATATTCATAAATAGCAAATTGTATAAATGAATCTATAGAATGTACTACTATGCTTTGATATAAAGCTAGTGTTAGAGGGCAGCCCAAGTGGCTCAGCGGTTTAGCACTGCCTTCGGCCCAGGGTGCGATCCTGGAGTCCCGGAATCGAGTCCCATGTTCAGCTCCCTGCATGGAGAGCCTGCTTCTCCCTCTGCTTCTCCCTCTGCCTCTCTCTCTGTGTGTCTCTCATGAATAAATAAATAAAATCTTAAAAAAAATAAAGCTAGTGCTATAGAAGAATAAATAATGACATGGGGAAAATGTTGACAATGTTATGAAGTGCAAAAAAGTAGATTGTGAAACAACGTGTATAATATGACCCCAGGTAATTTTTTGGAGGTATAGAAAAAATATTGGAAAGAAAAAGATGCCAAAAATATTAATAGCAGTTATCTTTAGGTAGGGAGACTTGCATAATTTTTTTTGGTGCCTTTTTAGTTTTCTAAAACTCCTGCAGTGAATATTTATTATATTTGTAAAAAGAAAATATGTTCTAAATCCTTGAATAAGTAAAGAAAATAGTGAAACCAGAAAGAAGATGTTACAGAATTACCTAGTGAGTTTTGTTCATCTGGGGAAAATGTTTAGCAGGCAGGAGGATATAGGGAGGGGTGTTACTGTTATGGGGGATGGGAGTGTGGGGGTGGGAGAGACAGACAAAGAAACAGGGACCAGGCCTTCAGGTGCAGGTTTGGAAAAACTGCAACTTCATAACCCTAAGAGTAAGCAAGATCACCCAAGGAGGAGCTTGCAAAGAAGAGGGCTGAGGGCCTCAGGGAGTAGAAGAAGTCAGAGGAGACAGCAAAGAGCCAGATGAGTGGGAACGAGGAGGAGAGAAAACCAGGAGATGAGTATCATCTAAGAAGGAGGAAGAGCAAACTTCTAGGGGAGAAAAGTCATCCCAGAATAAGACAGCACAGAATGTCACACACTGAAAAGGAGTTAGGGGGAGTGAAGGTGGAAAAAGCCTTTGAGTGGGGCAGTTAACAGAGCCAGACCTCAGTGATGAGGAAGAGCTTAGCTGACTGAGGAAACCCAGGCTCCATGCTGAGAATCCTGAATGTTCCCACTGTCTCTCATTTGCATGATTCACTTTCTTTTTTTTTTTTTTTTTTCAGCATTAGTCTATTCAAGGCAGGGCAGTTGTCACTTTTTCCCATCTTGGCTAGGACCCTTGAGTGAACTCCTCGTTTTATAAAAGGCCTTTTCTGTAGAAAAGCTAAGTTTCTCTAAGAACATTTTGAGTTTACTTAGTGACTAATACGGCTTGCCCCTGTAATTGCTGTAAATAGGAAATCCATATTCTCTTCACCTCTTATTCCAAATATGTCATCATCCAGGAAAGTTTACAGATTTTCTCTGAGTCTAAGATGTGAAAGAAGGCCCCAGTTTACCTGGGTAGAGGATGGCCATGGTTCTCAGTCTCTGAAGAAAGCTAAAACAAAAGTTTTTTAAAGACTGTAAAAACAATTTCAATTAACCTATTTAGTTATATTTATGGTTATGGTTATGAAATATACGCATGATTGCCCTGGGTTAACTCTGGTCTGACTGGAAGCTTGCTTCTTTGGTCTGGTTTCTTCCTAGGCATGGAGGACTCCTTGCTCAGTACCCCAGCACCATCTGGTGGTTGACCTGAGAAGCTGCACTTTTGAATTTCTAGTTTATTAAAAAACCAAAAACCAAACCTGATCTAAAAAATACCCCTGGTCTATTAAAAATAAATATAAAACTAGTAGGGAAGGGCCCATTATCCTCTAAGAATAGTTCTCAGCCATTTGTTCATGAATATCCAATTAGGAAACCAAATGAAAAAGGCTGAAGAATATGAATCTAAGACTTTAAAAAATCCTCCTTAATATGATACTTGATACCCAAAGGTAGAGTTGTGGGTCTATCTGGCTACAGGTGAAATGAAAAGAACCCATTTTGCATCTGATTCCATCTCAGGCCTCCATGCCGAGTTATCATATCATTGGAAAGTCACATTATTTTTTGGCAATTGGGACTTTCCATATACTTGTCCTTCATTCTTCCCATTAGCTAAAGATTGGTCAGTTCTTGGCCAACCTAGCTGCTTATCCAGACCTTTGGAGATGAGCCTAATACTGGGAAGTGGGCACATTTGTATGTGATTCAGAGCCCATCTGGCCCATGAGCAACCTCAAAAAGACAGTTTTTTACAGAGCAGCATACTATGAGTAGCAACAACAGCACTATGTGTGTTCGCTGAAAGTAGTGAGGCTGCACAGAATATCGCACAGGGTCAACCATTTTGTCCAGTGTCATCCTTTCATGGTGATGGGCACCACTGTTTGTTTTCTATTAATCTTCTCAAAAAAGTAATATGGCATTGATGAGGTTATCCAAAGCAAAGCAGAACATGTTGGTGGCATCAGCCCAAGAACAGGACCAAATCCTCAAAGTATCAGAATCAGAAGAATTGAGACAAGTAAAACCATTTTAGAAGTATGTGAGAAGCGGTAGAGGATGTTTGGTGGATTTGGTGTTTCCTTCCTTCCTGAGAGTACCCACACGCCACAAGAGCCCACATGCCTGTTCCTCAGAAGGTGTAAGCTGCTGTGAAAGAGGGAGGTTAGGATTTCTATAAAGCAATAAGGGACTTCAAACATCACCCGTGCTCTGTCTTGGCAGATAAGGGTAGTTCTGAAAAGTGATTTGTTCGGGATCATGCAGATTGTGGCATAATTGGAATTTGAACTTGAATCTGGATCTTTCCATGGAGTTCTTTTAAGTGTTCTTGTTTTCTCATCCCTTCAAAGGGAGATACATTTTCATTTTCCTTCGGGTGTGTATATGTATGTGCAAATATTTGAATTTCCTGCCTCTCTCATTATCTTCCCTATCTTCAGCTCTAGCCCTCTTCTTGAACGTAAGAAATATTTAAATTTAAAAAATAATTTCCTGTATCCTTTTATGATTTCTGATCTTGACTTTATTTTTAATTGACCCAGAAATTTATGAGATGAAAAACAAAAGAGGGATCCCTGGGTGGCGCAGCGGTTTAGCGCCTGCCTTTGGCCCAGGGCGCGATCCTGGAGGCCCAGGGCGCGATCCTGGAGACCCAGGATCGAATCCCACATTGGGCTCCCAGTGCATGGAGCCTGCTTCTCCCTCTGCCTATGTCTCTGCCTCTCTCTCTCTCTCTCTGTGTGACTATCATAAATAAATTTTTAAAAAAATTTAAAAAATACTTAAAAAAAAAAAAGAAAAACAAAAGAATTCAAGTGAGTTGCCTTTTCTTATCATAAGGTAATACGACTTCTCTTGGCTCAACTGGAGGGCACTTTCCAAGGGCACTTTGTAGGTTTAAGGATATCTCCAAGAGCAAACCAAGCAGTGATTCATACCACTCAATGGCTGGAAGAATCTGCCTCACTAGGGGTCCACTGCAGGTGCCATTTCAATGCAATTGAAGACAACTTCTCACACTAGAATTATTGATGCAATTCAGGAAAATCAATATGGATTTATTCAACACAATTTTTAAAACACCTTCTATGTGTTGGTCATGTGTGAAGCTACTGCAGAGAAAAAGAAAGAGCAATTTAAAATGACAGCCTAAAGATAGATCCATCATTTTTCTTTGGTAGAAAGGATATATATTTATAGACATTCTTAATTAAGTTTTGAAGCTAGAATTAGCTCCTAAGTCTATATTAGGATCCAAGTCACTTCTTTAAAGGGACAACCTTATAAGAGATGGTAATGATAATTCTAGAGGTTTGACACCTTGGCATTGTTTGATTTAATAATTCCTCTCCCACACACAGGCACATACAAACACATGCCTTCTAAAAATTTAATTTAAATCTTTTATTTTATTTTATTTACAGATTTATTTATTTATTTTAGAGAGGGAGCACAAGTAGAAAGGGGAGAGGGAGAGAGAATCCCAAGCAGACTTGAGCTCACCTTGGAGATCGACCTGGGGGCTTGACACGGGGCTTGATCTCATGACCCCAAAATCACGACCTGACGTACTGCACCACCAAGGTGCTCCTTCATCTAAATCCTTTAAATGAAAGTCAAGTTAGTTCTGGAATAAGAATTGTCTGAGATTCCTTGAGATAATTATTAATAGAAGGCTAAGAGAAGAAACACTTGTAGGTTCTACTATTACGTACTGGTATAGGCTTTGCAAATTCTATCAGATGTAAATGAATTGCCTTCTGCTTTAAATAGATATAGAATCCTTTCCAAGAGAATGCAAGTGTGAAATCATGCTTCCAAGTCAGCACAGTTGAATCATGGTATAAAGACAGCTCTTCTCTCTTTAGGTGTCCCTTTTAGTAATGTGTCCTTCTGTTGGTTTCACACACAGTTCCCAAGATACATGAAGCATTCTTGGCATCTACTCTAATTCCCCATGCACTTGCTTAAGCCTTTCTGTTCTTAGAGAATAGCTAACAATTTTTGCAACATTATTGCATATATTTAACTGCTATCAAGCTTTTTCTCATCCCTCCATTCTTCAGGCTACACAAACCAATATATTTTTGAAAAATGTTATTTCTCATGGGACTTATTGCCTCCAAATAAAAATTATCCTCAGGGCTCTTTCTAAGCCATCCTTATGAAACTTCCATTTCAATAAATTGCCATGTTGCAAGGCTCTAAGCAAGACCCCATATCCCACCGAAGCAAGAATGGTATTCCATATGGTGGGAGGTGAATTTATAGTCCCTGAACAGAAGCTCCTGTTTTTATGCAGCAGCAGCAGATTTGCTCATTTGTGGTATTCCATCAGCTGCACCCTTCATAGCTTATTTATTTAAATTACATGTGTAAACTCCCCCCTTCTCAGTAGCTGCTTCTCAGAGAAATTATCTAATAAAAATTTTAATATCTTCTGGTCATGTCATCGTCACAAAATCTTGTTGCCTTTTTTTTTTTAATCTTGTTTTTGATGCTTGATGGAGATAATACTTTAGTAGAATTTTGAAGACAGGGATTACCACACCATCACTACTTTCTAGTGGCAATGACAGGGCAAAGGGGTGTTATAAGCTCCTATCTTCACCAGCAGCTCATCCCTCACTTTGAGGGGAGCAGGGTATGGGGGAGATTTGGAAAGTTATATTTTTGCAAAGACAAAATACCATGCAAAGACGACAGCATGACCCTCATCTTCCTGTCAGATTGCTGCCCTAAGCATCTTTTGTACCGAATTATAGAGCTAACATTGAATACAAGTCACATGATTAAGATCACTCTAGTTTTATAAAAAATGGAGGCCCAAAAATACTTGTCTGGAGACCAGAATTTGTCATTTTTTTGCGATATTTAAATGTAAAATATGACTGTTTCTTCTCTTTGATCCATATGAAAAATGAGGTATTCTTTTCCGCTACTTCAGAACTGAAAAGAACTTGTAAACCTGCTCCGTTTCACTCAATTAAAAGTTTGTGTTGTGGAATGATTTTGACTTTATATAAAACCTTTCCTTGTTGACAACTTATTACAGGTGTTTTGTTGTTTTTGTTTTGGTATGTTCTCTTGCAGCCTGCCATATATTGGAGTGCCGCAGTGGAATGGCCCAAGATGTCATAAGCACCATAGGGCAGGCTTTTGAACTCCGGTTTAAACAGTATTTGAAAAATCCTTCTTTGAATACTTCTTGTGAAAGGTCAGCCAAGAGTTCTATAATTATTTGACTTACTATATTTGTTTTGTTTTATTTTAAAGTGAATTTTCAAACTAATGAAATTAATATTTTTTTCTTACAAATAGGCAGTTTCAGTACAAACTAATAATGTCATTTTCTATTCTTCTTCCATTTATATTTATCCAGATATTTCCTCTTGCTTTGTATCAGAGAAACAGGAATATGCCCTGTTTCTCTGATATATAGAGAGCTACGACTTAATGAACTATTATCATAAAATAACAGACATCAATACATTTCTCAGAATCATTCCAATCCCAGATCTCTTGAAACTAAAAAAAGAAAAGAAAAAATCAAGAATGAAGAACAAAATAGTAAGAATCAAATGTCTGTAGCAAGAATCACCATTAGTTTGCTGGTTTGCAGTGTAAATAGATGAGCTCCAGCTAAACGGTGGGAGGGCTGAAAGGTGATGTGACCCAAGGATCTGGTTGTTCTATCTGAGGCACAGAAACTCTGCAAGGAAAGCCAAGCCCTTTAGGCCTGACAGACTTCAGCATGTGTGGAGTGCAGTGAGGTCTCTCACACCCAAGGGACAAAACTCAATCTTGTTTAATTTTAAATATACTCCTCCCCCAATTAGTTATGTTGTGTATCAGCCAACACTGGGTTTGGAGATCTCCCTTTATATGGGTTCTTAGGAGGCCTTGATGTTGAATTTTTCCCAGGGTAACACTCAATATCTTAGTGCTATCGTTTTGTTGACATGTAATGAACCCAACAAGACTGTGTGGGTTGTTAGTGGAATCAGTTCAGTCCAAAAGGACTTGATTTATTCTTTTTCATAAGAAACTTTTACTAATTCCAATTTGGAAGAAAAGTTGTTTGTTTTTTGTTTTTTTTTTGTCCTGTTTCAATTTTTAAAACAATGCATGTTTACATAAATCTACCCACTTGCCACATATGGTTCTAATATTTCTTTATGAATCCCATATACTCCTCCAGATTTGTGCAGACAAGATAACTGGCCATAGCTCTCTTATTTTTCTCATCTTGGTTTAATAAACTGGACTAGGCCCTCTGCCCAATATCTAAAATTTTTTTTTAGGAGAATATTTCCAAAATGGTACAATCAAAGTGTGCTGAAGATACTCAGGAAAACTTTATTTTTATGCTCCACTGGCAAAAATGACTTACATTCAGAGTTCATATGTGTGTTTGTGTGTGTATGTGTGTTTCTTAATCACTGGGGGGAGACACAAAAGCATCACCCTTGGCACTTTTTGTTGGCTTACCCTACTTTAATTGTCTATGGAAAGCTAAACAACTCAACCATCTGGTTGCTTCCATCCAGATGTTTGACATCACTTAAGAACAGCTATAAACTTAAAACATGAATGCAAAGTTTTTCAGATGATTTGCATGGTTCTGATCCCTCTGCCTCCCCTACAGCATTTGAATTCCCGCCCAGCCTCTTGGGGATTCTTTTTTCCCTTACAGTGAGGGGGTGCCTATTGATGATCATGCTGAGGAGCGAGAAGATCATGAGTATTACAATGAAATCCCAGGGAAGCAGCCACCTGCAGGTGGTGTTTCAGATGTGCGGATCAAAGTCCAAGCCACAGAACAAATGGCTTATTGCCCCATACGGTGTGAAAAGTTGTGCTACTTGGTAAGTCATGTTTTATTGTTACCGGAACTTAGCAATGTGATTCTGTCCTTGTCACTAGAGAGTTTAATTTGAGAGTTTTCAAGTACTAGTTTAGAGAAAGTATCATCTTCCTCAATACAGAGCCAGAGAATGAATCATTGTTGGAGCCTGCACTAGATCATTTTTGCTCTGAATCCCCCAACTTTGGCTGATGTGGATGACTTCACATCTCCCTTCACTAGGAAGTCCAGCATGTTATTTTTAACATCACCCTTCTCCATCTCCAGTCTTCCTATATTCTCCTTGCTGCTCATCCTTAGCTACAGCCTCCACAGCTGATCCTTCCCCTGACCTCCTGATACCCTCTCCTCCTTTCAATCCTCTGCCTTTGTTCTGTTGCATCAACCCCTGTCTCAGTCTTTATTTTCTCTTTGTCTACTGGTTATCTCTCTTCCATCTGCTAATAAATTTGGATTCCTCCAACCAGCTCATAATGTCTTGTCTCCTTCTCATCTTCCTTTTTTACCCATAAACTAGAAAACATTGTCTCTATCCCAGGTTTCACATCAGCACTATATTTCTAAGATCTGAATTCTGCTTGACAACTTGATGGGAATCACTTTTACAGTGGTCACCAATGGTTTTTTTGGTCACTGATGGTTTAAATCAATTTTCTTCATCAATATTCTGAATCTGTCTATAGAATTTGATACCTGTAGGCTGCCCCTTCCTTTTTGTAGACCTCTTCTATTATCTTCTAAAGCACTTCTACTGTGTCATTCTTATCCCCCATCTCTTTTGCAGCTTTTGAAACCTTTGTCCAACATTTTATTATTAATTTTTTCAAACATACAGAAAAGTTATGTAAGAGTCATACATTGAACACTCATACACTCACTGTCTAGAGTCTATGATTAACTACATTTAACATTTCACCAGGTTTGCCCTGTCATCCTATATAGCTATCATCCATCAGCACATCTTAATTTTGGTATGTTTCAAAGTAAGTTACATCTTTTTTTTAATTTAAATTTTGTTAGTTAACATATAGTGTAAAATTGGTTTCTGGACTAGAATTCAGTGATCCAGCACTTACATACAACACCTAATGCTCCTCACAACAAGTGCCTTCCTTAATACCCATCATCTGTCTAGCCCATCCCCCACCCACTCCCCTCCATCCACCTTCAGTGTGTTCTCTGTCATTAAGAGTCACTTATGGCTTATTGCTTATTTCCCTCTTTCCTTCCCCCCCCCCATATATTCATCTGATTTCTTTCTCAAATTCCACATGTGAAATCATATGGTATTTGTCTTTCTCTCACTGACTTATTTCACTTGACATAATACACTTTAGCTCTGTCCACATTATTGCAAATGGCAAGATTTCTTTTTGGTGGCTGAGTAATATTCCATTGTGTATGTGTGTGTGTGTGTGTGTGTAAACACACATATATACACACATACCACATCTTCTTTACCCATTCATCAGTCAGTGGACTTTTGGGCTTTCTCCATAGTTTGGCTATTGTTGATAATGCTATCACATCTTTTCTCGTTAGACCTTATTTTCTTCCACTCACCTACAAATCCAAGCCCTTGCCCTTACCACCCTTGCTCTGTGTTTGGCCTCGACCTTGGTTTCTCCTCTGGCATGCCACCTGTATACACATTGTTCCAGCTTCTTTGTTTTCAATTACTACCTATCTCTCCAGCTATAATGCGATAGACATTACATTGCTTATGTTAAGATTGAAATCAGCATTTTCTCCTTGATTTCAAATCAGATTCCTCTACAGATTTACTCATGTTTATTAATAGTACTGCTCTTCTTTCATTAATCTGCAGTCTTTTGCTTTTCTCACTTTGGGCTCCACATCAACTCAGTCTTCAAGACCTAGAATTCTGCCATGAAATCGTTTGAATCTACCCCACCTCTCATATTCCTGTTGCACCTTTCTGAGCTCTGGTCTTTACTTGCCCAGATGATTCTGAAAACTCCTTCCTTGTCTCCAGTTTCATTCCCCCAAACCATTCTGCATGGTACTTCCAGATCAGTCTTTCTGAAGGATAGATATTGCCCTTCTCGAAGGCATCAGTGATATCATCCCACTATTGAAGACAATCTAGATCTGGATCTAGATCCATAGGGGATCAGTGCAACCCCTGATGGATGAGATTGTCAAGGTTGAAAAATGAGCCTGGCATTAACCTCAGTAGAATAGGGCTCCAATCTGTCACTATTAGATAGAGGTTTGCTAAATACTATTTATACAAAGTGTCCTGGAAATCACACTTTCTGGCCTGAGACTTGGATTGAGTCCTGTAGGGGAACCTCCCAAGCACAGGCAGCAACCCTCAGGATATAGGCCTTATGTTGGCAGCCTTTATGACTCCCCGCTCCGGACCCATCTTTGCAGCCCCCAAATAATGCACTCCCATAGGAGTCTATGCTCCCCACCCAGAATCTCAGTTCCTGTCGGAAAGTGAATTTGTCAGCTGTATTCTGCTGGGAGCATCAGTAGTGTTGTTTTTTGAAAGTATGGATATATACTATGTTTGTAAATGTTTCACAATTTGTTGTTTGTGCAGCCTGGAAACTCCAAGTGCAGCAGTGTGTATGAGAACTGTTTAGAACAAAGCAGGGCAATAGGTAGGTACAATTGTCCTCTGCCATCTGCCACTCTCCTTATTCCTTGTAGGTCATGTGGTTGTGTGTGGCCCTAGCTCTTAAAGACTTCCTGGGGAAGTCAGGTTTATATAACCAAACATATAATGCTTCAGCGGCCGGCTTTCCACACTCTGAGAGTCCCAGAATGCCACGCATGTGTCACTTGACAGGCTCATGACTTTGCCTCACTCTTGTGGGCTCTACCACACTATCATTCTACCTTATGAGGTCTTTCACTGCTGTAACATCATGAGAGGTCTTCCTGGAAAGATGCTTCTCTGCTTAAAACTCAAGGGAGTTCCACTTCAAAGAAGATCAGACATTAAGCTAATGTGAAAATCAATGCTTTACCATTAGAATTAAGGTAAAATCTTTAAGCAGAAAACAAAAAGAAATCTGAAATGCAAGAGACTCAATTAGGGGGGCCCATCTACTCCACTTGCCCTACTTCCTAGGGCATTAAATGTCTTATTACTGCACGTGATAGTTATGTTGGGCACAACTTTTCCACAACACAAATGTAGAATATCAACCATCCAGGTTGGACATACATTGTCATAAAGTTATACCCTAGTTAGTAATTTGATTTTTTTAAATTGTTGAAGGTACATATTTCTTTGGGAAGCAAAGTTTTATAGCATTAGAGAGGGAGGTAACTGGATGGTATTGATAAGATGGTGGAGAAATAGAGTTGGATAGCCATGCTTAGGGACTCAAATTAAATTAGCAGGAATTTGGCACCTAGAAGGTAGTCACTTCTAAGGGTAAATATATATTACTTATTTATTTATTAAGAGATTTTATCTATCCATCTGAGAGAGAGAGAGCATGCCCAAGCACATGAGAGAGAGCACAAGCAGGGCGAGGGGCAGAGGGAGAAGCAGACTCCCTGCTGAGCAGGAAGCCCGATGTACGATTTGATCCTGGGACTGAAGGAAGATGCTTAACTGACTGAACCACTCTGTCACCCCTAGAATATTTTCATTCTTCTTATGGAATTATGCCATTGTAACCTATTAATTTAATTTACTTCTTTTGAGACAGAGAGACAGAGAAAGAGAGAGAGAGAGAGAGAGTGCAAGGGGGAGGGGGCAGAGGCAGAGGGTGAGAGAGAATCCCAAGCAGGCTCCACCCAGCATGGAGCTTGACATAAGACTCGATCTCACAACTCTGATATTATGACCTGAGCTAAAATCAAGAGTCGGACACTTAACTGACTGAGCCACCCAGGTGCCTCAAATTTTATTATTTCTTATATATGGGAGATACATAAAAATTTATCATTTTAGGTACAGCTATGATTCCTACCTTCCTCCACCATGCAAAAATAACAGAAGTAGTGGGTTTAGACGGTATTGTTAATTCTTTAAAGATATGGTTCTTTTTGGTAGCTATTAAAATTCCATGCCATTCTTTAAAGTTATTTACAATTTTAACCTAACTTTAAGTAATATGACTAAAACAAATTAAATTAAAGGTAAGTGCAAAGGCTCCCTAGAAGCTATATTCCTTCCTCCCTTCCTTTCCATTACGCAGAAATCCCTAACCTAAGGATTTAATAGTCAGGAACACATCACATATGTCCTGCAGTATTGTAATTATTTTCTACCTGTGCTGAAGCTCACTTGGAAATATCTCCACATCCTGTTTCATCTCATTCTATAGTCTTCATTTATGCAACACTTTACTCAGTGGCTATTTATGAAGATGCTCTGTAGGTCTGGCACTATGCAAGAATGGAATCACAACCAGTACTCATGTTGGTAGTTTAAATAGGAAGACACATCTTTAGCAAAAGCTTACAAATAGGATCGATATTTCAAAGCCCAACGTGTTATGGAAACAAATAACAGGGAACCTAACTTAATCTGAGGGACTATAGAGGGTCTTCCTAAACTCTCTTCAGGCAAACAACCAAACCAGGACCTGATGGATGAGTAGGGATTATCCAGGCACAGAGGAAGAAATGGGAAGAGGGGGTGAGAGAGGGAAAGAGAAAGAAAAGTATAAATGGAAACTAGAATTCCTGGTGTGCCAGGACCACATCCTAGATCACTGCACATAGAGAGGACAGCAGAGAGAGTCTTGGACCTAGACAAAGAACTCCCGAATTTTTGGTCCTAACAAATACCTCCCTTCCCAGCTCATCTTCCTCTTCTCCGTTAGACAGTCTTGATGGCACAGCCTGTGTGGCAGCCATGTGACATGTGGCACAGTCACATGGCTTCTGAGGGGAACTCACTGAAGGAAAATCAACATTACTAGAATGATGTACCATATGCTAAATCACAACACTACCATTGAAGATAAGGGGCATGGTCTCCTAGTTTTTTGTCAAGAGCCCCCAAAACATACATTTGTGAAGGAACTAATGGTTATAGAGGTTATAGAGGTACTGTCTCAGTCTTATTCAAGATATTTCTTTTTGTAAATGTAATCTTGTCATAGAATCCAACTTACTGTTTCTGTTTATCTTGGTTTTATTTCTCCTTCAAATCCAACAAACAATGTAACCCCTTATTCTTTTGTGGTTTATATATGTCCTAAGCCAATATAAGCAGATCCAAACTTATGAACAGACTTTACTGAGAGCCTGGAATATATTTCCAGAATTAGTTCATTCCAGAATTAATTTTAGCCATGATGACTATCTCCTAGACAAGTGTACCGTATTCTACTATTCTGGTTTGCCTGTACTAGAGCTTAAATACATATTTTGGAATGACAAATACAATAGAAGTTTCTGTTGCAAGTGCCTGTTCTTCAGTTGCACTCCAACTTTGCGAGGGTTGGAAACCAGTACAGAGCTACCTTCCTTGTGGTGGCCTTAAGGTAACAGTTCATAACTGGGAACTTTTCAGAATCTTGGTGAGGTGAGAGATGGTATTCGCAGTTTGGAAAAAGTCCTTCAGCTGGCTACTTTCTTCCCTTGAAAATCAGAGCTACAACATTGTTTCCTTAGAAAAGCAGTTCTAAGTTCCAGTGAGGATCCAGAATGCTAGGAAGCCATCTCCCTAGACCTCAGCCACTAAGACCATAAGTTAGAAGAACTCAACCCCTGCTCCAGGAGCAACAACAATTAAGGCCACTCCTATTGTTGTAGGGAGGACTTTACTACTATGGTGTCCATTCATTCACAGACACCCAGAAATCAAGTATTCCTATCTTGGGGCCTGCCTGTGACTACTAGGGCATATGTTTAAAAACTGATCTGAAATTCTTGACCAGTGAGCAAATTAATAGCAGTTTCCAGAATAGCAAATACATAATTTTTATGGCTTTTCCTTGAGATTTATACATAAGCATTTGAGAGACACCTATACAAATATTTTCAATAAGATCTGGCTTTTTCCTCCCAAGACATTTATTTATTCAAATACTGACTTACAACTTGAATTCCAGTATATTATAAATACTGCAATAGTCTTCTGGTTTTTGGAGAAGTTAATTATATTTATCACCAGACTTATAAAAGATACCTATCCCTACTTTTTTTTTTTAAAGCTTTCTTTTTTTAAAAGATTTTATTTACTCATGAGACACAGAGAGAAAGAGGCAGAGACATAGGCAGAGGGAGAAGCAGGCTCCATGTAGGAAGCCCGATGTGGGACTTGATCCCATCATTCCCTGAGCTGAAGGCAGACGCTCAACCACTGAGCCACCCCAGTGTCCCTCTATCCCTACTTTTAAATTTCTTTATGGAAAAAATTAATTAGCAAATAGAATAATGTTTTCCTGACCTCAAGTTAAATGGAAATAAGATATTTTTAATCAAAAAGACATTAAATTCTTACAAGCCCTAAGAGCTTGCACTTAAAAACTTTGGTTCTTACAGTATATACACTATGTATTTGTTTTTTGCCACCAGTCCTCTCTTCAACAGGTTGGATCGGTTCTCGGAGTAATACTTGGCAAAAATAAATTTTGGAATGCACAATGGCTGGCATATGTGGTTAAACTCTCATCAGCCACATATTTTACCCAATAAAGATTTTAAATTTGGGTATAGAGTGAAATACATATTTAAGGCAACATTACTGAGTTAAATATAATAAGGCATTTGGGAAAAAGAAATGGTCATTTTCAAGAGAGACTGGATACAGGCATTAATGCTTTTGTGTAATTCTATGGGATGGTAAAACTGATGTTGTCACCTCATGCCATTCTCTGTAAGGGGCAAATGAGTCAGTGCCCTGTGCTAAAGTTTGACTCAGAACATACCGGGGTCAAATATGCTGAGAAAGGAAGACTGAGGCAGATTCAGCATCTGTTCATTCAGCTGACAAACATTTTTCTTTTGAGCACCTGCCTCAGTGCCTTCATACTAGGCATTGAAGATGAAGAAGATATGCAGATAAATGGGTTCTAATCTCTTCTTAAGGACTCGAGGAATTTGCAGTCTCAAGGGGAAGACAGACGAACAAGTAAACACATACCTATATTATGTTATGGAGCGGCGCCTGACCCAGGCTTGGGGAGGGAAGCACTAAGGGGGAAGCTTCTTGAAGGAGGTGGATTCAGAACAGAATCTTATTTATATATATATTTTTTCAGAACAGAATCTTAAAGGACAAATAGGAGTTAGGTACAGACAGAAAGGAATAGCAGGAGATAAGAACCATTTGCAGAGCACCAGCATCAATGAATAAATAGGTAACTGAGCAGATATTAATTATTTATTAAGCAGGCACTATTCTGTTAGTGTCTCATCCACATTCTTTCATTTAATCCTCACAACCATATTTTTTTATTTAAATGCAATTTGCCAACATATAACACCCATTGCTCATTGCATCACGTGCCCTCCTTAAAGCTCGTCACCCAGTTACCTACCCACCCACCCACTTTCCCTTCTGCAACCCTTTGTTGTTCCCCAGAGTTAGGAGTCCTGCTAATTATAGTGGCTGTGAGTACTATCATTAGATAATGTTTCAATATTTCAAGATAATATCTAAATGTATATCCCAAAATACAATAGAGCATTTGATAAAGAAAATAGACATAAATCCACATTTCAAATCATGATCATTTTAACTTTCGGGAGGCCAATGTTCTGATTTAATTAGGTCATTCTTGTTTGTAAGCTCATAATGCAGCTGAGGAAGATTTTGTAACAAAAAAAGTGATCTTCAATCTTTGATTTATTTGTAGTGATCTCTAACCACTTAGCCATTTATGAAAGTAAGTTTAGTTTAAACTAGATAATATTCATAGATCCATGTAACCAAACAAATGGAGACTGTCATATATTGTAAAATGCAACAAAGAAACGAAATGCCCTGACCACCCCTCCTTCTTTAGAAATCTCACTCCTCCCTCAGGATATTCCACATATAGAGTATGAGGGAGGACAAGGTGATGTGTAACAGCTGACAGACCAAGAGAAAAGGAGTAGGTAGTAAGGCTGTAGTCTTCTGACTGGGCTTCTCCTATGTGATGTACCCTTGGGTCTCCATATTTTATAAGAATTATAGCACTATTCATCATGATGTGAAATCTGATATAAAGTTGGTTCTTTTTGGACCACATTAAAAGGGTTTAATGACTGAAACAATAAAAGGACTGATGTTGACTGATATTTTATGATAAGACAATGGAATGTGAATGTCATTACTTCAGGGCAGCTTCATGATAGCACATATGGCCAAAAATATAAATGTTCCATCTATCCTGACATTCTGAGGACAGAACCATCTGGATGGTACAAAATATTTCCTGACATCAGGTACTGAAATATGGTGCTATTACCCATCCATTCAGTAACCCTTTGTTGTCATAAGTATGTGCCAGCCATGTGCTAGGAGAAAAGATCTCTACATTCACGGAACATGCAGTCTAGATGGCATTAAACAAAATGACATAATAGAATTAATTTTTCTTGTGATATGGACTTCAAAGGTGAAGAAGAAACTTCTAGCAAAGCAGAGAGACTTAGTGTAGTCTGAGAAGGTCGGAGAAAGCTCTACTGAGAAAAGAGATGCTTATACTGACACCTGAAGAGTGTGGGAAGAGCATGGCAATCAGAGAAAATGGCCTTACAGTGGAGATTATTCTTCCAGAAGGGCAAAGTGACTGAGGAACATGGAGGTGCAAGGGAAGCTGGGTAGATGGGACCAGAACTTGGGGCTTGTTGAAAAGTTTGAGCTTTGGGACACCTCCTGGGTGGCCTAGTGGTTGAGCATCTGCCTTTGGCTCAGGGTGATACCAGGGTTCTGGGATCGAGTTCCACATCGGGCTTCCCACCGGGAGCCTGCTTCTCCCTCTGCCTATGTCTCTGCCTCTCTTTCTGTGTCTCTCATGAATAAATAAATAACATCTTTAAAAAAAGACAAAAAAAGTTTGAGCTTTATCCAAAGAGGAATGGGAGGCAGTAAAGAGTTTTTTAAGCCGCTGAAAAATATGACTAGGTTTGCAAAAAAAAGATCATTTTGGCCACAGTGTATAGAACAGAATGGAAGAGGAGGAAACAGGGTAAGAGGGAAGAAGGTGATAACCTAAGGGGTGAGGTTTTTCCATTAAATTCCAGAATAAACATCAACAGTTGGTTAGAGGCTGAGCTTGGCAAAACAAAACTTTGGGCATAGAGAGAAGACAGACTTTCCATTCTTAATAATTTAAGTAGTAAGGTTTTGAAAAACAGTTTAGGGACACCTGAGTGTCTCAGCTGGTTCAGCATCCAACTCTTGATTTTGGCTCAGGTCATAATCTCAGGGTGGTGAGATTGAGCCCCACATTGGGCTGGATGTGGAGCCTGTTTAAGATGTTCTCTCTCCCTCTCCCTCTGCACCTCCCCTGCCCACTCATGCCCCATATGCACATGCTCTCTCTAAAAAAAGGTAGGGTGCCTGAGTGGCTCAGTGGGTTAAGCATCGAACTCTTGGTTTCAACTCAGGTCAAGGATTGAGCCCCAAGTTGGGCTGTGTGTCTCCCTCTCTGTTCCTCCCCACTGTTTGCATCTCTCTCTCAAACAAAATCTTTTTTTTTTTTTTTAAAGCAGTTTAAATAATAGATATTCAGGTTCTGTATGACATATGTGTTTTCTTGATTCCTGGACCACAGCCCTGAGCAGTGTTATGTGTGGGTTTGTGATGTTTGCTGGACAGTCGGCTGTCTTTTTTTCTCTGGCTGCTCTTCTCTTGGGTCTTCCTAGTTTGTTTCCTACCTAGTGTTGAAGCAGTAGGTCAGCTGAGGGATGGGCGGGGAGGGTCTAGGAGGCCAAGGAGAGGGTGCTTTCCCTGAAAGCCTGGTGTGTTTCTTGTTTTTACAGGTCTAGAAGTCAGTACTCAAATATGTATAGGAGGGGAGTGGCTCTTCCTTTCCTATCAGTTCTAGACTCAAACATGATTTTACTTATTGTTTACAAAGTAAGAACATATGTTGATCATTAATCATTACAGGTAATGCACAGGAGAGAGGAGTGCAGTCCCATCGAGATGCCTCATTAATGAAGCACGCATGTCGAGTGGATTTCTTCAATGATCCCTGCTACATAAACACACAGGCTTTTCAAAGTACACTTGGCTCTGCCCCAAATCAAAGCTCAGCTCACGTGTTGGGGAGCCCATGGCACCGTGAAAGTAAGTCGCTGCTCACTATCTGTATGAATTTCCTGTGGCTACTGTAACAAGTTACCACAAACTGAGTGTCTTCAAGCAACAGAAATTTATTCTCTCACAGTTCTGGAGTAGTTCCCTCTAGAGACTCTGGAGGAGGATCTGTTCCATGCCTCTTTCCCAGCTTCTGATCACTATTAGCAATTCTTGGTGTTCTTTGGCTTGTCAACATATCAATCTCTGCCTCAGTCTTCACATGGCCTTCACCTCTATGTCTCCAAACTTCTCCCTCCTTTTTCTAGGACAATACCTTTCTCTTCTAGGTGGGCCCTAAATCCAGGAAGATCTCATCTCGAGATCCTTAACTTAATTATACCTGCAAAAGCCCTTTTACCAAATGAAGACACATTCATGGGGACTATGGATCGGGACTTGAACATATCCTTTTGGGTGCTACTGTTCAACTCACTACATTGTCTTTCAGTTTCAGGAAGGCTGTTTCGCTGGCCTCATTTTTAAGGAATGAAAAGGATTGTTTCTTACCTCAATATTATACCACAGTTAATTGTGAAGTGTTATGAATTTCGAGGTTTTGGGACTTTGATTTTGAATAATCTTTTCAGATACTTTCAATTGGCTCCCAACTTTTAGTTTCTGCTGTGTGCTTTTGCTGAAGGAAGGACTATCTAAACCAGGAGATAATTTTGAATTTGTTGGTTTGCATGAGGAACAATGACCATTATTTGGCTCTGTTTAGTGATGGTTTTAATTTTATTCATTTCAAAATTCCTTGGTAAGTCATCTATACGGTACTAAAATAAAGTGGCTCCTTTCCTTTTTTTTTTTTTTTTTTTTGTGGCTCCTTTCTTTAGCCATGTATCTGTGAGTAAAATACAGTAAGACAAACATCATTTTCCTACTAAATTGCTTCCAGAAGTAAATGCATAAACAGGAACATAAATAAGTAAAATCAAAGCAAATCAAAAGCCTACAGCCAATTAAAAAACAAGTAAACCCAAAAATGCTTTTTATAAAATATTAAAGTGTATTGGGTTCAAATTTGGGTGAGCCAAACCTGGTTCACTCCAAAGATGGAGATCCAATCATTCAGAAAGTCCTTTTGCTAGCTGAGAATCTCTCTCCAGACTGCCAAGGGCAACTTTCTAAAAAAGTTGATGAGCAATGACAAGATGAAATTTAGCAGATTTTGGTGAGCCTGGGCTTCACCAGACCACCTTAACTCCTAAACTGAGAAACAAAGGTCCTCGTTGCCAGCGATGTGACAAGTGAGCCATTGTCTTGCAAGCTTTCCAAAATCAGCCTTGGCACCCAAACAACCTGATTGGGTTCTCTGGAAGCAAACACTGAGATGGGGCTTTGGCGTGCAGGGTCTTTATTGGGATCCCTATCAGGAAGGGATCAGCCATCAAAAAAAGTGAAATCTTGACATTTGCAATGACGTGGATGAACTAGAAGATATTATGCTAAATGAAATAAGTGAATCAGAGAAAGACAATTATCCTATGACCTCACTCATGTGTGGAATTTAAGAAACAAAACAGAGGATCTATAGAGGAAGAGAGGAAAATATAAAACAGGATGAAATCAGAGAGGGAGACAAACTATAAGAGATTCTTAGTTATGGGAAACTGAGGAGGGTTGATGGAGGGGAGGGGGTGAGGGAAGGAGTAACTGGGTGATGGGCATTAAGGAGGACATGTGATGTAATGAGCACTGGGCATTATATAAGACTGATGAATCACTGACCTCTACCTCTGAACCAATAATACATTATATGTTAATTAATTAAATTTACATTTAAAAATAAATTAAATTTAAAAAAAGGCTAGAGCATGTAGCTTAAAGTTCATGACATCTGGATAATGTAAAGTCCTTTCAGTCAGGATTGGATAGGAATTCTTATTATTCTTATTATTCTTATTGTTTTTTTTATTATTTGCTAAGTTGTCTGTCGCCTTCCACAACCAAATTTAGTAGTGAAAAGAGGGATAAGATTACCATAATAAAAAACCTATGTTCACAAAAGAGAAGCATGCAAGACACACAGGGGTCACTGGTACATAGCAATTCCAAATCCCATAGTGCAGTAATTGTGAAGACTCCTTGAGCTGGAAGTGGAGAAAATGATTTGCTTGGACTCTGGTCCAGCTTTATGAGAGGAATCTCTTTGTCCATTGTTATCTGTGGGCCTCGACTGTCCTCTGGGTTGTTCCTGCCGTTATCCTTTGTGTACATATCCAAAGTTAATGTTGGAGAAAGTGCCTTTTTTAGGGGCTTCACCACATTTATAGCCTATTTTCTGTGGGTGGGGACTTGATAAATTGGAGTTGCTGTGGAGGCCCTAAAGCCATAGACAAGCCAATCACAATGAATTATGATTCATTGGCAACGTAATTCCTTAAAAACTTAGTAGGATTCTCCTTTATTTGCTTAGAGTCAATTCCTCATGAAATTCCCCACAATGTTCTTTTATTATCCTCATTGCCCGAAGGATGCCTTCTTTCTTTCCTGTTATTGATATAATTTCTGTGTTCTCTCTTATTGATCTGTGTTCTTTGAGATTTATTAATTTAATTGATCTTTCTAAAGGACCCAGGTTTTGGTTTCATTTTGTCTGTTATTTTCTATTTTCTGTTTCATTGATTTCCATTTTTACCTTTTCTGTGCTTTCCTTCCACTATCGATTAAATTTTCTCTTCTTTATCTAGCTTGTACTATATTTTCTTCCACTGTCTTTGTAGTTTTATTTCCACAGTTACATATTTATTTCTCATGAACTTTATATTTTCTGTGAAGTAGAGGGTCTAACTTAATTTTGCCTATGTAAGTGATCCAGTTTTGCAAACACCATTGACTAAATAATCTCCTCTTTCTTTAATATCACTCTCCACTAGACTAGATTCTTTCTTTGTATGTGAATCTGTTTCTAGGCCTTTATTATACTTTTTCTATTGCCCTACTTCCCTGTTCTATTACCAGTATATTAACTAGCATGGCTTTATAATATATCTTAATAGGCATATAATTCTTCCTTTATATTACAAATAATTTTTCTCTGGGTACTATCTCAAACTTTCGCTTATTATTGACATTTTAAAAAAGATTTTATTTTATTTATTCATGGGGGAGAGAGAGAGAGAGAGGCAGAGACATAGGCAGAGGCAGAAGCAGGCTCCATGTAGGGAGCCCAATGTGGGACTCAATCCCAGGTCTCCAGGATCACACCCTGGACTGAAGGCGGCACTAAACCACTGAGCCACCCACGCTGCCCTATTATTGACATTTTTTTGTTAATATCTTTTTCTAACAACGTTTTAGACACTCTACAGAGGTGAATGTGTTTTTCCCCTCAATAATGCAAATAAATTCCTGTTCTATAATTTTTACATGCCCAAGATTCCATACTGATAAACAGTATGCAGTCAGTTCTCATACTTAATGGATTCCATATTTGAGAATTTGTTTACTTGCTAATATTAGTTTGTAACACCAAAACACTCATGTGGAACTTCTGTGGTCATACGTAGATGTGCACAGAACAACAAAAAATTCGAGTTGCCCAATGCACCCATTTCCAGCTAAGGTGAAAGTAGGGTCATGCTCTGCCTTCTTGTTCCGTCTCTTCTGTTATAAACAAGTACCTTCTGCAGTCCATTTATTGCCATGTACTTTGAGTTTTTGTGCTATTTGCTGCTGATTTTGCTCATTAATATCATCTCCAAGTGTTGTGCTGAAGTGCCATATATCGCTTGTAAGTGCAGAAGATTGTGATGTACCTTACAGAGAAAATCCACATCCACATATTAGATAAGCTTCATTCAGGCATGTGTTGGCTTTTAAGATCAGTGTTCTTGAATCAACAATATATATGAAATAAGGTAACTTTAAATAGAAATACACATAAAACAAGGTTATATATTGATCGACTGATGAGCATGCTGTGTCCTGAGGCTCAGAGGAAACTAACCCTGCATTTCTCCTGTGGATGGTGTTTCAGTTTTCACTAAATCAGCATTCATAGCAACTTTGTAAAATAAAACTGTCAATGAAGAGAACTGACTACTTTCAGTCCTTTCAAATCAGAAATGGAGCCGTTTTAACATGTCGTGGGAGAAAAAAAGCATGGGCTTTTCTTCCCACAACGGAAAACTGAGAGTTGCCCGCCAGCCCCAACACTTTTCTCACAAATTTAATCCCCCTTCCAATTTTGTCTTTAGTTATGTGGCTATCCTGATATTTGTATACATTTTTTTATTCTATAAACAGGGTTTTTTTTCTAATTCAAAAGTAACACAAGTACTCATGGAAAAAAATCCAAATAATAAATATGGTATTTAAAAATAAAATAAAATGTCCCTTCTCAAGCTTTAATACTGTATTCAACTCCCTACATATTAGCAGTTTCTTCTGATTACTACCAGAATATTAATGAATAGTTAAGTATCTATCTACATACTTAGGCATATCCATCCACCCATCTATCTACCTACCTATTAACCTATCATCTATCTCCTTTATTTTTTTTTTTTAAAGATTTTACTTATTTATTCATGAGAGACACACACACACACATAGAGAGGCAGAGATATAGGCAGAGGGAGAAGCAGGCTCCATGCGGGGAGCCCCATGTGGGACTCTATCTCAGGACCCTGGGATCATGCCCTGAACTAAAGGCAGATGCTCAACCACTGAACCACCCAAGTGCCCCTATCTATCTCCTTTAAAAAGAAATAAAAGTTATACCCCCTTAGAAGTTATGATAACCTCCTTCTATACTTGCTTATTTCACTCTTCCATTTTAGAGATTTACAAATTAGCATGTAATATCCTTTGTTATTTTCTTCCAGTTTTATTGAAATATAATTGACATATAACATTGTACTAGTGATTTGATATATGTATATATTGCAAAATGATTAACACACTAACTTTAGCGTGGTATCTATCCATCACCTCACATAGTTACAAAATTTCTTGTGTTGAGAACTTTTAAGATTTACTCTCTTAGGAACTTTTAAATATGCAACACACTATTGTTAACTATAGTTGCCTGGCTGTACATTACATCCCTAGGACCTGTTTATCTTATAACTGAAAGATTGTAACTTTTTACCACTTTCACCATTTCTCCCACCCCTCACTCCCTGCCTTTGGCAATCATCAGAAAACTGATGAGTCTGTGAGTTGTGTTTTAATTTCACATATAAGTGAGATCATGCAGTATTTGTCTTTCTCTAGCTGACCTATTTCACTTAGCATTATGCCTTCAGGGTCCATCCATGTTACAAATGGCAAGATTTCCTACCTTTTTATGGCTGAATAATATTCCTGTGTGTTTGTGTGTGTAATCAACCAATCACATTTACTTTATGCATTCATCCATCATGGATACTTAGGTTGTTGCCATGTCTTGTAAATTATGCTGCCATGAATGTGGGGGTGCAGGTATCTCTTTGAGATAGTGATTTTTTTCCTTTGGATATATACCCAGAAGTGGGATTTCTGGATCATATAGTACAATAGTTCTACCCTTAATTTTTTTTTTCCAGAGTGGCTGCAGCAATTTACATTCCCACCAACAGTGTGTAAGGGTTTTTTTTCCTCCACATTCTTGCCAACATTTATGTTCCATTTTTTCCATGATAGCCATTCTAACGGGTGTGCGGTACTATTTCATTGTGATTTTGATTTGCATTTCCCTGATGATTAGTGATGTTGAGAACCTTTTTAATGTACCTATTGGGCATTTGTGTGTCTTCTTTAGAAAAATATCTATTCAGTTCCTCTGCCCATTTCTCAATTGGATGGTTTGGGGTTTTTTGTTTTGTTTTGCCACTGAATAGTATGTATTCTTTGGATATTAACCCCTTATCAGATTAATGATTTGCAGATATTTTCTCCTATTACAAAGATTGTCTTTTTGTTTTGTTTATGGTCTCCTTCACTATGCAGATTTTTGTTTTGATGTGGCCTTACTTGTTTATTTTTGCTTTTGGTGTCAAATCCAAAGAAACACTGTCAAGACTGATGTCTAGGGGCTTACCCCTTATGTTTTCTTTTAAAGTTATATGGGTTCAGGTCTTACATTCAAGTCTTTAATCCATTTTGAGATGGTTTTTGTGTATTGTGTAGGCCAGGAGTCCAGTATCATTTATTCACACTTGACTGTCCAGTTTTCTCAAAAGCATTTATTTATTAAAGACGCTATCCTTTTCCCATTGTATTTTTCTTGGTTCCTTTGTCATAAGTTAATTGACCATGTAAGTGTGAGTTCATTTTTGGGCTTTCTATTCTGTTCCATTGATCTATGCGTCTGTTTTTATGTCAATATTACACTGTTTTGATTTCTATATCTTTGTAATATAGTTTGAAATTAGGAAACACGATAGCTCTAGCTTTGTTCTTTTTTTTCAAGATTGCTCTGATTATTTGAAGCTTTTTGTGGTTCCACACAAATTTTAGGATTGTTTGCTCTAGTTCTGTGAAAAATGCCATTGAAATTTTTGATAGGGACTGCATTGAATTTGTACATGTTTTGGGTATTATGGACATTTTAACAATGTTAATTGTGAGCACAGACTATTTTTCCATTTATTTGTGTCTTCAATTCCTTTCATCAATGTGTTAAGAGTTTTCAGATCTTTAACTCTCTTGGTTAAACTTATTAAGTATTTATTATTATTTAAAGTTTCATTTATTTAGATAATCTAAATTACCTAAATTACCCAGTGTGAGGCTTGAACTTTTGAGATCAAGAGTCATATACTCTTTGGTCTGAGTCAGCCAGCAGCCCCAGTATTTTATTCTTTTTGATGCTATTATAACTGGGATTGTTTTCTTAATCTCTCTTTCTGATGGTTTATTAGTGTATAGAAATACAACTAATTTTCATTGATTGACTTTGTATCCTGCAACTTTATTATTCATTTATTAGTTCTAACAGGTTTGGGGTTTTTTTTGGTGGAGTCTTTAGGGTTTTCTATATATAATATTATATTCCCTATAAAGAGAAACAGATTTACTTCTTCCCATCCAATTTGGAAGCCTTTTATTTCTTTTTCATCTCTCTCTCGCTCTTTTTTTTTTTTTTTTTTTTGCCTAATTGCTTTGGCAAGGACTTCCATCACTTTGTTGAATTAAAGTGGGAAGAGTGTGCATCCTTTTGTTTCTGATCTTAGAAGAAAAGCTTTCAACTTTTCACTGATGAGCATGATATTAACTGTGGGCTTATTACATATGGCCTCTATTATATCAAGGTACGTTTCCAACATACTGGCTTTGTTGCGAGCTTTTATTATGAGGGGATGTTGAATTTTGTCAAATGCCTTTTCTGCATCTTTTGAGATGATCATCTGTTTTTTTTTGTTTTTTTTTAAAGATTTTATTTATTTATTCATGATAGTCACAGAGAGAGAGAGAGAGGCAGAGACATAGGCAGAGGGAGAAGCAGGCTCCATGCACCGGGAGCCCGATGTGGGATTTGATCCCGGGTCTCCAGGATCGCGCCCTGGGCCAAAGGCAGGCGCCAAACCGCTGCGCCACCCAGGGATCCCTGGTTTTATCTTTCATTAATGTGGTGTGTCACATCAATTGACATATGGATGTTGGACTGTCCTATATCCCTCATAAATCTCACTTCATCATAGTATGGGATCCTTTTCTTTTGATGTATTGTTGAACTTCGTTTGCTACTATTTTGTTGAGGACTTTGTATCTACATCATTCATCAGGGATATTGTCCTGGTAAATTTCTTTTATTATTATTTTTTTGTGTGTGGTATCCTTGTCTGGTGTTGGTATCAGGGTAATGCTGGCCTTGTAAATTGAGTTTAGAAGTGTTACCTCCTTTTTTTTTTTTTTATGAAAACTGTTAGAAAGATTGGAATTACTTTCTCTTTAACTGTTTGGTAGAATTCACCTGTGAAGCCATCAGCTTCTGGACTTTTCTTTGCTGGGAGGTTTTTGATTGGTGATTCAGTCTCCTTATTACTAATTCACTTGTTCAGATTTTCTATTTCTTCATTATTCAGTCTTGATAGTTTTTATGTTTTTAGGAATTTATCCATTTTTCTAGGTTATCCAATTTATTGGCATATAATTGTTCAGAGTAGTCTCTTATGATCCTTTGTGCGATGTCACTTGTAATGTCTCCCCTTTCATTTATAATTTTATTTGAGTCACTCCTTTCTTGGTAAGTCTAGCTAAAAGTTTGCTTATTCTGTTTATTTAGTTTTATTGACTATTTTGTGTTGTCTTTTTACTCTCTATTTCATTTATTCCTGGTCTGATCTTTGATATTTTTTTCTTCTATTATGTTTGGGCTTAGTTTATTTATTTCAGGGTAGCCTTGAGATGTAAAGTTAGGTTATTTATTTGAGATCTCTCTTTTTTCTTAATATAGTGTTAGTTTGAACTTCCCTCTTAGAACTGCCTTTGATAGCATCCCACAAGTTTCGATATGTAGTATTTTGGTATGTGGTATTCAGGATATTTTCTGACTTATCTTTTGTTTTATTCTTGGACCCATTTGTTGTTCGGTATCATGCTGTTTAATTTTCACATATTTGTGAATTTCTTAGTTTTCTTCTTGTAATTCATTTCTAGTTTCATATCCTTGTGGTCAGAAAAGATGCTTGATATGATTTCATTCTTTTAAAATTTATTGACTTGTTTTGGCCTAACATATGATCTATCCTGGAAAATGTCCCATGTGCACTTGAGAAGAATGTGTGTCTATTGCTTTTGGGTAAAATGTTTTGTGGATGTCTGTTGAGTCAATCTAGTCTAATGTATAGTTTACATCCAATGTTTCCTTACTGATTTTCTGTGAACAAACCTTTGTTATTTTCTATTGTTTTATGGTATTATATTGTATAAGTACATCATAGTTTATATATCCATTCCCTTATTGATGAACATCTAATGTTTTTTCAGTCTTTGCTAATATAATAGTCATTACTACTCCAAAATACCCAATTGCATGTGCTTTTTAAAAATCGAACGCATCGGGATGCCTGGGTGGCTCAGCAGTTGAGTGTCTGCCTTCGGCTCCGGGCCTGATCCTGGGGTCCCAAAACGAGTCCTGCATCGGGCTCCCTGCAGGGAGACTGCTTCTCCCTCAGCCTATGTCTCTGACTCTCTCTCTCTGTGTCTCTCATAAATAAATAAATGAAATCCTTAAAAAAAATTGAATGCATTATTATGCTGTCTTCCCAGTTCACATTGGTTTCTTTAAGTGTCTCATTCTTTGTCGTTGGGGTTACTTAAAATTGTTTAATTTTGCATGTTAGATTTTTTTTCTCCCTTAAGCCATATGCCCTTTTTATTTGATCAGATGCTTATGGGTGTGGATATTCATATCTATCTTGTGCTTACCTGAATTTCTGATCATGAGCAATATGTCTTCAGTTCCTACAGGAACTCCAAGATAACATGATTATTTTCTTCCATGATTCCTATCACTTTCTTTTTAGGTCTCAATTAAATATAAAGTGGCCTTTCTTGTTGCTTGCTTAACCTTTGCTACTTCTGAAAAAAATATGTTATTAATTATATAACATCAATAGCTTATTAAATTTTGTAGGGCAATTTTATGTAAATAACTAGATTTAAATTATGATTATCTTTCTCAAAGTTAACATTATGTAAGGAAGCAGTCGATAATAGGTAATGCACCACAATGTTAAAGAGTAGTTGTATTTGGTGATAGGACCACTGGTGGTTCATTTTCTTTGTTTTTCTGTGTTTCCCAGATATTAAAAAGCAGCATGCATAACTTTAAAAATTAAAACAAAATTTAAAAAAAATCTGTCAGATATTCTGCTTTTAGGAAAATTAGATTTTCAGCAAATATTTAGATGATTAAAATGTCCCAGTACAGTGTATATTGTTCTTGTGCTAATTTGGGAAACTGTGTTAGGAAAATATTGTCCATAACCTCAGGCTGGCCTGTGATCTGTTGCCTCTTTTCAAGATGATATAATGTCTGTTTTTCTTTTGTTTTGTCCTTGTCCAAAAGCTCTCCACCCTTATCTCAGAATAAACTGGAAGCCATCATGCATTATGATGTGTGTGCACACACGCATGCATGCATCTCTCTTCCACTCATACACTTTCCCTTTTACTTACACAAACATGTACATGGCTGCTTCTCTGAGTTCTTTTTTTATGCCTGCAAGCAAGCAGCACTAAGGCCAACTTCATTTATTATTCATCAAATCTGGACACGTTTCTTCAGCCTTTTTCTGGCAACAGTAGATAGATCTGGTTGTTTGTGGAGAGAATATTTTCAGCCATTAAATATAGACTAAAGATATTTTCAAAAATATATATTTGTGAGTGCTGCATCATAATTGTGTCATGCAGAGGGAAGTGCCTAAGTAGAGACAAAACTATTACATATTAACAGGGGAATTGGGTTATGTCTACAATGCCCTGGTTACCTATTTTATGTATAATATATATGATATACATGACTTCATGAGATTATCACATATAATTCATAAAACTTAGAGTTAAGAGGATTTCTTATTCCCTTGCATAAGGACATGGAAACACACCTTTGCATTTATAAAGATGAAAGCTAGTTTCTATGTAAAAGATCCTTTGCATTTAAAAAGACAAAGCCTGATTTCTGTGGTGATTTTCCTAGTAAATTTGCCATATAGAACATATCTTCAGGGATCCCTGGGTGGCGCAGCGGTTTGGCACCTGCCTTTGGCCCAGGGCGCGATCCTGGAGACCCGGGATCGAATCCCACATCGGGATCCCGGTGCATGGAGCCTGCTTCTCCCTCTGCCTGTGTCTCTGCCTCTCTCTCTCTCTCTATGTGTGTGACTGTCATAAATAAATTAAAAAAAAAAAGAACATATCTTCAGACCTAAGAATTTTATGTTATTACTTCTGCTGTATATGATCCAGATAACCTTGCTCTCTAGTAGGGACCATTGTAGGTACTATGGAAGTAGAATGGCTAGGCCAATTTTGAAAACTGAAAGATTTTCACATTCAAGGCAATGGTCTTTGAGCATGGTGATTAAGAACTTGGGCTTTGGAGTCAAATAGATCTTATTTCATATCCTAGATTTACAACATATTAGCAGTGTGACTTTGGGTAAGTCATTTAGTCTTTTTAAAATCCATTTCCTTGCCTGCCCTGTTTTGAGAACCAAACAAGATAATATATAGAGAGCATTGAGCAGTGCCTATCATACTTAATAAGTGGGAACTATAGAATAATTATTATCACTCTGAATATCAATAATATAATTAAGTGCCACCTGGATATACCTCTTCATCCCCACTTGACTCTAGATGATATTTATTTTGCAGAACTGTGGGGAGCTGCCTCAGACCAGGGCCTCCCTGATGTTTTGCCTTCTTTTACCAGATGAACTCTGCTTTGTCCATGCAGGTGAATGACACAAACACCAGATTGGCCATTTAAATAGGAGGCCATTTAATAGCTATGCTGTGAGGTTCAGCATAGCTTTGGAGTTTTTGGTAAGAAGCATCTCTGAAGCACATTAGTAATTTGGTTTGAAAGTAAAAAGCTAATTACTAAAAACAGGCATAGTGTAAAGTTACTGAAGGCATTTTTCAAAGAGTTTGGGGATGTTTTTAGAAGTTATCTGCGATCCAGGTACTGCATAAGCCTCTTTCTCTTTAACATACAGCCCCTAGGACATAAAGTGCTTCTTTCTGCAGTTATGAAAGCAGTTTTCATGGGTCAGTTCCATTTCTCATCTGAAAAGAAAACTGCACCTGGGGAAGCCTTTCCTGGTAACAGAAGCCAAAGGCAATGTTTGGACCATTAAAATTAAAGCCTGTTGGAAGTTCTAGAAACAAAAACCCCATTTGTTCCAGAAGCAGCATCATTTAAACAGTGCACGGCACACAGTAGGGCCTCAAATTGTATGTGCTGAATGAATGAATGAATGAATGAATGAGGAGGTAACTTGGTGATGTCTCTATGTTTGGACTCTAGAAGCACCAGAAACTGTTCAGCCTGGTGCCACGGCCCAGCCTGCCAGCTCACATTCTTTGCCACATGTTAAGCAGCAGCTGCGGAGTGAAGACTGCTACCATGGCAAGCTGAGCCGAAAGGCAGCAGAGAGCCTCTTGGTGAAAGATGGGGACTTTCTGGTTCGAGAGAGTGCAACATCTCCCGGCCAGTATGTGCTAAGTGGACTACAGGGAGGCCAGGCAAAGCATCTTCTTCTGGTGGATCCTGAAGGGAAGGTATCACTGACCTCTTACTATGGTTTTCAAAGAATGTTCTAATTAAGATTATTCTGAATGATTGATCCAAACCCTGATATTGAAGCACGATAAAGCTAAGGGTTTCCTTTCTCTTGAACCCTCCACCTAGATTAGGAAGTGCTCACTAATTGCTAGTGGAGGCATTTGGGAGGGAGTCACCCTGGAGTATTAAGTAGAGGACAGCACTTTCTGCCCCTTCTCAATTCAATTCAGTGAACTAAATGAATACCTACTACATGGAAGTACAAGGATTCACAGTTGACCGTTGTCCAATATTACATACTTTTTCATTGCTATCAGAGTGCTTATAGCTTATAATTTCATAAAACAGAAACTTGAATAATTAAGAATAATTAAGAAAAATCCAAGAATGACATGGGAATGGTTCAACCAAAGTATTATGGTGTTTCTCAGGATAAAGGAGTGCTCTGGTTGAGGCAAACTAAAGGCTTCTTGCAGGGTCTGACATGTAAGATGAACCTTGAGTGACAGCAACATTTTTTTAAAAATTTTTATTTATTTATGATAGTCACACACACAGAGGGAGAGAGAGAGGCAGAGACATAGGCAGAGGGAGAAGCAGGCTCCATGTACCGGGAGCCTGACATGGGATTCGATCCCAGGTCTCCAGGATCGCGCCCTGGGCCAAAGGCAGGCGCTAAACCTCTGCGCCACCCAGGGATCCCGAGACAGCAACATTTTAAAAGGGGTACATTTAGAGCATAGGGAAGGAAGTACAAGGACAGACAGAGCAGAAGAATAGTATTAAGCCAATAAAAAAAAATGTATGGCTAGGCAGAAAATGCCTATAGATGAGATGATCCTGGACAAAAACCAGTTAACAAAATGGTAATAGTTCTTCCCTATTAATAATTAGTTTAAATGTAAATGGATTAGGCTCCCCAGCCAAAGAATATAGAACAGCTGAATAAATAAAAAGCAAGATCCGACTATATGCTGTCTAGAAGAGACTCACTTTAGATTGAAGGACACATATAGGCTGAAAGTAAAAGGATGGATAAAGATATTCCATTCAAATGGTAACCAAAAGAGAGCAGAGATGGCCATACTTGTATCAGACAAAATAGACTTCAAGTCAAAAACTGTCAAAAGAGACATAGAAGGACATTATATAATGATAAAAGGATCAATTTACCAGGGAGATATAATAATTATAAATGTATATGCACCCAACATCAGAGTACCCAAATATATGACAAACATTGACAGAACTGAAGGGAGAAATAATAACCCCATAATAGTGGGAGATCTCAATGCCCCACTTTCAATAATGGATTGAATGAATGTCCAGTCAGAAGGATTTGAACAACAGTGTAGACCAAATGGACCTAACAAACATATGCAGAACATTCCACCCAACTGCAGCAGTATACACATTCCTCTCAAGCATACTCAGAGCATTCACATGTTAGATCACAAATACTTGGATGGATCACATGTTAGGTCACAAAACAAGTCTTAGGAGATTTGAGAAGAGTGAAATCATACCAAGTATCTTTTCTTATCACAATGGAATGAAACTAGAAATTAATAGCAGAAAGAAAATTCATAAATAGGTGGAATAAAACAACACACTCTTGAACAACCAGCTTCAAAGAAGAAATCAAAGGGAAATTAGAAAAAATCTGAAAACAAATGGAAATGAAAACAACACAACATACCAAAACTATGGGATGCAGCAGAAGCAATATGAAGGAAGTTGATGGTGATAAATACCTACTCTGAAAAAAAAAAAAAAAAAAAGATCTCAAACAATCTAACTTTACACCTCAAGGAACTATAAAAAGAACGAACTAAATCCAAAGTTAGCAAAAGGAAGGAAATATTTCATATTACAGCAGAAATAAATGAAAGAGTAGAAATATAATAGGAAAAATCCACAAACTACAACTTGATATTTTGAAAAGATACACAAAACTGACAAACCTTTAGCTAGGTTGCTAAGAAAGCAAGAGGGAAGACTCAAAATCAGAAGGGAAATAAGAGACATTACAACTGATGCTAAATTAAATGATTATATTAAATTAAATGATTATCAGAGATTATTAAGAACACTTGTATGCCAACAAGTTGGATAACCCAGAAGAAATGGATAAATTCCTAAAAATTTACAACCTACCAAGATTGAATCATGAAGAAATAGAAAATCTGAACAAATTACTAATAAGGAGATTGGATCACTAATCAAAAACTGTCCAATAAAAAAGTCCATGACCAGATGGTTTCACTGGTAAATTCTTTCAAACATTTAAAGAATTAATGTCAATACTTCTTAAATTTTCAAAAGAAAAAAAAAAAGAAAAAGAAGAGGAGGGGTGCCTGAGTGGCTCAGTTGCTTAAGCATCTGCCTTCTACTCAGGTCATGATCTCTAGGTCCTGGGATCCAGTGGCCAGAGTCGGGTACCTTGCTCAGAGAGGAGTCTGCTTCTCCCTCTTCCTCTGCTCCTCCACCCACCTGTGCTCTTGTGCATTCTCTCTCACTCTCAAATAAATAGATAAAATCTTTATTAAAAAAACGAAGAGGAAAAAATACTTACAAACTCACTTTATGAGGCCTGCATTACCCATATAACAAAACTAGAAAAAGACACTATAAGAAAAAAAAAAAAAGAGGGCAGTATGTCTGATGGACATATATACAAAAATCCTTAACAAAAAATTAGCAAACCGCATTCAACAGTTCATTAAAGGATCATACACTGTGACCAAGTAGAATTTATCCCTGGATTGCCAGGAAGGTTCAACAAAGAAAATCAATCTATGTGGCACGCTACATGAACAAAATGATTGATAAAAATCATATGGTCATCTCAATAGATGAACAAAAAGCATTTGACAAAACTCAACACACCTTCATGATAAAAAAAAAAAAACCCAATCTACAAGCTAGGAGTAGAAGGAAATTACCTTAGCATGGCAAAGGCCGTATGTATAACGCCTAGAGCTAATACCATACCCACAGTGAAAAACAAAGTTTTTCCCCTCACCACTTTTGTTTAACATAGTACTGGAAGTAGTAGCCAGGGAAATTAGGCAAGATAAAGAAATAAAAGGCATCCAAATTGGAAAGGAAGAAGTAAAATAATGTCCTCAGATGATATAATCTTATATGTTAGAAAATCCTAAAGATTCCACAAAAAACTTGTTATGACAAATTAACAATTCAGAAAGTGAATATATAAAGATCAGTTGCATTTGTATATAATAATAATAATGAACAATCTGAAAATGAAGTAAGGAAAACAATCTCATTTACAATACCATCAAAAAGAATAAAATACTTAAGAATAAATGTAACCAAGAAGGCAAAAGACTTATACACTAAAACTGTAAAACACTGCTGAGAGCAATTAAAGAAGACACAAATGGAAAGATATCCCATGTTCATTGATTAGAAAATTTAATATTGTTAAAATCTCCATATTACCCAAAGTAATCTACAAATTCAATGCAATCTCCATAAAAATTCTCAGAGCATTTTTTTATAAAAATAGAAATACAATCTTAGTATTCATTTGGAACTACAGAGAACCCTGAATAGCCAAAACAATCTTGAGAAAGAAAAACAAAGCTGGAGACATCACACTTACTGATTTCAAAGCTAGAGTAATCAAACCAGTATGGTACTGGCAGAAAGACAGACATATAGACCAATGGAATGGAATAGAGACCCAGAGAGAAACCTCTGCATAAATGGTCAAATGATCTTTGCAAAGGTTGCCAAGAATACACAATGGGGAAAGAATACTCTTATCAACAAATGGTTTTAGGAAAATGATATCTATACATAAAAGAATAAATTGGACCCTTATCTTACACCACACAAAAAAATTAACTCAAAATAGATTAAAGACTTATACGTAAGATCTGGCACTGTAAAACTCCTAGGAGAAAACATAAGGGGGAAATTTCATAATATTGCTCTTGACAATGATTTCTTGGATGTAGCACCAAGAATACAAACAAATGCAAAAACAGACAAGTGAGACTATATAAAACTAAAAAATTTCTACACAGCAAAAGAAGCAATCAACAGAGTGAAAGGCAATAAGAATGGGAGATAATATTTGCAAACCATATGTCTGATAAGGGGTTGATTTTCAAAGTATATAAGAAATTTCTACAACTCAATAGCAAAAAGACAATCTGATTAAAAAATGGACAGATGGGGGATCCCTGGGTGGTGCAGCGGTTTAGCGCCTGCCTTTGGCCCAGGGCGCGATCCTGGAGACCCGGGATCGAATCCCACGTCGGGCTCCTGGTGCATGGAGCCTGTTTCTCCCTCTGCCTATGTCTCTGCCTCTCTCTCTCTCTCTCTCTCTCTCTCTCTCTCTGACTATCATAAATAAATAAAAATTAAAAAAAATGGACAGATGACTTGAATAGTCATGTCTCTAAAAAAGATATACATATGGCCAGCAGCTACTTAAAAAGATGCTCAACGGCTATAACCCTCAGCGAAATGCAACAAAATTCACGGTAATATATCACCTCACACCTGTTAGGATGACCATGATCAAAAACAAACATACAGAAAAGAACATGTTTGGTGAGGGTGTGCAGAAATTGGAACCTTTGTGTCTTGTTAGTGAGAATGTAAAATGGTGTAGCTGCTGGGGAAAATAGTATGGATTTTCCTCAAAAAATTCAAAATAGTACCCACATTTGGTCCACATTTATTGGTTGGGTTTTTATCCCAAATGAGTTGAAATCAGGAACTTAAAGAGACATTTGCACTCCCATCTTCATTGCAGCATTATTCGCAATAGCCAAGTGGTAGGAACATGCTAAATGTCCCTTGATGGATTAATGGATTAAGAAAATGTGGTGTATGTATACATACACACATATACAATGGAGTACTATTCAGCCAAAGTCAAGAATCTGTCACATGCTACAACATGAATGAACCTGGAGAACATCCTGCTAATTAAAATAAGCCAGTCACAGAATGACAACTACTGCATGATTCCAATGATATGAGATATCAAAAGTAGTCAGACTCATGGAAACAGAAAGAATAGTAGTTGCCAGGGCCCGGTGAGGAGGAGGAGATGGGTTGTTGTTTAATGTATAATGTATAATGTATAGTTCAGTCATGTAAGATGAAAAGTTCTAGTGATCTGGTGTACAGCATTGTGCTTAGAGTTAACTATACTATCGTACACTTAAAAACTTGTTCAGGAGGTAGATCTCATAATAGGGGTTTGTTATCTCACACACATGTGCACAAATGTGCACCCAGGCACCTTGTGATTGGGGTCATAGCAGCAGATGTTTGCAGTGTGTAAAGCTGGGCAAATGGTGAATTTAAGGTGAATGAGCATGGAGTGCAGTAGGCTAAGATGACCTGGGAAGCACGTGTCCTGTGTCAGAGGGACAGTCACATGCAGCTTCAGTCAATTGCTGCCACTTGGAGTAAGGGCCCAGAGTAGCCAGATTCGATTTTACCAAAGAAGCCACAAAACTAAATTTTTGTAGGAAATCTCCCCATTTTTAATTCAAAATACTTAAAAAATCTCTATTGGGCATCTCCCACTTAACACACCCCAGCAAACTTAAACATCCCTGGGATGTTTGGCTACAGAGTGGATAGTTTATAATCCCTGCACTGGAAGATTCACTGGACATCTGTATGTAGGATTGCTTGGAGAAGAAAATAATGAGGGGCTTCCAGGTAAAAACTAGTGAGAGCCTGAACCAGAATGGAAGCAGGAGAAATACAGAGAGGAGGGCAGAGTGAGCTGGAATTAAAAACACAGACTGGCAGGACTGATCAGCTGATCTGACATAGGTTCGTGTTGAAATGAAGGAGATAAAAATGTTTTCAAGGCTTGGAGCCATTTGAGGCTAAGTTGGAAACATTGTGCTCTTTGCCTCGTACTCCTTGAGTGTGTATTTCCCAAGAATAGAGGTATTCTCTTACACAGACATAGTACAGGGATCAAAATCAAATTTATACGTTGATACACTACCATGATCTAATTCATAGTTGTATTCAGATTAGGTCAATTCCAATAAGTTTGTGTTTTTTTAATATGCTGAAAACCAATATCTAAACAGAACTAAAAAATCCCTTGTAGAGAGAGGTAGCAGAATCATGTAGCAAGATATTCTCTGGCTGTGACTTCCCACTCCTGGACAATTCTCAGCCACCCTCCCAACAGGAATATTTATGGCCAGTGGAGTCATGATGGGGAGTAATTTCTTCTGCCACTGCAGAGTAAGGATGCAGTAACATTAGGGAGGAAAGTCCTCAGGAGAAAGCAGGCAAAGGGAAACCAAGTTTCTATGGCAGGCAGACAAGAAGTTCCATATAACAAATATTTAGGAATCAGCTACCATGAAGTCTTCAGGAAGAAGACGTGAATGCCTATTAGGAAGGTCTGAGGAGGCTTCTCAAAGGAGACAGGATTTGTGTTAAGCCTCCAAGGAGAGGCAGGACTTCTCCAGAAGGGCCTGCTTCCTACAGACACAAGATATTTTGAAACAGTCTGCTTGCTGGGTTATAATTATAACCAATTATAGACTTCATGCTTGTATGTACAGTTAAATATTTATAGGACTGGTGACATGATAGAATACATCAAACAGTAACATGGCAAAAGGTTGGTTGCAAATTTGGATTTTTCTAACTCAGAGGGAAAATTGCTTTAAAAACATAATGGGGGAGCACTTGGGGGGCTCAGTGGTTGAGCTTCTGCCTTTGGCTCAGGTCGTGATCCCAAGGTCCTGGGATCGAGTCCTGCATTGGGCTCCCCACAGGGAGCCTGCCTCTCCCTCTCCTTCTGCCCATGTCTCTTTCTCTCTCTGTGTCTCTGATAAATAATTAAATAAAATATATTTTTTATTTGTTTTAAAAAGAGGTAATGGGGAATGAGACAATTGTCTACTAAGGGATATAGAGTTGAAAAGTACGTTTGGTTTTTTTTGTTGTTGTTCAGCCAAATATCTCCTTTGAGGATGTGTCTGTTTTTCTTCCTGATTGTTTACATCTTTTGAGAGAACTATTACCATTTAACCTAACTACTTTGTACTTCCTTTTCAAGGTAAGGACCAAGGATCACGTATTTGATAATGTCGGCCACCTTATCAGATACCACATGGATAATAGTTTGCCAATCATCTCTTCTGGAAGCGAAGTAAGCCTTAAACAACCAGTGAGAAAAGATAATAATCCAGGACTTTTGCATTCTAACAAATGATAGTATGGAAGTGCCATCACACTAATATTTCAAAAAAGTCCATTTTGTGTTAGGACACAAAGATAATCCAAACTTGGTTTATAGACAAAATAGAGCACAAACTGTGAAGTACATTTTTTCCAAGACCATCATGGGACTATGTCTTTTATCAGACAAAGAAATAACAAAGATCGATCTTCAGAAAGTAAAACTTAGAAAAGGGGAAGAGGATTAGTCCATTTGAAAAGAAATTATACATATGCACGGATGTCACTTTTTAAGGCCATATTGCATTGATAGCAAGCTAAAAGCACAATTAAAATTTCCCATGCTAGAGACTATTTGGATGAACTGCTGGGGCAGTGGTATGTGCCTTTCAACTTGATAATTTGGGGACATTTTCATATTGGGGAGATTAGTTCTAACTGTCTTCATATTCTATAACTATAGAACTATTTGCCAAAAAGTTTTTCCTTGTTACAAAAATAAGAAGCAATCTGCTTGATAGTTACTGACTTTACTACGTTTTCTGTTTAGTAGCACTTTCACTGCAACGTTAAAATAAATTTGACGTTGAATTTGGATTCTGTCTATGCCAGTAGAATCAAATCAAAAGCCACTGAAAGCATTGGTCTGTTTCATTGGCCTGTCCCATTCACTAGTTAAAGGGTTGGAGCCTAGATTCTTTGGCCTCGTATTTCTCAATGTTTGCTATTCAAACTGCATATATGCAGCATAGAACAAGCTGAAGAGAGGCCAAATCTATCAGTCATTTCTAGTTCATCATATTTCTCCCTCTTTCCTCCCCCACCCCCACTCATGAGAAAGCTCCTGAGTGCATAGATTGAAAACATGGAAGGCAGACCAGTGTTCATATTCAACATCCAAATTGGTTTCATTCTTATTTAAAGAACGAATTTATTTGAAAGTATCAGGAAATATCCTCCTGATTGGCTGTGACTGAATCATAGTCTCTCACCTACATGTATCCTCAGCATCTTTTCTAGATATGATCAGACAAAATGCAGAAGGGAGAAAACACATTGAATGAAACATTTGGAAAGGTCTGCCTCATGTAGGTACACTGATCAACTGATGGTGTAATTAAGTGTTGTATAGAGAAGAGTGCTGGCCAGGTCTCTCGAAGTGACCTTGAGCTAGCTGCTGAACCTGACTGGACTCCCGTTTCCTTGTCTATGAAATAAGGGAGTGGGATTAGGTGAATTCAGAGATGTATCTCTGCCCTATCATGAGTCTATAAAAAGCAAGTTTTCCATTTATTAGGGGTCAGCGCTGATAGTTTGTATAATTAAGATGAAAACTTGAGTTTATTCCTTTAGTCTGTATCTCTACTCACAGAATAAAAGGCACAACTGAAATCAACATTCAGGTAGCAGAGACCCTGAGCCTTTCTGTCAAAAACATTGAAACTTTGGAGTACTCTCAGTAGTGATGGTGGAAGTGGATTGGGTTGTTTGGAGTAGCAGAAAACTGCTTCAATCTTTTACTTGCCTTTGCATATAGTGGTTTGGCCATTACTTTAGGATGCTTTTTTATCCTGAGTAATCTGGACAGTTGCCTTAACCCCACTTCATTTTGGCTATGTAGATACAACTTAATCTTTGTAATTATGATATATTTGCTAAGTTTTAAATAAAATACAAGAAACTTTTTTGGGGTAGAAATCATCAGAAATCAAGCACACTGAACTGTAATATTTTTCTGCAAGGGTTTATGATTTTATTCTACTCTACTGCCACTGATTGCTTAGGTAGGTTTGTTTCCTTTTATACAACTAGGAAATAATGGCTGTTTCATCACTTTTACATATATCTTGGTTTTTGATGATCTGTCTTCGTGAAGGGGGTCAGCGTGAGTATAGATCATAGAAATTTGTGGGTGATCTAGTCACCTATCAGAGTCAGAGTAGGGTTGTGATCTCAGTCTGGTTGAGCAGAGTGTTAACTGGGTTGCAGGAAGAAGTTCCTGGTAGAAATAGGTGCAGAGAGTATAAACAATATGAGCAGAACATGGATACTGGTACATGATGCACCAGTACATGGATAATCAGTATTTGACTGTAATGTTATAGTAGTTAGATAAGCAAATACTGCACTTACAAGTACCGCAGACACAGTTCAAACAAAATGAAACAACAGAAGAAATATTTTATTGCATGCTATTTTAATCACACACACTTATCTTCATCTGTTTTAAAGTGGAAATCCATTTGCCTATAAATATCTGTAAACAACTTTTCAAAAAAAAATAAATGATCATTGCTTTATGACAATTGAGAGTATATGTCTGATGTTTAGGATTTGGAAACTTTATCATTTGCAGGATGTATCAGGGTCCTGACAGACAACAGATGGTTCACTTAAATTGGGTAATGCAAGGAGGGTTTAATAAAGGGATTTTTTACAAAGGTGTGGGCAGAACGTTGGGAAACCACAATGGAGCGTGCAGTGCCCTGGGGCCAGTGAATGGATAAGGGAAGAACGTGGTAACATAATCTGGAGCGAACTCTCTGGGAGGACTGCCTCCTAGCACCTGTGGGCACCAGTGGAGGGACTCCACCAGCTCTGGTGACTCCACAAGGAGGAGGCTAGGGATAGTATACTCAATGGAAGAAGGACAGCCTTTTCAACAAATGGCATTGGAGCAATTGGATGTCTGTAAGCAAGAGAACAAACCTCACACTTTACGTAAACATTAACTCAAATGGATTATGGATTTAAATGTAAAATATAAAACTATGAAACTTTTAGGAAAGAAAGATACAGGAGAAAACTTTTAGGATATAGGGCAAAACAGAGTTTTTAGACTTGATATGATCTGGTAAAGGAAAAACTAATACATTGCATTTCATCAAAATAATAAATTTTTGCTCTGTAAAAGACTGTAAAAAGGATGAAGGAAAAAAAAAACAAAAAAAAGAAAACAAAAAACAAAAAAAAAAAGGATGAAGGGCAGGCTGTAGACTGGGGAAAAATTTGCAAATCACCTATCTGACAGAGGGCTAATATCTAGAATATATAAAAGACTCAAAACTCAACAGTAAAAAGAAAGTAGAAAGAGGGCAAAAAACATGAACAGACAATTCACTGAAGATATATAGATATCAAACAAGCACATGAAAATATGTCCAAAATCACTAACCAGTTAGGAAATGCAAATTAAAATCACAATTAGATATTACCACACACATATCTGAATGGGTAAAATGAACAATATTGACAATATTAAATGCTGACGTGATGAGAAGAAAGTGGATCACAGTTTCTCATCATCTTCTTTCTCGCACTCTGGTGAGAATGTGAAATAGTGCAGTCATTCTGGAAAGCAGTTTGATAGCTTATCTAAGAAACTAAGCATGCAGCTAACATTCAATCCAGTAATTAAACCATTGGGCTTGGATCACAGAGAAATGAAAACTTATGTTTACACAAACACTCGAATAGGAATGTTTATAGTAGCTTTGTTTGTAATGACCTAAAGCTGGCAATATCCCAGATGTTCCTTCAGTGGGTGAATGGTTAAACAGACTGTGGTACAGACATACCGTGGAACACTACTCAGCAATAAAAAGGAATAACAGGCTGATACATACAACGTGGCTGAATCTGCAGATAATTATGCAGAGCAAAAAGCTGATCCCAAAAGGTTACTTAGTATAGGACTACATTTACCTAACATTCGTGAAATGATAAAATTACAGAAATGGAGAATAGGTGTTAAGGAAGGAGCCAGCAGGAGGGAGGAAAGTGGGTACAGATATAAAAGGGCAACATGAGTTGGGGCACCTGGGTGGCTCTCAGTGGTTGAGAGCCACTGCTTTCCACTCAGGTCATGATCCTGGGGTCCTGGGATCGAGTCCCACATTAGGTTCCCTGCAAGGAGCCTGCTTCTCCCTCTGCCTGTGTCTCTACCTCTCTCTATGTCTCTCATGAATAAATAAATAAAATATTTTTTAGAAAGGCAACATGAGGAATCCTTGTGTGATGCAGTTGTTTTGAATTTTGACTATCAATGTGGATATCATAGTTGTGATATTGTAGTATAGTTTTGAAAAAGATGTTATTGTTGGTGACAATTGGGTAAAGTTTACAGGAGATCTCCCTGTATTATTTCTTACAACTAACTACATGGGAACCTACAATTTTTACCAAAATACAAAGTTTAATTTAACAAATGTTTGGGGGTAAAAGGTAGATAACACTTTCACTGGTAGGATCATCTTGGTCACTGTAGGTCCCCTTGTACTAGGACTAGAAGGGATCATCTAAATGAGCTACATGAAGCCACCTTCATGAAGGGCTTCAAATGTAATGTTTGATGTTGTCTCCAGAGATAATGCTGACAAGATCAAAGGATGGCAAACACAGATGTACGGGGAGACACTGCCAGCTTTGCCCAGACTCTCTCAGATCCCTTGATTCATTTAGGCATGTCCCTCTGCTGGCTTCTGTGTGTTTTGCTCCCAACTGCCTGCAGAGTGGCTCTTTTCTCTGAGGACAGCCTCAGGTAAGCGGAGTTGTTTTGAGTCACTAAGAGCCAGATGTGCCTGTGAGTTTCCTTCTCCCCTTCCCTGCCACCATCACTGGTGCAAGAGTGTATCCCATCCTGTTTAAACTGCAGAGATCCCCAGTGGGGTCAACTGGTCAGTGTATCTCCTGAAGCCACACACCTGCTTGGCCTTTCCCCTTTCCTGTCCTGGTTTCTCACTCCCTAACAGCTTTCCCTGGGAAGCCTTTCTTTAGGAAATCCTATGTACTCAAATTTTATCCCAGGGTTCACTTCTGGGAACATGACCTAAGCCAGACAAACGTCAAATAACTTTAAACATGTATCCCATTACTGGACTATACTATGTTCTAAGTGTTCAAATCCCTGAACATTTTAAATAAATCCTGTAATTGTCGTGTGAATGGTATTATGTTTGTATTACATTAATATGCATTGAACATGTTATGTAAGCATTTGAAATATACACCAATTTAATGATCTTGTTTCAAGAAACAGAAGTACTATGGCATCTGGGAAGGTCTGCATTTCACACTCAGTTATGATTTTTGCAGCTTTGGATCTTTATCAAATGGTCATTGTCACTTCTTCTGATAACTTTTACAGGTTTTCTGATTAAAAACCTTGTTATTGTTGAAAATCCTGAACATTAAATCCAGTCCATTGGGTCTCACATTTTTGGCCAAAGACCTCTTCCATAAGAGGCAGAAGACCTATTGTCCCACATACCTTCCATCCCCTAATCCTCCTCTATTACTTATTAATTTTTTGGAGGGTAGTGAAAAAATAACTCTGTGACAACAGAGAACTGAAGAGGAACATCAGGAATTGCTTATTTATTTACTTTTAAGGGAGAAATACCATTTACATGATTTTATTTTCCAAAATACTGCCTTACAGATTTTTTGAAAAATGAGTAATTTTCTCACTTGCCTTGATAATATGTCATCAGTTGTTTAAATAGAACAAATTTTAACTAATACATTTCAATAAAGCAATAAGCAAACTTCAGAGGAATTATAAACTGATGACTTTAGTAATGACCAATGATAAAAATTGAACCTGAACCTGGATATTATGTTAAAGTCAGGTTATAGGAAAATTGTGAATTTAGGTATTAAAGGAGCTAACATTACACACACCTGAGGTAACCCAACACTGTACAACAAACTAAATTGATATTGATGAAGCCAAGCAAAGATAGTTCATAACTAAGACATAGGAAAAGCACCTCTTAAAATCCAAAATTTCCTGGGAAAGAAACTTACACTTTTCTCCCAAAAGTAGGTATTTCAGTTACCTTCAAGTGTGCCTGAGCAGGAGTTTTATAATTTTGCACATAGAAATGATGAAACACCATTTTTGGTAAGTTTAAATAATGTGATAGTTTTAGTTTACAAATTCAAAACATTAGTAATGCCTCATATCTTACTTGATAGATTCCTATTAGGCAAACCTTAGTTGTATGTAAAAATAAAAACCTATAAAATTGCAAGTTATTTTCCCATGAGAACTGAAGAAAACGACTTATGTGATCTGTATCATTTAATGAATCATCAGGAATATCCGTGAGGTCCACCAGAAGGTCATGGATCATACTTGGAGAATCACTGGTTTAGACTATTCACATATAATCAATCTAATCAATCTATTGTCACAAATGCATCTTAATCATAATTATTTGGTTTCAAGGAATGAAAACACACCTGTATTAATTTCCTAGGGCTACTGCAGCAAGTACTATAAACTAGGTGGCTTAAAACAATAGAAATTTATTCTCTACAGTATTGGAGATTAGAAGTCTGAAATCAAGGTGTTGACAGGGCCATGCTCCTTCTGAAGGTTCTGGGGAAGAATTCCTTGCCAGTTTCTGGTGACCCTTGGTGTTCCTTGGCTTGTGGTGACATAACTCCTATTTCTTCCTTTCATCTTCACATGACTGTCTTCTTCTTGTGTGTCTTATGTTCTCCTCTTTTTTTTTTTTAGGAAATTAAAATTTATATTTTAAAAGTGAACTCTGTACTATGATAATGTATATATTTGTGTGCACGTGTGTTTAATTGACAGAGGATGTTACATTGGTTGCGAGTTCTTCTCTTCTTCTTTAAAGGACACTGGTCTGGGGGATCCCTGGGTTGTTCAGCGGTTTAGCGCCTGCCTTTGGCCCAGGGCGTGATCCTGGAGTCCCGGGATGGAGCCTGCATGGAGCCTGCTTCTCCCTCTGCCTGTGTCTCTGCCTCTCTCTCATGAGTAAATAAATAAAATCTTTAAATAAATAAATAAATAAATAAATAAATAAATAAATAAATGACACCAGTTTTAGATTTAGGATCTGTCCTCATGTATATTAACTAATTACATCTGTAAAGACTCTATTCCAAATAAGGTCACATTCTGAGTTCTGGGTGGATATGAAATTTGTGGAGAGGACACACTATTCAAATCCTAAATGACCTGAGTCAGCTTAAGTCAAAAGATCGTTTTGAGTTTCAGGTTATCGTAGGATTCAAGGAAAAGCTGAACTGTGAGACTTCACAAACTGCAAGCCTCAGGCACATCCATGGCTTTGAGTGCCAGAAGGTCGTGATCTTCAGTCTAGGCTCCACTATATACATATACTTCCATGTATGGAAGCAGTATATTTCCCATAAAATACAGGCAACTGTAATAAAAGCCTGTTTCTCCTCTGTATGTTTGCCAGCTGATTCACTTTCATGAAGTCTTATTTCAGTTACTTGGGAAGAGAATATGAGTGACCCAACTTGGGTCTGGTGCTCACCTTTGACACAGTCAGGTATGACCAGATATTAGGGCAGTGGGGAAGTGATGGTGGTGAAATTATAGTGGCTGCAGGCAGGAGTAGATTCCATGATTAGAGGCTTAATTGGGGCAGGCATTTTGACTCATGTGTCAATATTAAATGAGCCCCTGGAATAGTGCTTGGTGCAAAGTGGCTCCTCAAAAAATATTATTAAATCAATAAACTGCAAATAATGGTCTGATCTTCCTCAGTTAAGTAACAGTTAAATAGCATTTCTACATTTTAGAAGTTCTTTCACACAATCTTATTTCATCCTTTTTGCAATCCTGCAAAGTGGATATTATCATTTCTCTTTTTAAATAAGAACATTGAGGCTCAGAGGGGTTAAACTGTTGAATAAAAGCTAGTGGGTAGGAACTTGAACTCAAATCTTTAAGTTCAGGGCTCTTTTAAGGATAGTGCTCTTTATTTCATGATGGCTTTGCTTTGACCTAATACCTTTGACCCCAAGAAGAAGGTAGGAAAAGGGAGGGATGATGGTTTAGCTCTACCTTTAGATATCTTCTGAATGGGAAAGACCACATCTCTTTTTTTTTTTTTTTTTTTAAGATTTTATTTATTTATGAGAGAGAGAGAGAGAGAGAGAGAGAGAGACAGGCTCCATGCAGGGAGCCTGACGCGGGACTCATCCAATCACGGGTCTCCCAGATCACGCCCTGGGCTGAAGGCGGCGCTAAACCGCTGAGCCACCCGGGCCGCCTGGGAAGGACCATATCCCATCAACAACATGGCACTTCGGGGACTCCTGGGTGGCTCAGCAGTTGAGTGTCTGCCTTTGCTCAGGATGTGATTCCAGTCCAGGGATCAAGTACGTATCAGGCTCCCTGCATGGAGCCTGCTTCTCCCACTGCCTGTGTCTCTGCCTCTCTCTCTGTGCCTCTCATGAATAAATAAATAAAATCTTAAAAAAAAAAAAAAAAAAGACACTTCCCCTTGAAATGTAAACAAGTCTGGTAGAGGTAGCGTCCCTCCCAGCTCACAGGTGTGTCTGTTTAGAAAATGCAAATGACCCAACATTCCAGAAATAATCTCTAATCCAGCATGTAAGACCTTTGGCAGCTTTTCTCTTACCCCACATTTATTTTTATTACTCCTGATTGACTTTGTCTACTTGCATTTCTCTGGACATGTTCATTCCTTGTGTATACCATACCTTACTTTTGTAGCATGTCTTTCCCATTTCTTTAGGCATTGAGCTCTCCCACTGGCTGCCTCCTTCTGGTCCGCTTCTCCACTCTTAGGTCTAAATATAAGAACCCTTTTTTTAAAAAACATTATTTATTTGAGAGAGCGAGACAGAGAGAGGGAGAGAGCACAGGGAGAGGAGGAGAGGGAAGGGGGAGGAAGAGGGAGACAAATAGACTCTTCACTGAGGAGGGAGCCCGAAGGTGGGGCTTGAATCTCAGGACCCTGTGATCATGACCTGAGCCACCCAGGTGCCCCATAAATATAAGGATCTTTTATTTTTGCTGGTCTGGTTTCACATTGCAATCACTCATGCTAACAACCTTCCTGTTGACTCTCTTTTCCTCTTCCTCCAAGAAGTTTGTCTGATAGATCCTTTCCTAGATGATCACTTTCCCTCAGAACACACCCATTCTTACATTGCATGTAGTAAACTATTATTTTGTGGGTTTGTGTATGTGCGTGTGTGTATTTGTCTTCTTATGTATTTTGCACTGTCAAAGAGTATGAGTATCTCGAGGGTGGGGTCCTGCCTCACATTTTATATTCAAGCACCTAGGCCAGGAATTAAACAGGATAGGCAGTCAAGAAAATTTCATTGATTATACCCATAACTTCACCCAAATCCATTTTTAGAGGCAAGGGGGCTCTGAGGCTCTGATTTATTCTTTACTTTTCATCTTTTGTGACATACATGTTTAACTCTCACTTACATATAATATTAAATATAAATAGCTCTGGATTTGGAGATAAAGGAAATGTGCTCAGATCCTTTCTGTCTTGCATTAGCTGTGTAGCCTTGGACAAGTCACTTAATTTTTTTTCTCAGTTTCTTCTGTGGTAAAATGGGATATGAATACCTGTCCTAGCCCCTCATAAGTTTGTTGTAAGGACATGAGCTAGTGTCTGTGAAAGAACTCAAATTCTAAAGCACTAGGTAAGGGATTATAAACATTGTCACCTCATGTGCTTTCCCCCTTATATCTTTTATGTGTTCATCACTGTAAGAAACAGGAATCACCCGCGGCGGCAGCCCGGCAGCCCGGGTGGCTCAGCGGTTTAGCAACGCCTTTGGCCCCGGGGGTGGGGGGGGTGGGGGTGGGGGGGGGGTGGGGGGGGGTGATCCTGGAAATCCGGGATCAAGTCCCACCCACGTCAGGCTCCCTGCACAGAGCCTGCTTCTCCCTCTGCGCCCCCGCCCCCCTCTATCATGAATAAGTAAAGTTTTCTTTTCTTTTTTTTTTATAAGAAAAGAAACAGGAATCACTTAGCATCCTTGCTATAGCATTCCATCTTCACCCAAGCCTAGTTCCCACTAACAGATACCTTGGCTCAGGTTAACAACTGCCATTTACCTGAATGCCTTTTATTTACATTTTTTCTGGCACAGAAGTCATCATTTATTTGTTCATTCATTTACTCATTTAACAAAAATTTTTAAGTGCCTATGAGGGACCATGAAACATGCTTGATATCCAAGAAGTAATGTAAGTACCTCAAGTTATTAACATTGAACTGAGTAAAACAGACACACAGCTAATTATAGAAGATAATAAACATGATAAGATATGTATAATGTGTACAGATGGAGCATCATTTCTGTCAAGGGGGACAAGTGTGTCATGAAAGGCATGTCAAGATAAATGAAAGACACATGTCAAGATAGATGAGGAATTGCTCATCTATCTTGAAGACTGAGTAGATAAGTAAGATAGGGCAATGAAGGTGAAAAAAAAAAGGGGCGCCTGGGTGGCTCAGCGGTCGAGTGTCTGCCTTCAGCTCAGGGTGTGATACCAGGGTCCCCAGATCAAGTCTCGCATCAGGCTGCCTGCATGGAACCTGCTTCTCCCTCTGCGGGTGTCTCTCATGAATAAATAAATAAAATCTTTTAAAAAAAGAAAGAAAGAATTTGAGCTAAACGAAAGCACTCTGAGAACCATAGGAAGCTCAGCCAGTAATTTCAGACACTTATTGCTAAGGATTGAGTGAGTACCTATTATGTGGCATATGTACCCTTATGCTAGTCAATGGGGTTACAGGGATCAGTGTAGGCATCACAGGAGTTGGATGGTGAGGTAGCAAAAGAAAACTAGACGGATTATGAAGAGCCTTAAACAACCATTTTGCTCCATACTGTATGGGTAAGGTTTTCTCGTATATATGGGAAAGTGTTAAAAAGAAATGCGAACCTAGTGCTACCAACTCCTTGATATCCACTGAAAGCCTTTTAAGTTGGAAGGTGGATACAGAACGGGCTTTAGTCTACACTAGGCAGCCCTTTCCTAAAGGACAGGCTAACGTATACCTAAAGTGACAAGAACATTCACACCTGGGGGAAATTCAAGACGTGAATAGACACGTGGGGGAAATGTGCCATCTCATGGGTAATGCAAGAAAACACAAATTCAAACGAGGCAGGACCCAGTAAGCAAGAAGACAAAATAAAACTACACCTAAGCGTGTTTAGGTGATGGGGAAGCAGGAACCTTATAGAATCAAAGGGGCGAGTGCAAAAACCTTTAAGGGAAAGGATTCGGTGGGGAATGTGAGGGATTCTGTGTGCTGCGGCCGAGACCTGAGGTTTAGGAGTGGAAGGCGCGGGGCGAGGGGGCCCCGGGGGTACCAGCAGGTGCAGGAGGCAGCAAGGGGCCCCCCCGCCGTCGAGACCGAAGGCCCAAACCCTGGCGCTCGGCGTCGCTAAGCAACCGTAAGCCCGCCCCCTCTAGAGCCAACCCTTTCGTAATTGGCTCGCTAACTCACCAATGGGCGCACGGGAGGGCCTTCCCGCCACCTCTGGCGCCCGCTTTTAAACAGCCGTACGGTCGCTACCGCGGGCGGAATTCTCAAGCAAGCTTGGGGGGGGCGGAGACCTCCGCCTCCGCGCCCAGGCTCGGGCAGGCACGGCCCCGCCCACCGGGCCAGCCTCTAGCCGCCGATTGGAGGAGGCGGCTGCTCATCAACGGCCCCGCGCCCCTGGGTTCGGTTGTGACGAGGAAGGCGCTAGCGGGTTAGAGACCCCGGCAAGGGGGGTTGTTAGGAGTCGGTCTCCGGCGGGGGCAGGGTTTCCCCGTGGTGACAGCGTCGCGGCCGCCGGTGAGTTTCGCTTCTCGGAGCGAAAGTAAATTCTTGGAGCTGGGGCTGGAGAAGGTGCGGGGCCCTGGGCATTCCGGCCGTGGCGTCCCGGGGCTGAGCCGCCCCCTCCTCCACCCCGCGGCGGTGGACTGACTGTCCGCGGGCTGCGGGACTCAGGCTTGGGCTTGGAAGAGTCAGCGAGACCCCAGGTTTCCGCTCAGTGCTAAGGGACGGGTGGGAGCCCCTCCGCGCCTCGGGGGTCGGCGTCCTGGGGAGCCCCGTGGTGGCTCACAGCGGGGATCCACGCGTGGCGGCCGCAGCCGGCCCCGGCCCCGCGCCCGCAGGCTGCAGCTTCGTCGTCGCGGTTCGCGCTCGCGGTGCTGTGCTTGACGCCGGCCCGGGTTCCTCGGCGCGCACCCCTGCAGCCCGCGGCTGCCTCCCGCCGCCTTCCTCCCGCACCTTGAGTCGGGGTCAGCACCTCGCCCAGGCTGCTGTCCTGTGGCTGACCGCAGACCGTTGCCATCACTCCTTTACACGTCTGTTGTCTTTTCCTCTGCGAAGTCCTGTGAAACTTTGTAAATCTTGGACAAGTGCCTGGTAGATCATTGAATAAGCGACCAGGCCTTTCAAGCCCGGCGTTGCAAGTCTCAGACAGTGTCCTGGCTGTTTTCATTCTGGGAGGGAAGCTAGGCTGTAAGCAAGTAAGTAGAATTTCCTAGGGCGTGTATACACCATCCCCGACCCCCACCCCCACCCCCCGCTGTGGCACTTGGCCTTTGATTTAAGCCGAATTTCACCATATGCTTCACAACGCGTGGCACTTTATATGCACTCCCTGGATATGTAAATGCACCCAACTAAGTGAGTGAGAGGCTGAAATTGAAGGCTTAAGAAAAGTGTAAGAAATATAGCCTGAGAGTGCAAGAAACTGGCTAATTCCTGGGGCAACACGATAAGGAGGGCGTCTTGAAGGAGGTGGCATTTTCATCCTAGAAAAGGTTGCATTAGTCGAAGTAAGGTTTCCTACCTGCTGCATATTCACCTTTCTCGGATGTACTGAATCCTCTTTGTTTTGACCTCTTTTGTAGCTGCAGGCTCTTCATTGGTAGGAATGCTATAATAATAACAAAAACTAAAATGTATCGATTGGTACTTAGTACTAAGCACTCTATATTCATTATCTTGTGAATCTTCATAACCAGTCTTTGAGGTAGGTACTCTTTTTACCCCCATTGTATTCATAAGAAAATGGAAGCCACCTCCTTAGGCTTGCACAGCTGATAAGTAGAGAGCTAGAATTGAGCACTTTCTGCAGTATTGTGTCCCTTGTAACCAAAAGCCTTTTCTTTCTGTGAAACTTCTCTCAGCTGCCCTTTCTTTTTAGTCAGAGCTAATTTATGCTTTATACTTTCCTCTATTACAGAGCTTATTACAATGTATTATGGTAACTATTAATTTATATCATTGTTTCTCGAAGGCTGATAACATGTCATCTAGGTTATAAAGTGGGTGCCCGGGAAAGTTTTATTGAAATATTGAATCCTATAGGGCCCCATGAATGTATCATATTCAACAAATATTTATTATGTGCTTGCTATGTGCAACACGTGGGGGACATGCATTTTAATTCTGCCTTCAGAGAGCTTACAGGTTTTTGGATGCCATGAAAACAGTGTTTTTGGTTTTTGATATTTTGTCCTCCCAAGACACTCATTGGTTTTCCCTCTCACGGCAAGAAAGGCAAAGAAAATGTAGCCAGTAACTACAAAACGAGTACTGAGATGGAGTCCTTCTGATCTCAGTGTTTAAAAAGAAAAAAAGAACATAGTCTTATAAATTGGTTCAGAAAAAGTTATTTGGGAAGAAAGTATTAACTATTTTTTAAAAAGTATATAGTACACTTATCCTTCATCTTGATTATTGATCAGTTATCAAAGAAGTACATCAGTATTTCTATTAATAGTATAGTATCACCAAATTCATTCAAAAGTACTTTTACTATGACAAATGTTCTTTTTCAATACATTAATATGGTAATTTTCAGGATGGTTTTTGCAATTCATGCTTCTCAGCAGCAATTCCTGAGGTTACCTGTTTTCTACAAAATAGCCACCACTAAGTGTTATTAACCTTTTTTTCTTTTTAAATTTAGCGGTTGGAAATCATTTCAGTGTTTAAATAACACTGCATTCTTCATGACTTACACATCTTCTAAGTTAATTGAACATTTAACACTTATTTTAAAAAATGAATTGTGTTGGTTGCCCATTTTAAATTGGGTTGTCTCTTTCTCATTTCTTTTTGAAAGTTGTATATTGGGATTTTTGTCATGTGTATTGCAAATATTTTTTTCTTTTTATTTATTTTGCGAATATTTTTCTTATGATACATTACTATTATTTTATCTCTCAACTTTGTTAGTGTTTTTTTTTTTCATACATAATATCTGACTTGTCAATGAGGTCTCTTTTACCATATAAAGAATTTATTTTTTGTGGTTAAGTTTCTGTCAAGTTTTTCCTTTATGGTTTCTGGGTTTACTGTCTTACTATTATTTTTTTTCTTCTAAAAAAGTTTCTTTTAGGGCAGCCCCGGTGGCACAGCGGTTTAGCGCCGCCTGCAGCCCAGGGCGTGATCCTGGAGACCCTGGATCGAGTCCCACATCGGGCTCTCTGTATGATGCCTGCTTCTCCCTCTGCCTGTGTCTCTGCCTCTCTCTCTCTCTGTCTCTATGAATAAATAAAATCTTAAAAAAAAAAGTTTCTTTTATTGTTCTATTACAGTAAAGTCTCTGATAACAGTGGTAATTAGTAGTGATTAATAAATTGTGGAAAAGCATTAGCTTTTATTTTAAATTTTAGTTAAAATGCTGATTATTTATCCACAGTAAGTTTATCTGATTTCTCTTTATGCTGAAATAGTTTCTTAAGGTCTCCAGTAGTTTGCACTTTTGAGAAGAAAAACTTATTTGTATCTTTTCTTCTCCAGTCTGGAGAGATTTTGGTCTTTCCAGATATTTGCAGATATTTATTTAATGACATAGTTTGGATTAAAAAGCCATTGGAAAGAGATACACTTTGGTCTCTTATATTTTCTTCACTTGAAAATACTTTGCAGAATTCACTGTTCTCTGAGAAAAAGTAGCTCTTTATTTAAAATAGCTGTATTTAGCAATAGGCTGTTGTAAAACTTGATGTTCTTTTTCAATATTCAACAGGAATTGATGGCATGCTAGTGAAGGATTGAAAAAAGAAAACCTCTCCTTTCTTTTGTCTAATACAGGAGAAATTAACCCAAATCAATATTTTGGCTTTAACTATAAAATACAAGAAGAGGTGGAGAATACTATAAATATCAGAAGGAGGAAAGATGATTTCTGCCTGGAGAATTCAGGGTTGTCCTTAAGGTCCAATTTAATCTAATTTCTTTAAAGGAGCCAGGATTTCAATGGCCTAGTATTTTCATTATTTGTTGAATTCTGTAGACTTCATGTTCACTTGCAGTAATGAAAAAACCCTAGAGACATGAGCTTGTGTATTTTTCCCTTACCATTTCAGCTATGTTATAGGCTCTTTACATTCAGGTCTCTAACTTATGCAGGTGTACAAAAAGGTTCTTTTAGCGGTTGGGTGGAGATGAGGTTTAGATTCCTTAAATTTTCGTATTTTCCCTCTTAGTGAAAAAATGCACATTTCCCTTCCTCCTCTTAGCTCTGGCACAAGAATAGAAAGGAGCAGGTCTGGTCTAAGAAACAGAAGCTAGTTGATGTAAGGGGTTTGATTTGATCAGTCGAAAGGGATGGTCTGGGTGTAGGAACCAGAGAGGGAGGGATAAAGAAGGTGGACTGAAAATTACAGTTGGGACAAGAAACATAAGTTAGTCTTTGAAAAACAGAAACTCATTGTATGGGGATTTTCAACATTAAAATTCATATTTGTGTTAGTCTGTAATGCCCTATTTCATCCATTCTAAAGTACACATTTTCTTTTCAAATTTTAATATCTGCAAAGTCAGGCTGCAGTTTAAAATTAATGATGTGTCATAATTTAATTGGCCACATCTTTTTCTTAGTGGTACAAATGGAACGGTGTCATATAATCAGAGGTGCGCTAGGTCTGATGAAGTGGAATATCTTTTGCTTGTAGAGCTATTGCCTTACCGAAAAGTTTGTGATCATAGTTCTCAACTGTTAACATGAAGGAGCTAAGTTCTTTATGGTAAAATGTATTTGAATTCCTGGGCCTATGCTTCTCAATTCATTTCCAGTTTAATATCGTTTTAGAGTCTGGAAAGTGCAGTGAATGAATTGTGGCTCAGGCTCACATCAAAGTGCATTTCCCTGGCATGCAGAAGAGCGGAGTGAATGGAAGGCAGTATTAGGCTGGGTAATTGATGACGCCTGCCTCCTTTTTTGTTGGGATTCTTTGGACCTTTGAAATTCTGGGTAGTCTGTGTAGCCACCATTCCTAAGTATAATTCAAATCATCAGCAGGCTCTTGACTGTAAGTACTTGAAAACCCACCTCCTGCTGCTGCTGCTGCTTCTGCCTCAGCAGTAGCCATTCTGCAGAGAGGTTTTTGCTGTTGCTTTTGGAATTGGAACTCTACAGTGGTACAGCTTCACAGTCTTCACTTCTGTTTTTCCTCAGTATTTTTTTTTTGCTACAACCTGATTTTATCAAGCCAAAGAGCAGGACGTCTAACAGCGATATTTTTGTTGTATGCTACACAGTTTACCAATGGTAAATGGTTTTTGGGTGGCAGTCATTAACTCAGGATTTAGTGGCTTTCTTTTTGTGAAACATGACATTTGGATTTGTGATATTCAAAGGATGAAACAAATTGTGGAGGATGCTCCCTTTGCGATATTTAATAAACCAACTTAGTAACTTTGAGCATATTCTTAAAATTTTTGTCTTGGAATATTTCTAATTTATTATCTTATTTTTTGTGTGTGAACAAAAAATCTTCCTGTTTTAAGTTATATGTTCCAGACCATGAGAAAGGTCTAGTCACAGGTTTATTAGCTTTTTGCAGTTTTCTTTTTTTAAGATTTTATTTATTTATTTGAGAGAGAGAGAGAGAGCGCACAAGTATGGGGTGGGGGGTTTGGTGTGGGGAGAGGAAGAAGCAGGTTCCCTGTTGAGCAGGGAGCTGGGAGCACAGGGCTGGATCCCAGGGTCTTGGCATCATGACCTGAGCCAAAGGCAGTCCCTTGACCTACTAAGCCACCTCGGTTCATTTTTCTTTTCTATGAATTAATGTCATACGGCTATTTTTCTGTAAATCACATTGATTTGTAAGCACTGTCTTTATATTTGGAATAGTAACCATTTGTCATGCATGAGTTACATATATCTTTTCCCTGGCTGCTGTTGTCTTTTTTGCATATGGCATCTCTTGTGTAGTTTGGTCTGGGGAGATTTTATGGGATATTTAGGAATCAAGCATCTTCCTCTTTCCACAGGAAGACCATGTCATTAGATTTTGGCAGTGTGGCACTGCAGACACAAAATGAAGATGAAGAGTATGACAAAGAAGATTATGAAAGGGAGAAAGAGGTAAGTTACTCAGAAAAAAGACTCTAAACCCAATCTTGAAGTTTTTATCCTGATCAAAATGATACCATCTTGTGTCATTTTGAAGGGATTTAGAATTTTTTTGTCACCTCCTAAAACTTGATCAGTATTTGAACTTTTAAAATGTGGTTGAGTGGAATGTTTCCTTTTTTGAAACAAGACTAAAATGCAGTAAATGGTTAGATTCTTTAAGATCTTTTCATTTAGGAGGTAGTGGTTGGCTTTGGAGGCAGAGACCTTGTTTCTGGTTGCCTGGAACTTTGCCTTGAACAAGTCCAGCAAGGTTCTTTGCTTCAGGTATCTTACATCCTTGTGGAGGCAGGCAATAAGCAAGTAAACCAATGAATAAAATAATTTGAGTGAGTGATAATTTAGCACTGATAAATGATAAGGGAACAAAATAGAATGAAATTAAAGTAACTGGTAGGGCACTGATAAAAGAAGGTCCTTTGGAGGGGGAAATGCCTGAGCTTAGACTCTGACTCATGAGAAGGAACAGCCAGTGCAGAAGCCTGAGGAAGAATATTCTCGGCCAAGACATGCAACAAGTGTAAAGCATACAAGTTGGAAGAGACCTTGTATATTTGCAGAACAACCAGAAGGCAGTGATATGGGGATTGGGTAACCAAGGAATGAGTGTGGAAACAGGCTAAAGAGGTTGGCTAGAGCCAAATCGTATGTCATGGTAAGTTGTTTGTATTTTATTCCAGGAGAAAATGGAAGTCAGGGGAGGATTTTAAGCAGGGAAGTGTTACCTGATCATGTATATAAAGATCTTACTGTATGCTGTGTGGTGAATAGACTCAAGGAGAAAAGGACTAAGAGGAGGAGATTATATTTTATATACATCTACGAGTTTAACAGAATTCCTGGCACATAGTAATGTTCAGTAAATGGTGGCAGCAGTAGTAGTAGCAGTTGGTGAAAGTCAATTTATTAGGATTGTTTTTAGTTTGAGATAAATTTCTTGATTGACTATGATAATAAGCTTCTTTTGTATTGAGGCTATGCTTGATATGATCCATTTTCTAATATGTAAAACAATCCTTTTTAATAGTTACTGTGGACTAGTATTAAGAAGAAGCAAAGAATATGATCATTTGCCCATGTAGTTGGCAGTAGAGTTAGGGTAGAGATAGAAAACTGGCAGCTCAGTGGATTTTTGTCCATAGACATTTTGTCTTGTTTGGTTGTGCAGTGTTTTTAAAAGTTCAATCTATATTTAAAGTTTGGAAAATTTCATGTAACAACTCAGAATTTCTGGCTTGTCTGGAAAGGTCCTAAGCCCTGGCCACATATGCACATGGCAGCAGGCAGGCTGAATCTGAGCAGTGGCTGTCCATCCCCAGCTGGCCATGGTCCTCTCACACCACATGGGCTGATTCACTTGGACTTGCCAGCTACGCTCTTGTAAATTCTCTGCCAGGCCGCTGAGGGCATTGGAGTCTGACCCCGACCGGGGTTTCTAGATTTTTGACAGGGTCCTTCACCACAATTGTTGTGGCAAGGATGGGGGTGAGGATTTTCTATTACTTTGTGAACTCACAGCACGAGGTCTTCATGACCCCTGATGGCTTTGGATAGTTTGCTGGAATTTAGCTACTGGGATTCTTGAGGGGATCAGTTTAAGTAATTATTATAGTTGACTTTAAAGAAGAAGAAAAAACAATCTGACAGGTGATTTTTCATTGGAAAAGATATTAGAGAGATGGTTAGGGTATTAGAGGGAACTAATTAGAGGTGTATTGTGTGGTGAAAGTTTTAAGGGGGACATTAGTTAAAGAGGCAATTAATTCTAGGTATATAGAAAATAGCCCTAGGGATCACTTCTTGATAGGTTTTAAACTGGGATAGGGAATTTCCAGAGGACAAAGAGCTCTCAAGAAGTAAAAATATCTAAGAATGAGTGTTTCTAGCAAAGTAGAAGAAAAGACCATATTAGCCAACCTGACTCTGACATGATGATTATGTTTCATGGTAATAAGTGTTTTTGCCTTTTTTTTTTTTTCCTAATTGCTGCAAGGGAAGAAGTAAGATCAGAGGCTAGATGGTTTCAGATTTTCACCAACAAAATTCAGGATTATTCATAAAAATTCAGTTTTGTATATATCATCACTGCAAGTTAAAATGACAAATTGGTTAATCAAACCTAGGTTTGTTTGCATATCCAGAGGCTATTTCAATCTCCTCTGATTGACCTGTCTAAACCTACTATAGAAAAACATTTCACAGCCTTGCGGGGTTAAAGAAAAGAGTGGTCTTTTCCTGTTCCCTGGTTGGTAGTTTTGGAATCAACAGCTGGCTTATAAGTGTTAGTAGAGGGCTAATGCATATTGCTTTCTCTACTTAGTGAATCACTTGGTAGTCAGTTCACATATGTAGGGGGAATGTCTGTATCCCTGAGGATGTACTGTAGGGCCAAGTGGACCATATCTGACTCATAGTCTCCCCTACTAAGGATTTGTGAGATCCTCTCTCTTTTTTTTTTTTTTTTTTTTAATTTTTATTTATTTATGATAGTCACAGAGAGAGAGAGAGAGAGGCAGAGACATAGGCAGAGGGAGAAGCAGGCTCCATGCACCAGGAGCCCGACGTGGGATTCGATCCTGGGTCTCCAGGATCGCGCCCTGGGCCAAAGGCAGGCGCTAAACCGCTGCGCCACCCAGGGATCCCTCCTCTCTCTGTAAATGGTAGAGTAATCCTGATTTTGACCCTCTGGTATGAATGGCCAGTTGCTGAGCTTAATTTGGGTACTTTGGGGCAATTGAGATTTTGTCTACACTTATCCTTAAATCAGTGAATAAGCCACAGTCAAGTTCCAACTTCCATGCCATCCCAGTAGGAGCTCTATGATCTTGCCTTTTCCATTTCCGTTCAAGCCATTGTTTGCTTAGAAGAGTGAAGGGAGAAGGTACATTTGCATTTAATCTTCAGAAAAGGAATAATCACTTCATTTTTTAGAGTGTTTCAATATTCAGAGGACATTTAGACCAGTGGAATCTCAAACCACATGATGAGACCCGTATTTTGAAAAAAAATAAAGAGTTTTGCAGAAAAGTGAGGTACTATAATCATTTCTAAAGTACCAGTTCTTTAATGGTAAAAGTTTGCTCACTGTGGGCCAAGGCATAGCAGAGAGGTGCATAATCCACAGCCTCACCCCATGTTAAACCCAAAACTCAATCTTCTACGCAGTAAACAGCAGATTAGGGTGCAGATGAGCAAGGGTGAGGATACCATAGAGATAGGCTGTTACATCAGTTAGTATTTATATCACCCATATTCCTTGCAGCTTATTGGAGCCCTTTACTTTCTTGCTGTACCATTTAAGAATTATGGATGTAGTTGTCTTTGCTACTAAGTAGACCTCATCCAAAGTATTCTAGGCAAACTTTTACTTATAAAGCTGGCCCAGGAACTTGACGGGATGAGCACTGGGTGTTATTCTATATGTTGGCAAATTGAACACCAATAAAAAATAAATTTATATTAAAAAAAAAAAGCTGTCCCAGGAAAGAGGAATTCAAAAGTTCTTCTATTAACTCATTCATAATGTAACAATGTGATTTTTTTCAAAATACTTTTCACTTAAGTCAGTGTGCTTTGTCATTTCATTGTGGAATGTTAGAGACCTATAGTTGTTACTGTTGTGATAGGAGTGGTTACAGGCTCCAAAGTTATTGGTACACCCATAGGTTAGGGTAGATTGTCCTTTGGGGATCTCACAGTTTGCTGGAGTATACATGTACTTTCTGCAGTGTCACCAAAAACAGCTCTGTGATTATTGCTTGACTCTATGTATGTATGCATGTATTTTGGAGCTGGTGTTTTGGGGCAAAAGTACTAGTAATCTGCAATGTCAAAATGAGACTTGCTGATGATGGTTCATTTAGTAATGATTAATTTGAAGTCTGAAAAATGATCCTGAGTAGAAATGTAGGTGGTTTAGAAGCAGATGGCAGAGAGAAACTCACACCTGGCCATGCTGGTTTGAGTCCATTTGGTTTTTATATTGGTGCTTCTCTAATAGAATAATAAAGCACATCTGAGCTTGAAATCCTATATTTTAAAAAGGTAGGGTTTCTACTGCATAGCCTTTCTTCTACTTTTTAATTGCCTTGTTTGATGTAATTATAGAAAGATGGGCATTTTGTCCCCACTAGAGGGAGTTATGAAGCTAGTATTTGTTTACATTTTATATTATTTAACTTATTTAGTGGCCTTTTCTTGTTATCACCTGAGAAAAAGGAACAAATGGTTGAGTATTCATATGGTTGATGTTTTTCTTTAGCAATTTCTTATACTTCATCTGGATTGTTTCTTTGGATATTTCTCAAAACATACAGGTGTTTTTCAGGGACTGTCACAATGGGAACAAAAACGTGACTGGCAGACTATAGCTTGATTGTATACAAACAGGTAGAAATAAGTGACTTCTGGTGACCAACGGAATGTCATGTAGAAGAAAATTGGAGTGGAAATAGAGAGATACAGGTTCTGGTGCCAGCTCTGGGGCTGTAACTCTCACTTTTGTGGGCATGCCCTTCCCCTCCTCTGGGCCTTGGTTTGTTCAAACCCTTTAGAAGGAGAGATTTGGCTTGGAGGAGCTCCAGTGTTCCTTCCAGGCCTAAAGTACTGTGTCATTTGTGGGGCTGATATTGTCTAACAAATGCTGCTGTATTTCTTTTTTCAGATATGGTAATCTAGACGGAGTTTTCCCCACTAACATAAAATGTAGCTTACTAATGGAATGGATTTAAAAAAAAAATTCCTCATGTAGTATAATTCATAAACTAAGGCTCTAGCTGCCAAGTTATTTGGCCCTTTCTCATTCCCGTATTGAGCCTTTCCAAGGATGTTTTGAACTTGGCTCTTAGGTTAAAATGAAGATTCTATTTACTGTATATTCCCAAAAGCATTATTTAATAATTTATATTTTAAAATATCAGAATCTTTCCGGTATACTTATGAACTAACCTGTTTAAAAGCCATATGAATGTTGGCTACTCCATATGCTGCTTTTCTGCAGGAAGAATATGTCTGGTTTGTAATCAGAACTCTTTCTTTCATGAATATTGAAGATCATAGTCTCCAAAGACAGTCTGTTTCGTTAATTTAAATCGAAAACCCTAACAAAAGGTTTACATGTTCTCTGTTTTACATTCCCCCTAAACATAGCTGTTTTGGATGTTCTGCATGGGTAATTGCAAAGTGTTTTGCTGCTGAAATTCTTTGAGTAAAATTCCCTCAGTTTTTTCTTGTTAGAGAAGAAACCTGTGAAGTAGTAAAGGGAGAGGAGTTTATGGATTGGTTTAGATTGCATTTCAGTGGAAGCCTTAGCAATGGCAAATGATCTTTTTTTGTAGGGAAGGTATCTCTTTAATTATTAAGTTCAAAAAAAAAATTATTAAGTTCAGTTGACGCACAATAACATCCCACTGAAAAGATTGCATTTGGGACCAAAAAGCAATCTGATGAATTTCAAAGTAATGAGTGGGATTAAATGTCATTATTTATAAAGATAGTTCTCTTTGCCCTTGAATCTGTATTTGGTAGCTAAGTGGATCTTTAACGAAGAAAATTTATAGTTTATAAAATTCTCGACTTGGTAACATGCTAGGTTGATCTGATAATTCTGTGTTTTATGTTATAAAGTTTAGTGACCAAAACCAAAATCCATTTGACAATGTATATGGGAAGGGCACACTTGGGTTCTGGGAATGGAAGCCTTGGGGGGTGGGATTTTGTTCTTGAATGGCCTTATTAGGAGAACTCACCTCATTTAGCTTTTCCCTGTCTTGAGAGTTACGGAAGCCAAGGAATATGGCCCAGCTATGCCAAAGAACTTCATGGAAAAATTTTTTGAAGGTGAATGAAACGCTTTCAAAGTGTTAGCATATATGTAAAATATTTTATAGTCATCCCTATAAAACACTATAGGGATGATTTTGCTAGTTGTTAAGTTCACCCGTGGATCCAGAAGCATTTTGATGAACTTACTGCTTAGGCTCAAATTAATTTTCCTCTGTGGATGCTAGTTTTGTTAATTTTGTGGTATCACAAAACTACAAGAACTGCTTAGTTATTGTATAGCTTTTTCTATCCTGGTGAGAGGAAACTATGTACTGTACAGATGTCCCTGTCAACGTTTTCCTTAATTATAAGGCTATGTACTTGAACCTCACTGAAGGCTTAGAAGAAAATATTCTTTCTGTACAGGAGTCCTTACTTGATGTAAGCATAAGAAATTTATTTTGTTGTAATTTTTCTCTGTGTAGTATATGGGGGCGGTCTTTTTCCTTAAAGGAGTGATGCATAGTTACAGACAAAACAGGCTGGACTACTTTTGAAAGACCTTATATATGTTTTTTACTTAGTGAATTTTGTATCTTTCTCAAATCACTTTGCTACCTTTCACTTGAGGCACACATGTAGCATACTAATATGTTGATGTGTTCTGTTAGCTTTTAGTGATTCTTTTGTGTGATTCTTATTCTTTATATCTTTGGGTTAAGTCTGACTGATATAGCTAATTCTCAAAATGGTTTTTCAATTACCCAGCATGAGCAGGTGACCAATAAATCAAGGTCTTAGTTATTAATATTAATATCAAATAAATTTTGAGATGAAATTAACTTTTCATTGGAATGGAATATTGTTCTCTTGTGTCATTTTTTTTAATGATTTTTTTTTAAATTTTTATTTATTTATGATAGTCACAGAGAGAGAGAGAGAGGCAGAGACATAGGCAGAGGGAGAAGCAGGCTCCATGCACTGAGAGCCCGACGTGGGATTTGATCCCGGGTCTCCAAGATCGCGCCCTGGGCCAAAGGCAGGCGCCAAACCGCTGCGCCACCCAGGGATCCCTCTCTTGTGTCATTTTTAAAGAACAAAATGGATTGAGAAAACTTAAAAAAAATAATACAGTGAATATTAGAAATATATGTGGGATCAAGGAAGTATCTCCCTCCCTTCTTCACATACTCCATTTCCATTCCCTAATTTGACTTCTCCAAAATTCAGTTAGCAATTGAAACATTCCTTTGAGACCTTTCTTAATATATATATGTGTGTGTGTGTGTGTTGTGTGTGTATATATACATGTAAACTCCATGCTGGCAATGGAGGGTTTGAACTCATGACCCTGAGATCAAGACCTGAGCTCAGATCAAAAGTTGGACATTTAGCCAACTAGCCATCCAGGTGCCCCCGTAATACTTTCATTTAACTTTTCACATACTTATTTTCTTTCATAAGGTTTTGATTATAAATATAATAATGAAAAATGTTTTATACTACATTTCATTTCTTCTAAAATGGAGAAAAATAACTTGCCATAGACTAAGGAGCATCTCATTTTTTCCCCAAGGTTTTACAAAGTATTTAGTATCTTTAAAATTCACTCATTGCATAATTCTCTAGGGTTCATTTATGTACTATGGAGGACTCAGTCAACTTGTTGATTTAACTAGTGCTTAATTTTAAAGAGAAGTCCTGGGGATCCCTGGGTGGCTCAGTGGTTTGGCGCCTGCCTTTGGCCTGGGGCGTGATCCTGGGGTCCCAGGATCAAGTCCTGCGTCGGGCTCCCAGCATGGAGCCTGCTTCTCCCTCTGCCTGTGTCTCTGCCTCTCTCTCTCTCTGTCTATCATGAATAAATAAATAAATCTTAAAAAAAAAATAGAAGTCATAAGCAGCCCTCTTCTGTTTAATATAGTATTTGAATCTTCTGATTGCTATACATTGTAGGACAATATATTGGGACTTGAAGAAAGACATTACAGATACTGACAGTCGACAAATAAGACAATTCATTCATCTCTTAATCACCATTTATCTTGAAACTTAAGTGAATTTATCTAGTTTTTATAGGCAGAATGCTAAAGAAAAATTTTTTCTAGAAAAAAAATTGGAGAGTGAAGTCAAATGCTTTTATGTCAGGTTTGGAATTATGCTTTTCAGAGTATTTTCTGTAGAAAACTGAATCTTAAAGCTCTGTTTTTACTCAACTGTGTTACCAGAGCTGAGTATCATGTATCTTTTCATCTTTGGAATTAGATGGCAGTCTGTTAATTAGTCACTCTCCAAAGGGTTTCTATCAAATTATTAGAGCTTTTAAGGGTTTCTGGCCACCTGCTGCTGGTATTTCTGTTCTTACCACCTGGGCACAGTAGAGCTGGCTACTTAGATTCCCCGAGGGGATGTGTGGTTGTCAAGTCCCCAAGGTCTGATTACTGGCAGGACAGGACTCTGAGACTCCAGTCTGCCCCATGATAACATAATACTATGATTGTACCATTATCACAACTTGCTGTGTTTCCATAAAGAAGTTTTAAAATTCTATTGTAATGTTAAGTGTATTTAAGACATTTGTAGAAAAAAAGCCTTCTAATATAAATCCTGATATTGTGTATTCCCCTGTTTCCCAAGTGAAATGATGAACATAATTTATGTGGAATTTCAATAATTTATTAAATGGAGAAATTAGGAACTTCTTTGACTTCTAAAGTCAAAATCACTCATTGCAAGGCAGCTGTGGTTCGGCATCTCATGTTTCATTCAGGGTGATATTGATGCTGACTTTCCTGTCTCAGTTGCAGCAGTTACTCACTGACCTTCCGCATGATATGCTAGATGATGACTTGTCCTCCCCCGAGCTCCACTATTCGGACTGCAGCGAGGATGGCACAGACGAAGAGTAAGGACTGAACGCTTTTTCTTGTACATTGCAATTCTATAATGCTCTTTCTTTTGATTCTCAGTAGCAATAATGTATGTACATGGTTGAAAAATTGTAGACTAATTGTTAGAATTTTGGGTGAAGATTGGAGGAAAAACATGTTAAAATATTGGGTTCTTTGTGATATCTATGTCCAAATAAGTGATAGGCTCTAAAGTATTGATTTTTCTCAAGGCTACATCGCTCTGAGCAGTTGGAGATGAACTGGCATGAGCATCAAGTGCTGCCTAAATCTCAAAATGTAAATGTAAGTATCTGGTGGGTAATGACTTTGGTGAGAGTGGGAATGGATCATAGTCCCTTTGTTTTTACTCTTGTTATCTAATAGGACTATAATGAGATTCGGGATATATATGTTGGAAAGAAACGTAGCAACGGCTGGGAAGACAATCAAAGTAAAAATGATGACCAGCATCCTGGCTACCATCCCAAAGAAGGTGGAGATGAAGGCGGGAGTGGTTATAGTCCTCCAAGTAATTATGAACAGACGGATTTATATCATCTTCCGGAAAACTTTAGGCCATTTATCAATGGTCAGAAGCAGGAATTTAATAGTCAACCAACCAATGTAATTAAATTTTCAGAACCTCAAAGGAATCATTTCCAGGTATTGTAAGAATTTGACTTTCAGAAATTTGTGTGTATGTGTGCACGTATTTGCTTGTGTGCATATTTAAAAAATGTACATAAAATGTGCATATTTAAAATATGCACATAAGTGCAAAGATAGGCTTTATTTTCAGTACAAAAATCCCTGAGAGTGCTTTTATTCAGGTTCATGTTAAATTAGTCATGCTGTTTTCTGTTTACAATCTAATGAAATCATGATCTTAAGTTAGAGTTTTTAAAGAGAGGCTTTATAGAAACAGTTAAATGGCAAAAGTTATGTTTACCAGAGAATAACCATCCTCACTTGCTGCTGCTTCTGGCTTCTACCACTTCACCAAGCTTCAGTGAGAAGCTACATTCAGGTCTCCTTTTTTTTTTTTTTTTTTTTAAGATTTTTAAAAAAAATTATTCATTTATGAATTTATGAAAGACAGAGAGAGAGAGAGAGAGAGAGAGAGAGCGTGCGAGAGAGGCAGGCAGAGACACAGGCAGAGGGAGAGGCAGGCTCCATGCAGGGAGCCTGATGTGGGACTCGATCCTGGGTCTCCAGGATCACGCCCTGGGCCGAAGGCAGGCGCTAAACCACTGAGCCACCCCAGGATCCCCACATTCAGGTCTCTTGATATAGTTTTAAAGTGGTAAATCTATGTAGATGACACCGTTTAGTTATTATCTTGATTTGTCTAGCTTATCACCTTTATGACAAATTTTAGGTTGACTACTTTTTTTTTTTAATATTTTATTTATTTATTCATGAGGGACACACACACACACAGAGAGAGAGAGAGAGAGAGAGAGAGAGAGAGAGACGCAGAAACACAGGCAGAGGGAGAAGCAGGCTCCATGCAGGGAGCCTGACATGGGACTCGATCCCGAGTCTCCAGGATCACGCCCTGGGCTGAAGGCAGGTGCTAAACCTACTGAGCCACCAGGGCTGCCCTAGGTTGACTACTTTTTTTTTTAAATTTTTTTATTTATTTATGATAGGCACACAGTGAGAGAGAGAGAGGCAGAGACAGGCAGAGGGAGAAGCAGGCTCCACGCACCAGGAGCCCAACGTGGGATTCGATCCCGGGTCTCCAGGATCGCGCCCTGGGCCAAAGGCAGGCACCAAACCGCTGCGCCACCCAGGGATCCCAGGTTGACTACTTTTAAGCTGATACTTGTTTTGTGATGTTAACAGCAGTAGATAGGATGAATGTTAAGGAAAGAAACACTTTTAAAATTTCTTATCCTGGGAGAGTTTATAAGATTTTAGGATATAGGTGGCTGCTTCTTAGTCTGAGTGACATCGATTTTGCCAATAGCTTTTCTCTTTTTGCCAACAGCTATTCTGTGTCACCCAATGACAGGATGACTTTTTGATCCTTTTAAGGTGGTCATTTTCTCTTCTAACTCTGTGGAATGTTAATTATTCCACAAATGTTACTGAATATTTATTACATATGAGGCCTTGTACCACATATTCTTGTTATTTAATACATACATTTTTATGTTCCCAAGATGTTGGCATCAACTAAATCATTCTTAAATATTTATATACAATCTTTGGAATTCTTGAGTGTTATTTATGGAATTGGCCCCATTGTATGCTCAGAAGTATAATTAAGGTACATAAAATTATATATTTTATAGACTTTTAATTAAGAGTTAAATAACTCTAAGCGATACATTTTTAAGCAAAGATTATATGTATAAAGTTTGTGATTGTACCACAATTAAATTTCATAACAAAATTGAGGTGTCTAATTTAGATCATTTTCAAAGAAAACGCCAAATCCTGATTGTCAATTTCATTTATTATCTTTTGATAGCAATTTGTTACATCACAAGGTCCCAGTTGTCAAGCTTTGGAACCATATAAAGTGACGTACAAACCTTATCAGTCTTCTGCCCGGAATAATGACTCACCAGCCCAGGAGATAGCAGGAAGTGACACATTTGAAGGCCTGCAACAACAATTTTTAGAAGCTAATGGAAGTATGTATCAAGTTTATATTTATTTCTTAATAACAGAAATGGAGAGTTTTGAACACTGGACATACTCAATAGTCGTTATTTCTTCTCAAAGTATGATAATGGAATTGTGGTTGATTTTCTTTTTTTTTAAGTTCCCTTATTGTTAGAGATCCTGAAGTATTTATGAGTAAACTGATTGAAGTCTTGGATTTACTTTAAATAATATGTTGCTGGAAGAAATGTTGGGTGGAGATATAGATAAAGCAAGACTGGCCATAGGTTCATAATTATTGAATCTGGGTGATGGGTCCATGGGGTTCATTGTGCTCTTCTCTCTACCTTATATCTGAAACTTACCATAATAAATCATTAATATAAAAAAATAAAACATTAATAATGTTCTTCTCAACGATATATTTCAGTTCTAATTGGTTAAGATTTTTCATTAGATTCATGTTTTTCTTACTGAAGTCTAATTTGGAGAGTGAAATAGAATTTTCTCTTCAATCTTGGATTTTTCATTACTACGTAGATATGTAATTTAGTAAGTCAGCCATTATCTTAAGTTTTTATTTTTAGACTTTTAGTGTAATAATTGGGCAACTCTGATATAAAGTATTTAATATTCAGAATTTAAACTAGCTTTTTCTCAAATTTAGTCATGTGGCATTTCCAAAAAAAAAAATTTTCCTTTATATAGTGCATATATAAATATGAGAATGAGAAAAGTGTTACTAGAGTTTTAAGGTGAGGACACATCCAAAACCAAAAGCTAGAACTTATGCTGTGACTGACCTATGAAGTGTTTCATACATTTAACTTTTATTGTTACACTTTCTGGAATGTGAAATAACTTTTAGTTATTGTGCATTTTGAAGAGCCAGTGTGACTCTAGAGTGTGGCAGCAAGACTTTTGTTTGTTTCACATTTAAGAGGCAGGGGAAAAGTCATTGACTCTTCTGGGTTTCCTGGGCTACACCAAGTAAACTGGACTTCATGCTATAACTTCAGAGTACTGCTTCCATCATACACGTGGGCTGTGGGGTAGTTATAGGGGGAGGCGAGACCTCACTTCCTCCAAAGGTATCAAGAGCAAATATGAGGTCACCTCTCTTTGTTTAGAGGTTTTATGGAATGAGATGAGGAAGTCCAGCCTGTGTGGCATAACTGGTTTTAGACTGAGTAAATAAGCATCACCTCGTGGCCTCACATCTTGGTATTTGCTCTTTCAGTTTCATTGTGTTAGTTGCATTTGTATTTCTGGCCTTTCTTTGTATATAACCTTGTCACTCTAACAGTCTGAATTTTATCAAGTTGATTTATCTTTTGGTTAAGTAAGTTACATGTTTGTCTAAATTTGACATTTGGAAATTAATTAAATAACTTCATAGCATGATAGTGCTGAATTTAGTGATTACAGCTTTTTAGCTACAGTAGTTTAAAAAGATGACTTTGGGGAGAGGTGTAGCCTATAGGCTGCTCATTCCTGGGCTAGCCCTATTCTAAGTTGATTTGTAACAAAATTTTCAGTCTCTAAGGGTTTCTTTTGGTCTTAACCATATCTCTTTTTTAAAAAATGAAGATTGTTAAATAAAAATGAAGATTGTTTTGCTTGTTAGCAAGTAGAAGCATTGTTCTAGTAGAAAATTAAGAAAATATTTGTCATTTTGTTGTTGAGGCACTATCCTTCTACACATTATTTTTTCTTTTAATCCCCAGTCATTTTTAAATGGTCCTTAAAATGACTTTAATCATGTCTGAAAGAAGACCTCAAAATTCTTTATTAATCTATTCATTCATTTGGTAATGTAGCAGTTATGTGCTAGCATAAATGTGAATGCACTATAATTCCCACTCCTGTTTAAAATAAAATATTTTGAGAAGAATGTCCAGAAATGTTCTTTAAAAATGGCTTTATAGAAGCTGATTTTTTTTTCAATTTTATGAGCACACTGAATGCTGTTCCACTGTTATTGTTAAATGCTAATCTTCAGCCAAAATAGTAGTGACTCAGAGTTACACTCTAGACCAGTGACGACTTAAACTTTTCTAACAGTGACTACAGTAAGAAGTACATTTTTTAAATATTATCTATGTAAATAAGTATATATAACTAAAAAGTTTCACAAAATAATCGTTTTTCATACTACATGATGTACTCTGATATATTCTTCTTTTTAATGCTAGTCACAATCCATTGAATTGATTTCATGATAATGAGTTGTATCCACAATTTTACATTTATCTAATAAATTATCTTTAATTTTAATGCAGATTCTGCAGAAAATATGCAGATTATCCAACTTCAGGTTCTTAACAAAGCAAAAGAGAGACAACTAGACAATTTAGTTGAAAAGTTAAGTGAAAGTGAGCATCAAATTAGATATCTGAATCACCAGCTTCTAATAATCAAAGGTAAGATGACACCTGTTGGGTGCTATCATTTATGAGGTACACTAGAGCTAGATATCTTTTTCTAATAGCCTCACTTTAAATATGAAGCTTAGAGAGTTGATGTACTTGGTCAGAGAGCTCAGTAATGAGTCAGTCAAAATGAAACAAAAACCCCGGACTTTTGACACCTTGCCTTGGGATTATTTTTCACCAGAACATTCTATTTCGAGGTCCTCGTTTTCTCCCTTTCTCTTCTATAGGCTGTTAGAATCAGTGAACATTATTTAACTATGCTGATAGCATTCTATCCTAATAAGTTGTTGCTTCCTTGTACAGTTTACCTTGGATGAAGTATTCCAATTCCCAGAGACTTGTGTTTAGTTTGTAATACATTTTCTAAGCCTACAAATTAACATAAGATTTTAATCCAAGTAAGAGTTAGTGATCCTGAACTCCTTTGGGTGTGTCAAGGAGAAAAATGGAGCCATTACTGGGAAAGCACATAGAATAAACACAAGTTCAAATGAAAATTGCTTACTCTTCACGCTTTCTGTAGTTTTGGTCAGTGCTGGACTTTTCATTTATAGAATAATTTTGTGACTGAACTCTAACTTGTTTCAAACTTAATTGATAGTGAAAAGGTCTCTTTCTGTAATATTTTTAGAATTTATTTTGAGAGAAGAACTTGTAAACTGTTACAGTAAAGTATGTGGGAAGAATTTAAGATTAGGTGAATTTAAAAGTTCATTGCATTGTGTATAAAAAACAAATAGTTCTCAGAGTCTTTCTTTGGTTAGTAGAGATTTGTCACATCCATGTTGCTTCTCAAGTAAACAAATGCTGAAATCATTGTTAGGAAATCTTGTGGTCCCCCAAAAAATACAGTAAAATTTTTGAAGGAAGTGGTTCTGGTTCTCTCAATTTTTTTTGGTGTCACTCGGGCATTCTTTTTTGGAATTTTTCCTGGTTTTCTCTAAATCAGCTCAAGTTTACTATCTGAATTGAACTGAACATTTATATGATATGTATCTGATACGTGATAGAGATTGTGACAATTGGGATCCCTGTACAGTAATTTATTATTTATATAAACATTTTTAATGTTCTAGATGAAAAGGATGGTTTGACCCTCAGCCTTCGAGAATCACAGAAACTCTTTCAGAATGGAAAAGAAAGAGAAATACAGCTTGAAGCACAAATAAAAGCACTGGAGACTCAAATACAAGCATTAAAAGTGAACGAAGAACAGGTAAATATTTTATCATGATTATTTGTGGTAAAAGGTTGTTTATTTTAGTGAAATGGTTACTTAACTTTTTTGGTAATGTGGGACTAAATGTAGCAGAACTTTACAGTTTATATCATTTTCTACCATAAGTCTGCTTTTGTTTCCCTTACCTCGGAGGGATGGTGCTTGCATTCACCCAGTCATCTGTGATAGTCTCTAGTCTCTTTTGGGGGAGAGGAGTGAGGGTGGGAGAGAGGGAAAGAATCTTAAGCAGGCTACACGCCCAGTGCAGAGACCAACTTGGGGTTTGATCTCATGACCCTGAGATCATGACCTGAGCTAAAATTGAGAGTTGGACATTTTACTGACTGAGCCACTCAGGTGCAGGGTAAAAGTCTCTGGTCTTTTACCCCTTCCCCAAATTCTCTCTTATGGTTGGTCTTTTTGAAATACTGATTGTTTTTCCCCTGCTTAAAGCCTGACCCTGCTTTGCTTATGGGATGAGGTATGGCACTGAAATGGCCATCTGATCCTTGCCTACGTCTTCCCTTATTCTCCTCAAACTCAGTAGTGGGTGTGTTGTTTTTATGTACTTGTATATGCTGTCTCTTCTCTCTGGAAGGTCCTTTCCACAGCACACTGCTAGTTGATTAACACCCCTTGCTCAAGGGGTTTCTTTTCTAAGTCTTCCCTGCCTTCTATCACATATATATCTCTATTCCTACTCTGATACTATCATGATTATAGTTTTATGGTTTGTTTTGAAATGTGATAAACAAGGGCTACTGTTAGTATTCTTAAAAAATATTGTAGCTCTTTTTCACATTTTCTTTACTAGATTTTGCATATCAACTTTTCATGTTTGTAAGAAATCTTACTGGGATTTTGATTAGTGAAGCATTGTGTTTATGATTTTATCGATGAGTTAATCAATAAATCAATTTGACCTTTTGGAGAGGTCAAATTACTTGCCCAAGGTTACAAAGCCAGTTATTGACAAAACAGCAGCACCTAAATTTCCTGACCCCAACAGACTTACCTTTAAAGTGGTGGCACAGGGATCCCTGGGTGGCGCAGCGGTTTAGCGCCTGCCTTTGGCCCGGGGCGTGATCCTGGAGACCCGGGATCGAATCCCATGTCGGGCTCCCGGTGCATGGAGCCTGCTTCTCCCTCTGCCTGTGTCTCTGCCTCTCTCTCTCTCTCTGTGTGTGACTATCATAAATAAATAAAAATTAAAAAAAAAAAAAAAGTGGTGGCACAGGGGCACCTGGGCGGTTCAGTCAGTGGAGCGTGTGACTCTTGGTCTGGGGGTTGTGGGTTTGAGCCCCAAGTTGGGTGTAGAAGTTACTTCAAAATAAAATCTTAAAAACAAAGATAAAGTGGTGGTATGTTCTTTGGTTAATGAGATAGATAGCCATATAATGATTGGAAATGGTCCCAAGACATTAGTAGCCAAGCTGGGTGGGGGTGGCGGTGGGGGTGGGGGTGACTCATGAGAGTAATAACATTTTGGAGGAGGGTGGTGGTTAAAATTGAAGTGACTATAAAATTGTGAGTTAGGTTTTTTTTTTTTTTTTTAATTTTTTTTTTATTTATTTACGATTGTCACACACACACACAGAGAGAGAGAGAGAGAGAGAGAGAGGCAGAGACACAGGCAGAGGGAGAAGCAGGCTCCATGCAACGGGAGCCCGACATGGGATTCGATCCCGGGTCTCCAGGATCGCGCCCTGAGCCAAAGGCAGGCGCTAAACTGCTGCGCCACCCAGGGATCCCTGTGAGTTAGGTTTTGGATGAGATTTGTGGCTAATTCTGAGGATGGTTTTGTGAAAGAATTTGAACAGTGCTGTGTCATATCTGGTTCCTTATCCTTCCAGTGTCCCCCCAAACAAGTCACTTTATCTCTAAAGTAGCCCATAGCTCCATATTCCTACTCTCCTTCATCATGCCATATCCTATTATTCTATTTTAAAACTATCTGAAACAATCTCATTTGTTTACTTGTTATTGATTGTCTCTTCCCACCAGAAAGTTGTAAGAGTTTGGACCTTGCCTATCTTGTCATCATGTCCTTAAGTGCTTAGAACCTGCTTGGTACAAAGTATTCACATTATTTATTGAACAAATGAATAAATGTCCTAAGCACTTAAAACAATATTGAAATAGTCAATCTCTGGAATAGAAATGAAGAATAAGCCTCATTTGAAATTTTAATTTTTGTGTGTGATATAGACTATTAACATTTTTAACTTTTTGAAAACTGATAGCTCTTATAGAAAAGTTGAATTACTTTTATATAGTAAACGGTTATAACTTTTTAATCTTTTTATAAGTTAGAAATTGCATGTATAAGAAATAAAGCATAAATGAAAACATAAGTGGATGGTTGGGTAGCTCAGTTGGTTAAGTGGCTGCCTTTGGCTCAAGTCATGATCCCCAGGTCAGGTGTTGGGATAGAACCCTGTTGTTAGGCTCCCTGCTCAGCAAGGAGTCTACTTCTCCTTCTCCCTCTTCACCTCCCCCTACTTAGGTTCTCTCTCTTGCTCTCATAAATAAATAAAATCTTAAGGAAAAAATAAATGAAAATATAAGTAAAACAGAATCACAAAGTGTACTGATTTTCTATCATTAACATGAACTTAATGGCTTGAAACAATGCTTATTATCTTACAGTTCAGAAGTCAGAAGTCTGACATGGGTCTCACTGGGCAAAACTCAAGGTGTCAGCAGGGCTGTACTGCTTTTTGGAGACTCTGGGAAGAATCCATTTCCTTGCCTTTTCCAGCTACTGGCGGCCACTGGCATTTCTTAGCTTATGGCCCATTTTCATCTTCAGAGCCAGAAGTCACTGGTTCTGAATTTCCTGCCTCAGTTTGCCTCATTTAAGGACTTTTCTGGATACATTGGGCCCACCCAGATTATCCAGGATAATCATTTTTATTCTATGGTTATCTGATTAGCAATTTTAATTTGGTTTACGGCCTTACTTTTCCCTTGCCATGTAACATAACATATTCATAGGGTTTAGGGATTAGGACATGGACCTCTTTTGGGAGCCATTATTTAGCCTAGTACCACATTATTTTTCAACAACTGTATAGATACAGTTTTCAAAACTTTGTTTTTAGCAAGTGATCATTGACAATTTTCATTAGTCTTTCAAGAAACAGTTGTCATTTTTCTGTGAGTTGGAATTTTTTAACAGTTGGATTGCGTCCCCACCCCCCCTGGGCTCAGAGCAATGCAAACAGCACTGGGGCCAGTACAGTAGCTGCAGATTCCTTTTCTGGTACCCATACTGCCATCATGCAAAGCAAAATCCTCTATCACTCTCCTCAGATAACTACAGACTTTTTTTCTCAGAGAATAGTGTTTCCAGCAACCATGGGCCTGGTGGGTTCCAGCTAGGGGAAGTCTTAAGGAACTAGAGCCACCATAGGGAGACCCTTCCTTGTCTGTTTTTCTTAAAGGATGGTAGATTTTTAGAGTTAAAGTCCATAAGGAGAGTACAGTTAAAGTCAAAATACTTTAAACATGGCTATCTTGTGTGTATCTAACTAGATGATTAAGAAGTCCAGGACAACTGAAATGGCTCTTGAGAGCCTGAAACAGCAGCTGCTGGACCTCCATCATTCTGAATCACTTCAGCGTTCTAGAGAGCAACATGAGAGTGTTGTTATGGGCCTCACGAAGAAGCATGAAGAGCAAGTGTTGTCCTTACAAAGGAAATTGGATGCTACAGTTACTGCACTTAAGGAGCAGGTTAGGATGATTTCACATGAACAACTGTTCTAAACCAGTAAAGCTGGTTATTTTTTGCAACTGATATTTTGTGGGGTTCATAATACGGAAATTTTGGATGCTTGCAGTAGGTGTTTGTGAGTAAAACTTAAGAGCCAAATATTTTCAATCTATTAATATGCCCTGAAGGCTTAATTTTGGAAATTCTCTTAGAGGGCTGGTCAGTACTTTCTCAATTCTCACGTTACTAGTCCTTTATTTGTAGAGTATTTATACATATTGTTCTTATTGCCCTGGAGTAAATCCATACTGAAAAGAGTGAATGTTCTGGGAGCTGGTCTGAATTTGAGAGGTATCCTGGGACACAAGTTACTGAAAGCCTTTCTTGAGTAATTAACCTGTCAGTAAATTCTAGACAATTCTAGAAGTGGTTCTTGGGAGTTAATTTTTGAGAATAGTGTAAAAAAAAAAAAAGGGGGGGGGGGGAGAAAGTCTGACCTAAAATCCCTGAGATTTGTAACTTGAGCATCTCTGTGTATTATTTTTGCCCCAAAGGGAACAAAATGTAAGATGTGGGTGAGTCAGTTGGTGGGTTTGCTTGTGTTCCAAACCCCAGGTAATCACTTGAATGAATAAAATTTCAGAGTGTACTTTTCTTCATGTAATTTCAGAATTAACCCGAGAGAAGAAGAGCAGAAAAATAAGATGGGAGGGTATGGCAAATCCCAGTGCACTTAAAATTCATCCTGATTTGGGTTATTTCTTATTTATGCACCTGCCTAAATTTTTCCATGTTTTAGGTAGAAGTACAGAAGATTATGTACATAAGTACACAAGTACTGAATTATTGCCAGTAATAAATGTATACTGTCTTATTTTATTTTTATATGTATTTATATGACTTTTTAATTATATTTATTTTCCTAAATAGCTTTTTTTAATAGAAATATTGTGATTTTGATTGGTGTGAAGAATATGTGGGGAAGGACAAGGGCTATGCCAAATTATTGACAAAATCTTTAGTATTTAAGCAAATGGCATTTGAGATATAGTTTTTTTGTTTTGTTTTGTTTTGTTTTTGAGATATAGTTTTATTTATCTTGGCTGTGTTTGTGTAGTAGCATTAAAGTTAGTTGGACTTGGACAGTGGTCCTTCCTGGATGACAAGAGGGGTGGAATCTGGTTGGCTTTTCCATGCAGGGTTGAGGATAGAGTGCCATTCTCTGCTGACTTTGGTTACACAGAAGGGCTGGAAGAAATTCTTGCTGTGTTCAACCCCTGTGCTCACTCTATTCTCTGTTCTTACCACTCCCTTGACCCTCACTTTAATAGAAGGACCCTGGACTAGAACACAGAACCAAGTCTTGATTCTATGCTGACTGGGCTTCAGATACCTGAACCATAAATTGAAAGTGTGATTAAGATCTTTTCCACTGTTACATTCTGTGACTGTTTTTATTTTATTTTTTTAAGCAGACCATAGCACTGAGACTAGCCTGTGGATATAATTGCATAACTGTTTTTGCAAAGTGGTGATTCCACAGTGCTTATAGTTTCTCCTTTTGGGGATGTTTCTGAGGTTATTTCTTTTGTGTTGTCAATTTGGAATCATTTGGCTCAGCAGTATTTTTAATAAAAGGACAATCCATATTATCTCAGAATCCATATTGAGATTTCTGATTAGAGAGGTGCTGTAAAGATCAACCAGGAGATGGGAGATCCCTGCCTTTAATCAGAAAAGTATATGAGTGTATTCTATATAGAGCAGGTTGATTTCTTAACTAACTGGTAACCATACATACATTCTTCATTTTGCCCCTTGCCCTTTTTTTCTTTATAAAAGTTATTGAAGAGCTATAACGTATTTCCCTTTCAGATAAACCTTTTCCTATGTTCCATTCAGCACATCACCCAGACAAGTAAAACAACTTTTTGAAAATAGGAGCAAGGTACAAATAACTGGATAATTTAGTAAATGAACTTAAATAAGTTTGCCAATTTCTGAGGAAGGTTCTGAGCAGCTTTCACATAGTTAGCTGTGTCCCTATGTGCTATGCACTATATGCGTACGGTGCTAACAGAGTCCATGTTTACATGGAGCACATTGTGCTAGTTATACACTTTTAACCTGGCATCCCTGAAGGCAGTTTATGATTAGACGCCAAGGCTTTGATAGATCCTCTCAAATTGTGGATACAATTTTCTTTTACACGTCCGTATATGTGTTTTTCGTTTTGTTTTTTGAGAAGACCCACAAACGTGCTCAGATTTCCCAAGAAGTTCATGCAAGAGGTTCTCCGTGCAAGAGGTTCTTGGAAAAGGTTAAAAATCACTGCTTTATGAACAGCTTGTTCTTGGTGGGAAAGGACTATAATTGTAAACTAATCATATTATTACACTGATAGCAAACCCTCTCCTGGGCTCTCCTGCCTTCTGTCTCCCATTCATGGAGATGTCGTGTTCTGAGATCTCTGAATGTCAGGCTAAGATCTCCGATTATCTCTTTGATGGTAAAGAATCTTTCTTCATTCTGGTCTTGAAATCTACAGCTTTAGGTAAAGTTGTGAACTTCGGTTTCTATGTCATGACTTTTGCCTGGTCTACTTTCTAACTTTCTTTTAGTGTTAGATTTAAAGGCTCCAGTGAAACACTTTCTCTTGGCTGAGAAATTCCCACAGACCTCTGTGTGGCCTAATCCTCATTTTTCTGTGCACTAGAAATCTTGTTGAGCTCTATTTGCTCCCATAGATTCAGCTATTCTATCACCACCCTTCTCATTCAGTCTTAAAGATGTCTGCCTTTAACCCTCTTGAACTAAATGTTCTCACTCAAGCTACTCATAGAAAAGAAGGAACCACTCATTTTGTTTTTTGATATTGAAACTGCACAGGGGGCAGCCCCGGTGGCGCAGTGGTTTAGCGCTGCCTGCAGCCTGGGGTGTGATCCTGGAGATCCGGGATCGAGTCCCACATCGGGCTCCCTGCATGGAGCCTGCTTCTCCCTCTGCCTGTGACTCTGCCTCTCTCTCTCTCTCTCTCTCTCTCTCTCTCTCTCTGAATAAATTAAAAAAAAAAAAAAGAGAGACCGCACAGGTTTATTATGAGTGTAATTGGTTTCCCCTGAACTTGTCAACAGGAAAAAATGTGGTTCAGTTGATTGTTGCATTTAGTCAAGTTATTGCCACAGTCAGCCTTCTCTTTATAGTGTTTTTCATATCTCCCTTTTCTTGAACTTTCTTTTTGTCAGCTCTTAGTCTCTTATTTATAAAAGGTATTATGGCCTCCCCAGCCCATATGTGTTGTCTCCCCACCCCTTCTCTCACACACATTCATACTGTCATTAATGTTAGCCCATTCTTGTGTTTGCCATGTTATTTTGGCGCTTCAGAACCATGCTTTTCAAGCTGGCCTGGGAATCAGCAGCAGTGTGCCAAGAGGTTTGCACTGTTGAATAAACATGGAGCAGTTTCCAGAAGTTTCACTTTGCTCAGAAATTTGGTAGAAAAAATTTAAAGCAGACATGACTACATTATGAAATAGTATGCAAAATTCACATGGATTTGCAAACTAAAACAAGAGACTTCAGAGTCTCTTTCCCCTGCTTAATGATGCTGTCATTATCCTTATAAGGTGTACCTTGTGGTACTGTCCTTAGGGCATTATTAAGCTTTAGATTATCCTATGGATCAGGCCCCAATTGCCTTCTCTGCTTCAAATCTCTTTGATATTCTTCTTACTATTTACTTTCTTCAGGCTTTTTCAGGTAACTTCAACCAGTTCCTTTAATTTACTCCTGCCTATCTCATGCTCTGCTTTTTGTGTGGAATCCAGCCTACATAGTCTTTTTTGAATGAGAAGTGGTGATTTCTTCTACCTAGGCATGGGACTCCCATGGCTTATTACTCCCAAATGCATTTTTCTTTTTAAAGAAATTTGAATATATTGTATGCATGCTCCATATTTTCTATATATCTCCATATAGTTACACACATGAATGAATGGGTGCACTCATACAAACACACATACACATTTATCCTGTCTGGTTTTCTTTGTCATTTATTTTTAAAGGTTTTTTTGTTTGTTTTTGTATCACTCACTGTGTGTAAGATACTGCATAGGTACCTTCAAGGAGATTTTATTAAGAAAAATACATAAAAGGTAGAAAGAAAAATATAAGAGAAACAGATTAAGTATAAAAGAAGTTCAGAAGAGGGAGAGATTATTTTTGGCTGCTCAGTAGAATGAGCTTTTGGCTCTTCAGAATAGAGTGAGTTTCCATGTGTTTATCTGTATCCTTGCTGTCTTAGGATACAGATTGCATGGTTCAAAGTGGTCTGCCTAAATATATATACATACCCTTATAGTGACAGTGTAAAATGTAAATTGAACTATAATACATTTTCTTTGGCTTGAATAGAATCTAATTTTAGAATATCAGTGAGTTGTGATTGTAGAACAGAAAGGACTTTAGAAATTACTGAATTTAACCTTTATTAACATAATTACAAAAGAAAAAACAGATGGAGAAGTTGATGACTCACCCAAGATCATTAAAGTTTATTCTAACTCCCAGTCCTGTGCACTTAACCTTGTCAAAGAGGTGATGCTGCTCTGTAGTGATTTTATGTTTGACCTATGTATCATATTTGTTAGCTTAGTATTTAATAACTGATCATGAAAGTGACTTCTTGGATACTTTTTCTCCTTAGGAAGATATCTGTTGTCATTTGAAAGATCAAGTGAAAGAACTGGAAAGGAATCAAGAAGCAACCAAATTAGAAAAGACTGAGATCATTAACAGATTGACGAGAAGTCTGGAGGAGAGTCAGAAGCAGTGTGCCAACATTTTGCACTCAGGTGGGTGTCCAAGATTGGCTCTTGTCATCCCACGAGGCTAGTATGATGAGCAGAGAGAACATAGGATCCATGAATTATAAAAATCCAGAAAAGTTCACTAGTGACAATTTTTTTAACATTGTTAACTGTATATGCATAAAGGTATGGTGCATTTTCATTAGATAATTTAGAGAACACAAGCAAGTACAAAGTGGCAAATAAAGATAACGGCAAATAAAAATAACCAATGATCCTACTACACAGAACTATTGTTAATGTTTGAATGTATTTCCTTCAAGCAAAATTACCTACCCACACTGTAGGCAATTCCCTGCTTCTGTACATAGTGCATTTTTGAAAACATACTGAGGCCGAATGTGCAAAAATTGAACAATAAAATATGTTTTAAGGCAGATTCTCTCCCTGGGAAGTAAAAATGATTATGAAATCCCACTTTTTAGACTCAAACTGATCCTGTATTTCCACCATTTTGTGAAACTTCTTTACATTTCTTTTCCCCTTTCACACTTATCTGGTCAGTTGAAGCTAGGGAGTTATATTTTTGTCATGATTTCTTTTCTTTTTTTTTTTTTTTTTTTTAAAGATCTTATGTATTTATTGATGAGAGACACAGACAGAGAGATACGGACAGAGACACAGGTAGAGGGAGAAGCAGGCAAGGACCACGATGTGGGACTTGATCCCGGGACTCCAGGATCAAGCCCTGAGCCAAAGGCAGATGCTCAACTGCTGAGCCACCCAGGCATCCCGCTTATGATTTCTCATATGGTTTTCATGGTATTAAGTTTGAGACATACACTTTTTGTCCTTAGTTTCAGCAGTCCTTTTGTTTCTTGTTTTTATAGAATGATATTAGAGTAAAAGGCAATAAAATAATCACATATATGCAAACTGCCCTACAGACAAAACTGCCCTGTTTGCTGGTGAGTAGCTCCTACTGTGAAAATAGCTCAATGGTTATTCATTAGCTGACATATGAAAGTCACACAATGGCATATAAAGCCAATTCAGACTGTTGGCACAATGTATATAAGAGCAGCTTACTCAAAAGTTGAAAGATTTCAAAGATTGTCAGAATATTAGTGTGCATATGTTTTTGGTGGGGGCAGAATTTGGCTCATACACTGTTTGGCCCCCTCTCCCAGTTTAGTATCCTCATGTTTCACATGGCATTATTTAGTGAGCCTTTTTTCCTTGCCACTAAAGGCTTTGAAAATATGATTTTCTTTAGTTGCATAATATGCCATCATTGCTTTGCTTAACCATTTCCCAGATGCTCTTTTTTCTTTTGAGGAAGCCCAATAAAGTCCCTTTTACATGGGAGCCTTCCCCTAGTACATTTAAAACATTAGGTTACCGAAGTTTCCAAAGCATTGCCCGAATATGCTTTTTTCACATGTGGAGGTGGGGGTGGTGGAAATAAAAGCATTTCGAAAGAAGCTAAAGGCAGCAAGATGTAGTTTTCTTATTAGAGGGTAGAAATGGGTTCCAAAGAATTTTTGCTTTGGCTTTCTATGAGTTGGAACATTATGCTCCTATTAAAGGACTCTTGGTATTAAGGTCTGTAGACGTGGCTGATTTGATTCATAGCACGGTCACAGTAGTCCAAGTCTTCAACCTCCCAAGGACATATGAAGAGCCATACTAAGTGTGTGGACATGTCTTGGAGGTGTCTGGACCCATGCTTTCTGGGTCCCACTGGTTATACCTTCGAGCTCCTAGAAAAGTAATGAAATGGTGATAATGCAGAACTCCACCTTCTGTAGTCTTCTGTACATCATAGGTACTTTGTCCCTTTACTTTTGGTGTGTTCTATGATTTCCCCCCCTCCATAGGCTCAGTACAGGAGGTGGCTCAGCTACGGTTCCAGCTGCAGCAAGCACAAAAAGCACACGCTATGAGTGAAAACATGAACAAGGCTTTGCAAGTGAGTGTTGCCACCTGGAAGAGACTCTGTGGGTAACTGAATTAGGCAGTGCTTACATCACTTTTCTAAACCTTGGATTTCTCTATAAAAGAGGTGGTTGGCCCATCTCCAGACCAGGCAATGAGAGTTGTTCACAGTCTCACCCACATAGGTAGTCAAGCCCAGGTCTGTCTGGACTGCAGAGCCAGGGCCTGTCCACCACCTGTCCACATCCCCACCCCCCATCAGTCTGCCTGTCTGTTGCCTCCATGTGGCATGTCCTTTCATTTATGGGTATATCCCAGAGATAAGTATATCTACAGGTGTGGGAGACCTGCAGTTTAGCTGCAATTCTCTCACATCCTCCTCCAGCGCTACTTACATTTTCCACTGGAGGAAGAGTTCCAGTATTACCTCTGTTGGAAAGACGTATTTTGCCTTTTCCCACCGGCAGACTAAAGTACAACACGTTCTTGGCAAACCGGTCTACTCTGTCTTCCAGGAAGCCAAAAAGTGCTGCCATCAGTTTGTCAGCTCAAGGGACACTTTTTATGGAGGACAAAAAGTAAGGGAGGGATGAGAGAAGCTCCTTATGTTTGCTTTCTCATTCATTTATTCCTTGGTTCATTCAGTTTTCTGGAAAACCTGATATGTGCTAGCCTTTCTAAAGTTATATAGATATTTTAATTATGCACCCATGTTCGTAGCAGCATCATTTTAAAGTTGTTATTTGATGTATGTGAAGAAGCCTTTCTGCTTTCTGTTGATCATTAAAATGAATTTAGAAGCATAGATAAATGACTGATTCCTTCATGTAGGAAAATAATTGTCAACAATTTTGTGTTTTAGGAAGAATTAACAGAACTGAAAGATGAAATTTCTCTCTATGAATCTGCCGCAAAATTAGGAATACTTCCAAGTGACTCAGAAGGAGAATTAAATATAGAACTCACTGAATCATATGTGGATTTGGGTATTAAGAAAGTCAACTGGAAAAAATCCAAAGTGAAGAGGTATTAAGCAAATAGTTTACTATAGAAGAGTCTGCATTAATAGTACTGAAGAGACATGTAAATGAGTGGCACCAGGCATGAAATGAGAGCTGACTAGGGATTCTTGAATGTGGGACAGTATGCCTTAGTTATTTCTAATGAGGTGTAAATGTGTGAAATAAAAATGAACAGAAACCTCAACTATTGATATTGAACTATCTTCAGTACCAATAGACATGTCAATTTCAATAAGGTATAAAATGATTAAAGTTAAAATATACAGAGTAAATTCTATGACTGAGGTTATGTATCTTTTATTATTGAGGTAAGGATGTATTATTTTTATTTGTACTGTGTGTGGAAGGCATTTATCAATGGCATGTGAAAAAATAAGCGTTAATTTTCCCTAGGATCTTGACTGTGATCTTACTTTTAAAATACGGATTCTGTCTTTTATACCACTGTTTGACACAGATGCTTTAGCAATCTCATGAAAGGAACAGAGGTGAAAAGGGTGGGGTGGTGGGAGAGGGAACACATTTTGGTACTGTTAAACACTTAAGAGCTGAATGAAGGACAGGATGTATATTTTTGAAGCACTTGCGGTCTGGAAGGTGCTATGCAAGGCTCTAGGAGTAGAGGACAAAAGATGAGGATGAAACTCTCCCTCTAGGGAGTTCACATGTGTGTGGGCAAGGAAAGGGAGGCATACTTGTGAGCAGCTAAATGCTGTGTGCTACACATTATCCTGGATATACAAAGAGGCATCTATCCAGTCATTCCTTCTGCTGGTGTGGAAAAAGGATGAAAGATGGATATTTGGCAGAGATTGCATTTAGGCTAAGGAGAGCCTTTCTTGAATACATATAAATGTCACACTTGCACCAGCAAGTGTATAGTTTCAGACTGGGTACCATCATTTTTGTTCCATGAGAGTGTTTACTACCTGTTATGTTTACGTATATGAATCTCCTGAAGGGTTTGCTCTATAATAGATTTTAGAAGTTAAGTATTTTAATCCTGTGATTTCATTTTCAAAATAGTAAGATGACATTCAGAAAATTGAAATATCAAGTGATCTGGTAATCCTGTGAAACAAGATGTTAATTCGGTTTAATAAGGCTCCATTTATCTGTAGGGTCAATCTTTAGGGACTCTCATCAACAGATTACAGATACAATCCAGAAGGAAGCTAGGATGCCAATAGCATAACTAGCATATGTGCACAACTAGGATGCCAATAGCACAACTAGCACCCTCAGGCTCTTATTGACTTAGATTTGTGTTTGTATCTCATGAGTTATCTGAGTTCCTGACTGCAGAGTAGCTGGGGCAGAGGGTTAGGAGGTAATACCAGTGTTTTGGTCAGATAGCCCAGCCTTAGCAAGGAGAGAGCTACAGAACTATAGCTGTGATCTCCCTCAAAATGCCCACAGACATGATCCTGTTATTGAAAAAAGCCTTCACCTTTGGTTAATTAAAGCAAAAAAAGGTTGTATGTATTATAAATCTATAGGTAGATTTACATAAAAGTTTGAAGTTAAGATGTAGTTATCTGGAAAATTTACTACTGTGAATGCCTCGTTTCCTGTTAATGCCAGATTAGTTCTAAATGGCTAGTGGAAGGAGCATGGTCTTTACATCCAGATTTTGTTTTGATTTGTAGTTTTGCCATTTATCACTGGCTTTGTGATCCTGGGCAAATTTCTTGGCTTTTCTGAGCCTGTTTTTGTATCAAGTTTTTTTCTGTTAAGTAGATTATAGATGTCTCTTGGAGGTTAAAATGAGGATTAAGGCATAAAGGGCCTCATATAATACGTTCTTGCACATATTAGGCATTTAAAAAATAGTTATTTATTTATTAGAGTATGCACCTGTGAGTGGTAGAGTGTGGGGTGAAGGAGAGAGAGAGAGAGAATCTCAAGCAGACTCTCCACTAAGACAGAGGCCAACACAAAGCTGGATTCCAGGACTCTGAGATCATGACCAGAGCCAAAATCAAAGAGTTGGACGCCTAACCAACTGAGCCACCCAGGCACCCCGCACATACTAGACATTTAGTCATTGATAGCTATTAATATTATTATTTAGTAGATGATTGGCTAAAATATAGCATTCATTTTTCATATTAATTCTTTTTTAATTCAACATATACTTTGTAAAAAGTTTTTGATCTTCATTTCAACCTTGGAGAAACATCAGATCTCTATTTTCATTTTCGGGTTGGGAAAACTAGTTCTCAAAGATCTGAACTCTTTTTGCCTATAAAGAGAGACCATTAGCAGCAGAACCAATACTTGAGCCCAAAACTTTATTGTCATGTAAATCTGTTGGTTTGTGTTTACATGACAAACCTTTTTAATTTCAACTTCATTCTTCCTTATGTCTTCTATTTTAGAGGGTTAAAGATTTAGTTCATCTCAAAAAAATTTTTTCTCTAGTTATTATTTTACTTTGAGCTATAATTAACCAGGGAATTGGGAAAATAATGCATATATATGTTATATAAAAATTATATATATATGTGTGTGTGTCTATATGTTTTACCTTTTCAGGTAGACTAACTTCATCACGATAACTTCTAAAATGTATTCTGCTTCTTCCCTTTGTATTTAGTTAGTACTCATAGCCAAAATCCTATAGTAATATAAAACACAGTCCTATAGATATCCAACCTGAGACATATCACATCACTGACATAGTAAAAGGACTTCTACCACATGTAGCTGGGAAAGTGGAGAATAACTAAGCACAGAATGAGTGGTCATTGAGATTTAGCTAGAAGTCTCTGTCTGAATCACAGGGTTTAGTGAAAAAAAAAAAAAAGTTAGCTTTTAGTCATCCCACCCACCAGCAGTTTAATAGATATTCGGCTTTGAGGAAAAAGTAAAAATATTTATTCGTAGATCAAAGTGAGAGGAGATATAGGAGAGAAGAGATTTGTACCTTTTCTCTGCTGGATTGTGATTCTTAGAACAAGAGGAAGCCACAGTTTTCCCAGTGTCGAGAATTTTAGTTCTTTGTTGACTTGAGCTGCTTTCAAATCACTGACCCAAATATTAGCGGCTCCAAGCTTTTATTCTCAACTACCACCTCCCTTAAGCTACTGCCTAGTAAATTTGAAGGGTTTAGCCTCAGTGTTCTATTTCACATTCATGGAATTTGAGTAGCTAAATCTGCATGCAGCTTGCAGACAGCTTCCCCTCTCCCGTATTATAGTTGGCTGCGAAGCTCAAATAATAAACATTTAACAAGTGGAATGCCTTTTCCCTTTGGTCTTCTCAGCAGGCTTCATAAGGGACTACAGTTTATTTGGACTTAGGGGAACTGACTTCCACCGGGCTCAGCAGGACTGGTCACCACTGCTGACTTTTTCCCTTTTGGGAAAGAAGAGAAAATTATTTTAGCAAGCACTTTCCCCACTCTCTGACTTGGCTCTCTCTAGGAGTACATGATGTGCTATTTCAGTGGTCAGCATTCAGTAAGAAAAGAAATTAGGGATGCCTAATTTGTTAACTGAGCAAAGTAAGCATTCTGTTAAAAGTTCACCGCATCTTACAGCACAGGAAGATGCATTGTAATATATTTTATATTTCTTATGTAATTATATTTCTGTGAATTATATTTTTATCTTATATTTCTGTATAAATAGAAGTGGCTGAAGTAGATGAGTTCTATATAGACATACTTACACCATATCTATTACCTATACAGGTGTTGTGTATATTGATAAATATGTAGTGTATTACAAGGAACTCCTTTGATAATGTAACATCTAAAAACCCCGAATATTTTGTTCATTCTTTCTCCTTTCCCCTCTGTCACTCTGTGTGTGTGTGTGTATAACATTTCATTTGGAATCCTCTGAAACTGAAGAACAGTAAAAATTAAACTAAGATACTATTATTTATTTCTTAGAACTACCTTTTAGGTTTTTAGAACAGTTTTAATTATCAGAAAAACTAGTACAATTTCCCTATACTCTGCACCCATTTTCCTCTGTTAACATCTTATACCAGCATGATACCTTTGTTACTATTAATGAACTAATATTGACACATTTGTTATTGACTAATGTCCATAATTTATTTAGATGTCCTCAGTTTTTGCCTGATGTCCTTTTTTCTGTTCCAGGATTGCATCCAGGATACCCCCATTGCATTTTGGAATCATGTTTCCTTAGGTTTCTCTTAACTTTCCTTGTTTCTGATGACCTTGAAGTTTTGAGAAATACTGGTCAAGTATTCTGTAGAAGCCCCTCTTGGAATTTGATGTTTTTCTCATGGGTTTTGTGGCATCTCACAGAGATGAGGTGCCATTTTCATCACATATTAAGAGTATATACTATCAACTACTTCTTGTCAAAAGTAACTTTTTCCTTTATTATGGAAAAATTAGAAAATGCAGATTAAGAAAATAGAAGAAAATTAAAGGCAACATTACCTCACTTTACCTGCCATGAAGAAAACCACTTCAACATTTTGATGTATAATTTCCATATTATCTATTTTGTATATTTCTAAAAGAAAATAATATTGAATGTATTGTTTTAATGTGTTTTTTTAACTTAGTATATTCTGAAGTCTCAAGATGTCAATAAATATTGTATATATTTAGAGATGGATTTGTAGATGAAGCAACTATAGTAATGCACTGTTTAATTTTTTATGATAAGTAATACAATATTATTTTATCATAAGCATCTTTGTAGTCAAGTCTTCATTCACATCTTTATTTCCTTAGGATGTGAGTGAATATCCTCGCTAGGAGGTGTGCACATATTTGAGGTTTTTGATACATGCTACCAAGCAGCTCTGTAGTTTATTACCCACATTGTGTGGCAGTATCTATTTCTGTGTATCCTAGCTGGTACTGAGAGTTTTCCTGTTTAAAATTTTTATGCAGTTAGATCCATCACTCTCTAGCTGTATGATTTCTTGATGGGATTTTTCTAGTAAGTTTTATAGTTTTGTTTTACTTTTAAAACCTTTTAAAATTGAGACAAGTGCATGAAACCTAAGTGTATAGCTTAAACACAGATTTTTAAAGTGAATGCCCATGAAACCACCCCCCAGAAATAAACGCCAGCAGCTGTACATATGCCTCTTCCTAGTCATAACCTTGAAGTTAATGACTATCCTAAATGCTGTAGCAATTGTTTTCTGTTATCTTGTAAGACCTAATCATACCTAAACACTATAGATTAGGTTTGCCTTTATACAAAGGGTAACTCATACATTAGATGCTCTTTTTCTTCTATAATTTTACTGAGATGTATTTAAAATACCATAAAATTTACCCATTTGAAGTGTACAGTTCAGTGATGTCTACTATATTGAGAGTTGTGCACCCAGTACCATAACCTAATTTAGAACATTTCAATAAACGTTTTGGGAATGTTTCCCCAAAAAGAAACGCTTTACCTACATTCTTCATTACCCCTTCTTGTCCTGACAGCCCCAGGGAATCACTAATCTGCCTTCTATCTATGGATTTGCCTATTCGGTATACTTCACATGAATGGAATTGTATAGTATGTGGTATTTTGTAGCTGGCTTCTTTCATTTAGCATAATGCTTTCAGAGTTCATTCACGTTGCAGTGCTTCATTCTGTTTTGTAGCCAAATAATATTCTGTTGTGTGAGTATATATCACATTTGACTTAATCATGCATCAGCTGATTGGACATTTATTTGGGTTGTTTCTACTTAGGCTATTATGAATAATGCTACTGGGAACATTTGTACACAGATTTGTGTGGATATATGTTTTCATTTCTCTTAGATAAACAGTTGACCCTTGATCAGTGCACAGGATTAGGGGCACTGACCTGCTGTGCAATTGAGAATCTGCATATGACTTTTGACTTTCCAAAAACTTAACTGCCTACTGTTGATCAGAAACCTTACCAATAACATAAACTGTTGATTAACATGTATTTTGTATGTTATGTGTATTAATATATTTTATTCTTACCTTAAAGTAAGCTAAAGAAAAGAAAATGTTAAGACAGTCATAAGGATGAGAAAATACATTTACGAAATGTACCGTATCAAAAAAATTCCATGTATAAGTGGATCTATGCAGTTCAAACTTATATTATTCAAGCAAGGGTCAACTGTATATCTGGGAGTGGAATTGCAGAGTGATGTGGTAATTCTGTGTTTAGCATTTTGAAAAATGGTCATGGTGTTTTCCAAAGTGGCTGTATCATTTTATGTTCCCACCAGCGATATATGAGGGTTCCAGTTTTTTTATATCCTTGCCACCACTTGCTATTTGGCTTTGATTTGCCAATGATATAGTTTTTATTTGATGGCTAATGATGTTGAACATCTTTTAATGTGTTTTTTGACCATTTGTATGTCTTCTTTGGAGAGCCCTCTTCAAATCTTTTGCCCATTTTAACATTGGGTTGTCCTTTTTTTTGGTTTTGAGAGTTCTTTATATATTCCAAATACAAATCTTGTGTCAGATATATGATTTGCAAGTATTTTCTCCTGTTGGTTGTCTTTTCACTTTCTTGATAGCATCCTTTGAAGCACAGTCTTTACTTTTATGAAGTCAAACAACATATTTTTTGTTTAGTTGCTTGTGCTTTTGATTATCTAAGAAACCACTCTCTAATCCCAGATCCTGGAGATTTATACCTATGTTTTCTTCTCCAAGAGTTTCATCTCTTACATTAGATCTTGGATTCATTTTGAATTAATTTTTACGATATGATATGATGTAGAACTTCATTCTTTTGCATGTGATATCTAATTGACCCAGTACCAAAATTGTTTTGACATCCTTGTGAAAAATCAGTTGACTCTAAATGGAGGGTTTATTTCTAGGCTCTCACTTCTATCCCATTGACCTGTATGTTCTTATGCCAGTACCATACTGTCTTGTTGGTGTAGTAAGTTTTGAAATTAGAAAGTATGAATCTTTCAACTTTGTCTTTTTCAAGATCGCTTAGGCTATTCTGGATCTCTTGCATTTCCTAATAAATTTTAGGATTAGTTTATCAGTTTCTACAAAGAAACCAGCTGGGATTTTGTTTGGTGTTGCATATAGTCTGTAGATTAGTTTAGGGGAGTATTATAATCTTAGCAATATTGGGTTCTGATTCATGAACACAGGATGTCTTTCCAATTACTTAGGTCTTTCATCTCTTTCCATATACTAATGTATTTTGTATTTTTGTGGTTTTCAGTGTGTTAGAGTCTTATACCTCTTTTGTTAAATTTACTCCTAGTTATTCTCTTGGCTATTCTTTTTTGCTGGATTGTTTTCTTAATTTTATTTTGAGGTGGTGAATTCCTAGTGTATAGAAATAACATTTAATTTTATATATTGATCTTGTATCCTGATACGTTGCTGAACTTGTTAATTTAGTTCAAATAGTTTTTTAGTGGATTGCTTAGAATTTTTTTTTTTTTTGGTATAGGATCATATCATCTGAAAATAGAGATCATTTTATGTCTTTCTTTCCAATCTGAATGCCTTTTATTTTTCTTGACTAATTGCTTTAGCTAGAATCTCTAGTAAAATGTTGAATAGAAGTGGTAAAAACTGATACTCTTGTTTTGCTCTTCAACTCATGGGGAAGCATTCAGTCATTCTCCATTAAGCATTAATGCTAATCCTGTGTGTTTTTCATAGACATAGATGTTCTTTAGATTTTTTTTCCACTTAACATTTTGTTGTGAAACTCATGGCGTGGCATATAACTGTAGCTCATTCACTTAGATATACAAATATGTATATGTGTGCTTTATTTATGAATAAATGAATAGTCTAGTTTATTTGCCATCCTACTAACCATAGATTCTTTATGTTACTTCCTAGTATAATGTGCATACATTCCTGTTGGGTATATACATAGAAGTAAAATTGCTTGTGGTATATGTGTTTCATTTTAAGAGGTATTGGAAACTCTTTTCCATAGTGGTTGTTCCAATTTACATGAGAAGTGTATGAAAGTCTTGGTTGCTCTGTCTCTTTGTTAACACTTGATATTTTAAGTTTTTTACTTTAAGCCATATAATGTGTAGTGATATTTTATTGTGGTTTTAATTTGTATTGTCCTATATTAATGAGATTGAGCTCCATTGAAAAAACTGTTTATTGGCTTTTGGGTGTGGGGTGTGTGTGTGTCTGTCAGTGTATGTGTGTGACTTGTTCATGTCCCTCTTCAATTTTTAAATGACTTTGTGTGTACATGTGTTTTGTTGATTTTTAGAAGTTTTTTTCTTTTATAAATATCTATTCCACATATGAATTCTTTGATGGTTATATGTATTGTAAATATCTCTCATTTTTAACCTTTTGTCTTTTGATGAATGGAAGTTTTTTTTTTTTTTTAACTTTAGTCAAATTTATCATTAGTGCTTTGTATGTTCCCTTTAAGAAATCTTTCCTGTTGGGGTGCCTGGGTGGCTCAGTTGGTTAAGTGACCAACTCTTGGATTTGGCTTAGGTCATGGTCTAGAGTCCTGGGATCCAGCTTTGTGCTCATTAGGGAGTTGACTTAGTGATTCTGTCTCTCTCTCCCACCCTGCTCATGCTCTTGCTTACACTTTTTCTCTAAAATAAATAAATACATCTTGAAAAAAAAAAAAGAAACCTTTCCTGTTAGCCCTATGATGCCTTCTAAAAGCTTTAATGCTTTGCCTTATATTTTGTTTTTACCATCGCTCTGGAATTGCTGTTTTTTGTTAGGATTTTTCTGATTATTCTTGATCCTACATTCAAATGAACTTTATGATTAACTTGTTCTGCTCCAGGAAAAAAAATCCTGAGAATATTTTTATTAGGATCACATTAAACTTATACATTGACCTAGGGAGAGTTGATATTATAATGATGTTGAATTTTTTTTATCCAAGAATATACCATGCCTTTTCATTTACTTATATCTATTTTTGTCTCTCAAGAATGTTTTAGTTTTTTATATTTAGGTTATTGCACAATTCTTGTAAAATTGATGTATTTTTACAGTAGTAAATAGGGTATTCATTTCTATTATTTCTTCTTGAGTATTTTTTGTACATATATACACACACACATATATGTGTGTGTGTGTGTGTATATATAGAGAGAGAGTTATAACCTTTTTTTTTTTTTTTTTTAAGATTTTATTTATTCATGAGAGACAGAGAGGCAGAGACATAGGCAGAGTAAGAATCAAGCTCCCTGTAGGGAGCCTGATGTGGAACTTGATTCCAGGACCCCGGGATCATGCCCTGAGCCAAAGGCAGTTGCTCAACCGCTGAGCTACCCAGGTGTCCCTAACCTGTTACTTTCTAACTCTTACTGTTTGCAGTAATTTTTCCATTATATTTTAGGTTTTTCTAGGTATAATTATATTAATAGCAAATAATGGAGATAATTGTGCCATTTTTGTTCCACTTATGCTCCAAATTGTTTTCTCTTTAAGGTTGCATTAGAGGTCCTCTGTTTTATTTTATGTAGATATTGATAGTATAAATGCTGTTTTTCAAAGTGACCATACTATTTTGCATTACCAAAAGCAATGTCTGAAGTTTCAGTTGTTCTACATTGTTGTTAAAACTTAGTGGTGTTAATCTTTTTAATTTGAGCATTTGTAATGTGTGTAGTGATAATCTTATTGTGGTTTTAATTCTTTTTTAGATTATTTATTTATTTATTTGTGAGAGACACACAGAGAGAGAGAGGCCACAGGCAGAGGGCGAAGCAGGCTCCATGCAGGGAGCCTGATGTGGGACTCGATCCCGGGTCTCCAGGATCACACCCTGGGCCCAAGGCAGGCACTAAACCGCTGAGCCACCCAGGGATCCCCTGGTTTTAATTTTTATTTACCTAATGACTAATGATCTAAGGATCTTTTTTTTCTTTTTCTTTTAATGTATTTGTTTATTTGAGAGAGAGGGAAAGAGGGAGAGATTGCACATGCACAAGGTGGGGGTGGGGGGGAAAGGGCAGAAGGAGAGAGAAAATCTTAAGCAGGTTCAGGCCCAGCATAGATGGAGCCAACACTGGGATTAATCTCACAACCCTGAGATTATGTCTTGAGCCAAAGTTAAAAGTTGGATGCTTAACACTGAGCCACCTAGATACCCCTAAGCATCTTTAGATGTGCTTTTCTTTCTTTTTCTTCTTTTTTTCCTGATGTGTTTACTTGCTATTTGTATATGTTGTTTGGTCTTTATATATTCCAAGATACAAGCCCTTTATCTGATATATATATATGTTGTGAATATTTTCTTCTACTTTCTGGTTTACCTTATCATGTTCTTAATGGTATCTTTTGAAGAGCAAAAGTTTAAGTTTTTAAGAATTCAAATTTATTAGTTATCTCTTTTGTAGTTCATGGTTTTGTGTTCTAATGTAACCATATCACAAAAATTTTCTTAAGATTTTAGAAATTTAATAGTTTTACCTCTTACATTTATATCTATGATCCATTACGAATTAGGTTTTTAATATGATATGAGGTAAGGATTGATGTCCATTTTTTTCATAGCAATATCCAGTTGATCTAATACCATTTGTCAGCAAAACTTTTCTTTCCTCGTTGAATTGCTTTAATATCTTTGTTGATAATTAATGGACCATTTGTGGCCTCTTTCTGTACTCTCCATTCTGTTTCCCTACTCTTTTTGTTAATACCAGTCCTGATACTGTAACTTTACTGTAAGTCTTGAAATGTGTTGGACAAGTCCTTCAACTCTGTTTATTTTCAAAATTGTTCTGAGTATTCGAAGATCTTTGTATCTCAAAATAAATTTAATGATTAGCTAATCAATATCTCCAACAAAATCTACTTGAATCTTAATTGGAATTATGTTGAATCTATAGGCCATTTTGGGGAGAATTGATATCTTAAGAAATTGCTATTTAATTATACATAAATAAAGCTGGAGGGGAAAAAATGAGTCTTCCAATTTCAGGGCATATGTTATACATCTCTCTTACATCTTTAGTTTCTCTACAGTAATGTTTTGTAGTTTTAGAGATTTCCCTTTGGTAGGTAACATTTTTCCTTTAGTTTGAAGAATTTTCTTTAGCATTTCTTGGCAACAAATTCTAGGTGTCCTTATATGAAAACGTCTTTTTATTTGCTGATTATAGAATTCTGGATCAACAGTTCTTTTATTTCAGCGTGTTAAAGATATGTTCTTCTACTATCTCTGGCCTTGGTGGTTTCTGAAGGAAAATCTGTTATTTGGACCATTATCCTGTGTGTAAAGTGTCGTTTTTCTTTTGTTGTTTTAAAGAATTTTTTTCCTCTTTTCAGCATTTTGGTTATGATGTGTCTGTTTTTTGTTTTTGTTTTTTTCATTTCATTTGGGGTTTACTGAGCTTATTGAAAATGTAAATTTATCATGTCTTTTATCAAATTTGTGAAATATTGACCATTATTCAGATATTTTTCTGTCCTTCTTTCTTCTGTCCTATTCTAGGTCTCCAATTATGCAACTTAAATTTTTTTATATTGTCTGACAGTTCCTGAGACACTGTTCTTTTTTTTTTTTTTTTTTTTTTTTCTGTTTTCACACTGGATAATTTCTACTGAGCTATTTTCAAGTTTACTCATTCTTTTCTTTTCTTCTGTCATCTGTTTTATTAAACTTATCCAGTGAGGGTTTTTTCTTTTTTTTAAGTATTTTTCAATGATAAAATTTCTGTTTGGTTCCTTTATAGTTTTTATTTCTCTGTTGACAATTCCTATCTTTTCATTCATTTTAAATATGTTTTCCTTTATTTCATAGAATAGAGACATAATAGCTACTTTAAACTTTGAAGACTCTGTGATAGTAGCTCTAGCATTTGTGTCATCTATAGGTTTTCTTTTTTTCTTGCAAATTGGTCCCATTTTCTTGGTTAGTTGCATGTTGAATAATTTTAGATTATATACAAGGATACCTTGTTTTATTGTGCTTTGCAGATACTGCATTTTCTTTACAAATTGGCAATCCTGCATCAATCAAGTCTATTGATGCCATTTCGCCAACAGTGTCTGCCAATCATATGTCTCTGTGTCACATTTTGGTAATTCTCACTATATTTCAAACTTTCTTATTATGTTTGTTGTGGTGATCTGTGATCTATAATTACAACTCGCTAAAAGCTCCGACAATGGTTAACATATTTTAGCAACAGAGTATTTTTTAATTAAAATTCGTGTATTGTATTTTAGGCCACACTATTGCTCAACTTAGTTGACTATTCATTTGGGTCACTTTATTGCAATATTTGTTTAATGTGGTGGTCTGCATCCAAATCTGTGATACCACTGTGGTGTGCTTGTATTAGATGTTAAGATTTTTAGGTTGCGTAGAAGCTTGTATGGGTGTTTCAGATCTCAGTTTATTTGTCCAAGCCTTTGCCACATTGGTACCAATCTGTCCTTGAATGCATAGCTCAAGAGTTAGTCATTGTGAGATTTGTGTGTGTGGTTCAAATTTCAGTTAAATTCTCCAAATATTTGCTCTGTTGGCTTGTGGGTCTATTCTGTGCATGTATACATAGTTCAGGGTTTTGACTGAGGCTTATACGTATTTATGCACAGAATTCATGACTCCTTTCTCTGATTCTCTCCTCTCTAGGAGTTTTCCTGTGCTTTCTATCATTGGTTTTCAGCAATTTGATGTTAATATAACTTATGGTGGTTTTCTTCATTTTTTTTACTTGAGATTCATTGAGCTTGTAGGTTTTAGTAGGGTTTTAGTTTTCATCAAATAGAATTTTGGTCATTTAAAAATTTGGGGAGGCACCTGGGTGCTCAGTCCATTAAGCATCTGCCTTTGGCTCAGATCATGATCCCAGGGTTCTGGCCCCACACTAGGCTCTTTGCTCAGCAGGGAGTCTGCTTCCCCTTCTTCCACTCTCTGTCTCCCGCTCTTGCTTGCTCTCTCTCTCTCTCTCTCTCTGAAATAAATAAAATCCTAAAAAAAAAATTTTTTTTCTGCCCCCTTCGTTTCTTCTTTGATAAGATTTCAGGTACAATGAGCTTAGAAAGCTTAACATGCTCAATATATTTCTGTTTTACTCGCCTTTCTGTGTTTAATTTTGTAGGATTCTATTGCTATGTCTTTATGTCTGATGATTTTTTCTGCAATATTAAATAAGCTGTTAATCTCATCCGGGATATTTTTCATTTCAGATGTTATAATTTTTAGTCTAAGTTCAGTTTGGGTCTTTTTTTTTTTTTTTTTTTTTTTTTTAGTTTGGGTCATTTTTATATCCTCTGTTTCTCTCCTCACTATGTTCATGCTTTTTTTCTTGCCTCGAACATATGCAATATATTTAATTAATTCTACTGCCAGCATCATTGCTGGGTCAGTTTCTGTTGATTGATTTTTCTTCTGGTTATGGTTTATATTTTCTTTCCTTACTTGCATGCCTCATAAGTTTTGATTAGATGCTGCACATTTTGAATTTTATGTTTGAGATGTTAGATTTTTGTTGTATTTTTAAAAAATATTGTTATTCTTTTTCTGTGACACACTTAAGTTTCCTGGAATCCATTTGGCCCTTTCACGGCTTTATAGGTTTTGTTGGGTCAGATTTAGAGGAGATTTTATTTAATCTGGGGCTAATTTGGCCCCATTACTAAGGCAATATTTGATAATTTGTGAATTTGGAGACCTTTCCAGTATGGTTCATTGGAATCCCCAATATCCCCAGCTCTATTCATTTCCTATGGTTCTTTCCCTGGCCTTGCAGTAATATTCTCACATGGATATACAAATATCTAGAGCTCTCTTTCTGTGTAGCTACCTTTCCCATAGTATTTCCCTCATCAAATTCTAGCCATTTTGGCCTTCCTAAACTGAGCTCTACAACTTGGTGAAATTGCTAGGCTGCTTTTGGCTTTTCTCTCCCTGTGCCACAGGCTGGAAAATTCCCAGGGAGAAAGCAACAGCAATCAGAACTCACCTTGTCTGTTTTCTTTTTCTGAGAGATCATTATGCAGTGCTGCCTATTGTCTAATGATTGAAAACCACCATTTAATATATTTTGTTTGGTTTTCTAGGTTTTCTTTTTTAAGGCAGGAAGACAAATCTGGTACTTTGAATCCATTATGGCTAGGAGCAAAGTTCTAATTTCGGTTCTGAAATATATCGAAACTAAAGTTGGAATTAAATTAGCATAGCCTTTATTTTTGTTACTTTTGCCCCAGTTGCTCAGATAACCACCCAGACTTGTGTATTAATAATAGAGATACAGAAATTGTTAAGATGACTAGTATTTTACTTTTCACTGCCTCCTTTATTTTCATGTTGTTTCTCATAGGGTCATAAAGGGCATGCATATATAGCATGCAACTTAACCAAAAACAAAAAAAGCATGCCATATTGAAGTTCACATGACTGAACTCCTTTCAGTGAGGCAGGCAATCTAAGCATAATAATAGTCTTCTTATGAATAAACTTACTTCTATATATGGGGACATAGCAAAAATGATATCCTTGTTTAAGACAAAGCTTAAAATTGTTTTTGAAATACTAGTGTGTAGTTGTATAGGTCACACAACTTGGTCGCAACTGCAGTTAGTCAGGGAATGACCATGCTTGATTTGTTACTTGCTTTAATATTAAATATGATAATTTCTCCATTAGCATTGTACAGCAAGAAGAGCCAAATGATGAGCTTTCCAAAGATGAGGTCATTCTGAAGCTGAAAGCAGAAGTGCAGCGTTTGCTGGGTAGCAACTCGGTAAAGCGTCATCTGGTGTCTCAGTTACAAAATGATCTCAGAGACTGTCGTAAGAAAATTGAAACTCTTCAACAAGCGGAGAAAGATGAAAAAAGCATCAAGGTTGAGGTTTGTAGAATTTGTAGAGTTAAAAACGCATCTTTAAAAGCTTTAATTAAAAAACATGCTTATAATCTTCATGTTTATTTATTTTTTTTATAAATTTTTTTTTTTTAAAGATTTTATTTATTTATTCATGATAGTCACAGAGAGAGAGAGAGAGGCAGAGACACAGGCAGAGGGAGAAGCAGGCTCCATGCACCGGGAGCCCGATGTGGGATTCGATCCCGGGTCCCCAGGATCGCGCCCTGGGCCAAAGGCAGGCGCGAAACCGCTGCGCCACCCAGGGATCCCAATCTTCATGTTTAAATCAAACCTTTCTCTTCCAGGGTTTCATTTGACATTATTTAGAAGTCCAGTATAAAGAAAGGAATGCCACATAAAGTAATATATTTTCTAGTTCCTTTTGGCATCTTGTAAATAACATGCTAATTAGGTGAAATTCCTTTACCACAAATCCAGGAAGTAATCTATGTAACAAATACCTACATTTCCTCAAGATTGGCTTATACCAACAGTGTTCTAGTCTTAAATTCTCCACAACTAGATCCTTTAGCACTTTGTCCATGAGATTTCTCTGGCCCATGTTCCTGTAATAAGCTTCATTCTATATAAGGAAATTAATTATGTAGTAGTGATGTTATGAGTGGGAAAGGTGCAGAAACCAGTTAAGTCAAAATCACTGAATCCACTTTTATATCCTTCAGTTAGTGTCCTCATTTTACAGATGAGGAAAAGGAAGCTGGAAGAAAATGTGACACTTCTGAGGTCACAGAGTCAGTCTTAAGGCAAATCGAAATGAAAACACTTGACTAGTGAGTTGGTCAAGGTTATTTCCCCAAGATCTTTCTATCACAGAGATCTTTACCATTGACCTCATTTCATAGTTGCCTTTTCACCCTACCATATGTCCAACTCCCAATCCATCTATGGTCTCAATAGAAAAGGATACATGTAAGACCTAGTAACTAAAAGGAAAGGGAAGGAGGAAATGAATGTGGGTGCTATATTCCTTTTCCTTCTGGATGGAAATGATATTTTACTTCCCCCTTTATTACTGTTTTATCTCCTAATCCTTTAAACTAGGAGTTGTATTCATTAAAATGATCCTATTAAATTATGCAAGATGTTTTATGATGTTTATTATTATGAAATTTTAATTGTATCAGTTTTCCAAAAAATAATAGTGTGTTTTCACTGTTAAAGTTCTGACCAGTCTGGTTCCTTCTGCTGAGTAACTGTATTTGATAAGTACAATGACAATGTTGATTTCAGTGTTAATAATCAAATGAGAAAGAACCTCCCTTCCCCCCAGCACATGTAACATCTCTAAATCAAGCTGTCTTGTTTCCATGTTTTTTACAAAAGATGGGAATAAACCCTCATGTTTCAATTTGTGTTAGAGTTGGTTAGTTCAAGTGTTTTGGTGAGAGTAGCCTAAGATTTAGGAGAATAGGAACCTGGTTTAGAGTTTGAACTTTAGCTCAGGTGTCCATGGTTCTTTCTTTGTTCTGTACTGGAATTACTGATGGCATTTGCTCTACAGATATACATCCACGTATGTAGCAGATGATGGTGGCCGTGTCTTATGCTTTTAAAATTTTAACTTTTGCCTCCATAGTATGAAGAGAGCTATCTCATTGTTGAATATTTTTTGTCCGGCCACTCTTTTACCATAGTGATTTCTCAGCAGTCCACGTTTGGTTTTTCTTATAAGTGTGACTTGCCAGCCTCTGCTGCTTATGTCTGTCTTGCTTCCACTTACTATATAGGGATTTCTTGGGAGTATTGATGATTTTCTGCATGTTTGCTCAGTAAATCCTTGTTGAATTAATACACATATTGATCCCTTTCTAGAGGGGGGAAAGGGAGAGGAAGTAGTAATTTAACCAACATACTTTTTAGATAAACACTCAAGTTCATGGTCATCTATCTAATTAGTTCATGGACACCTTCAAACTATGCCTTTGCTTATTTCCCACATCTTTTCTAATGAACTTTCTACTTAGTCTGTAACATTAGAAAGCAGGGTTGGGAAGTACATGGAAAAAGAGCAAATCATTCAGCTGAAGCTTTTTTTTTTAAATCTACTCTATGCAAGGTCTTGTGGGATTCAGTGAAAGAAACAATGGCCATTCCTTGAAGGAATTTAGAATCTAGAACAGCACTATCCAATAGAAATATAATGGAGCTACATATGTAACTTAAAATGTTCTAGTGATTCCATTAAAGTAAAAGTAATGGTGAAATTAATTTTAATAATATATTTTACTTAACCCAATATATTCAAAATATTATCTTCTCAAAAAAAAATAAAAAAAAAAACAAAAAAAAAAACAAAATATTATCTTCTCAATATGTAATCAATGTAAAATTATTAATGGGATGGTTTGCATTTTTTTTTATTTGCTTTTTTTATGATTGTGCCAAGTCCTTGAAATCTGACCTGTGTTGTCCATTTATAGCACATTTCAATTTGGATAAGATATGTTTCTCTTTTTAAAAATTATTTATTTAAATTCAATTTAATTAACATACTGTATTATTAATTTCAGAGATAGAATTTAGTGATTCATCAGTTTCATATAAAACCCAGTGCTCATTACTTCAAATGCCCTCCTTGATGCCCATCACCCAATTATCCCATCCTACCACCCACCTCCCTTCCAGCAATCCTCAGTTTTTTTCTTGTAGTCAAGTCTTTGCCTTCCTGTTTTTGTCTTAATTTATTTTTCCTTCCCTTCCTCTCTGTTCATGTTTTGTTTCTTAAATTCCATATATGAATGAAATCATATGGTATTTGTCTTTCTAGTTCCCTCTAGTTCCATCCACATCATTCCAAATTTCAAGATTTCATTCTTTTTGATGACTAATATTCCATTATATATGTGTGTATGTGTGTGTGTACATATACATGTACATATATATATATTTTCCCCCCAAGATCTTTCTATCACAGAGATCTTTACCATTGCCTTTGTGTATATATACCATTTACATTTACCATTATGTGTGTGTTTATATACACACACACGTATATACAAACACACACCACATCTTCTTTATCCGTTCATCTGTCAATGAACATTTTTCAAGTGCTCAATAGCCATCTGTGGTTAATGGCTACTGTATTCAACAGTACAGATCCGGAGGGAGATGAACATGTATAACTTTGTGTAATAAGGATGATACTGGTTGCAAAGTGCTCTAAGAAAGAATAACTAACCAGGCATGGTTGTAGGGGAGATGGTAAGGCAAACCTTAGTGAGGTTTTTAAGGAGGGAATATTTGATCTCTATCCTGAAGGATAAAGGCAGGAGAGAAGGTAGGAAGGAACATGTCAGACTTGAGCAGAAGTATATAAAAAAGGATGTAACAAATAACTGGTATAACTAGGGAGTAGGGCATGTGTCTAGAAGTCTATATTGTATAAGTTTCAATCGTCTGGAATCTTTGAGGCCAAAAACATATAGATGTTATATCAATTTTTGGAATAATATAGCTGGCATTAAATCCTGAGGTTAATGAAGTAATGTTGAACTTCTCTGCTTGCTATAGGGATGTTAAGAGAAAGAACATGTCAATTTAAACTTCCTTGGATATCTTTTTAAAGAGAACTAGGTCATCAAAATCCTTTCCTAAAGCCTTTCTAAGTATTGAAAAGGGCAGCAAAATATTTACTCTGTAATCTTAATTAGCATGTTTCTTTTATGAATGTTTAAAAGTATTTGGTTGTATTTATTGCTTTATAACTTTGTAGTATATTTTATTTTTATTCATATCCATCTTATATAGAAAAATTAAAGATTATCACAGAAATTCTGTTGTTTTTGCTTTCATATCATTTGAGTATTCAAACAGTACTGTTCTCTGACATTTCCAGGATCATTAAGATGAATATTAGGAACTTGTCCATATGTAGCACTATGCACTAATTGGGAGTGAACTAAATTCTATGCTGTTCATTCCAGTTGAACAACTGGGCCTTTAAGGTAGAATGTAGTAAAGTCCTTAGGAAGATAAGTCTAGCAGTCAGGATCCATATCTACACTGAATTTTTTGTTAGCATAATAAATAAAACATAGAGGCCTTTTTGTATCTGCTACTCAGTGGAGATCATTACCTAGCCACGAGCTGTGGTTAAAACAATACTCTGATTCCAAGGTACTTGATAGGCAATGTTCAGTAGCCAACTCAGAAAGTTCTTATCCAGTCTTTTTAGACATAGAAATTAGGAAGGTAATGTAAGAATTGGTATATTACATGTCTTTTTTTCTTCAAGGTAATATCTTTAGTATTCTGACTTTAGAAAGAAGTTTCATTGTAACATTCAAGTGGTCTTTTTCTTTTTAAAGGTCTTTTTTTTCTTTTAGATTTTATTTATTTATTCTTGAGAGATAGAGACAGAGACATAGGCAGAGGGAGCAGCAGGCTCCCTGTAGTGAGCCTGATGCAGGATTCGATGCCAGGACTCTGGGCCCACAACCTGAGCTGAAGGCAGGCACTTAACCAACTCAGCCACCCAGGCAACCCTTAAGTAAGGGTTTTGTGCTGATAGGTACAAGTACCTAGTCCGTGTGTGCCTGCAGTGTGATAATATGTCAAAACAGAGCGTAATACCTAGCTGTGAAAATTGGTTTCCCCTGTCATATCAGTATGACGTTATTTTCAATCATTTCCTTTCATAATAATATAAAACTCACCAATGGGGAAGGAAGCACAAATGAATATCATAAACTTTAAAAAGTGGAGGCCAAGTTAGAAAAATTAAAGCCATTCTAATGAGTCAGTAAAATCCTTGAAAGTCTCATTAGTACCTCTACATCTGGAGAGAACCTCACAGAGTAGATATTCGTAGCTCTTCTCTCCTCTGGCTAGCGTAGAAGCAGTGGCTTCTGGACAATGATGGCAAGTGAAAAAGGGAAAATCAACAACTGGAGCAGTCTCCCTGTAAAGAAAAGTGGAGGCTAAGAATCAGAAGACTGAACCAGAACCTGGGTGTTCTGTTACCCTACATGTGAATGAGATACCCGTACCTCCCCAATGAGGAGAATGAATCTTGATACAGGATATTTTTTATACATTGTAAAAGAGAGCTCAGACTTCAGGTAAATACATAAACCAACAAGTCAAATGGAGTAGATATTTAAAAAAAAAATCTTTGTGGCCCCTACAATGAATAAATAATTCACAAAGGTAGATAAAGAAGACACTTAGATGGTAAGAGTAAAATGTGAAATAGTATAAGCAGACAAATCTGGGAAGATGAAAAACGAATTATGAAGGCATGTTAAGAGGTTCTGCTCTGATGGCAATGCAAGAAATGCAAATGATAGCAGGTGTTGGCTACCCTTTCCCCATAAAATACAATAATTACTTCAAAACAGTCATTGCCCTTGGAGGCAAAGAGAATTGGACAGATTCTCACAGATGGACTACCTGACAATATACATTTGCATGATCTTGTGGGAAACAATTTGCCAAAATTTGTCATGAATCTTAAAATACTGTACTTGTTGAATAAAATACAGATCTATGAGTTAATGCTGATTATATAAATAAGTACAGAAATAAATTAGATGCTAAACATAGTATAAGATAAAAAAATAGAATATTTGCATAGTCTCATAGTATCTTTTCATAAGATACTTATTCCTAATAACAAGTAGAAAAATTGTAACTTTACAGTGAAGGTTCCTGCAGATATTACCTTCATTTATTGATCATAATCAGTTGATGAAACACACTGACGTCATGTGTTTCCTGAAGAGCACACACATCACTTCTCTGGCATTCATGCTATAAACAGATGACCTGAATTTAGTAATGAAGTAATATCAGAGAAACCTACATTGAAAGGCATCTTACAAAATAACTAGTTGGCACCAAAAAGTCTTAGTTTTTTTTTTTAAGATTTTATTTATTCATGATAGACAGAGAGAGACACAGGCAGAGGGAGAAGCAGGCTCCACGTGGGACTCAATCCCGGACTCCAGGATTGCGCCCTGGGCCAAAGGCAGGCGCTAAACTGCTGAGCCACCCAGGGATCCTCCAAAGTCTTAGGTTTGAAAGACAAAGACTGAACTGTCCCTAGATTGAAGGAGACTAATCAGACATGACAACTAAATGCCATGTGGAATTGTTGACTAGATCCAGACTGAGAAAAAGAACATTAGAGGAAAATTGGAGAATTTTGTATAAGGTCTGTAGATCACATCTGAGTTAATTTCTGGTTTTGATCATTGTATTGTGGTTATATTTGGATACAGCGATAAAAGTTATGGAAATTATTTGTGCTGTTTTTGCAATTTCTTTTTAAGTATGAAATTATTTTAAAAGCATAACTTAGAATTTTTTAAAAATCTGAAAAGCTTTTGATTTCTTTTAACATTTAGACTAAAATAGATACCTCGGAAAACCCAACTAATCAATTCTGGCCTGGCTCTTCTAATTCTGATATGATTGTCAAAGATGACATTCTGCGATTTGAAAATGAAATTCATGTTTTACAGCAACAAAATCAGGTAATTAAAAGTCTCCTGTATTTTATGAGAATTTTTATGACCTCATTAAATTCAAAGGATATAACAGACTTCAAAAATCCAGAGGTAATGTGATTTAGTAGATAGGTTTATTAGTAGGTGAATAAGGATTCCAGTTATTTTCCATTATTGGTCATGAGGTAGTACTTTCATCAGAAGGTAAGTTGGTGTAATTCCAGTTTCCTGTTTATAGAGAAGCATGGCTACTAGAGGTGTTCTTTTCTTGACCAAATAGTTCAACATTGTTTATTTATATGGTTGTGAAGATTATTGAATTCTAAGACTTAAGACATTGGTTAGCTAATACTTCTCTCGTTTAATGTTTTCATTTCATATAGTTCAAAATGAGTACAAAATTTTAAGTCTTAGCCCTACCAGAAAGCTGCTTCTCAAATGATTCTCTACTCTTAGAAGGCTTAAAGAGACTTTGTAGAATGATGAAAATGATACATCATCATTACAGGCTAGAGATAAAGCACAGAGGATATTAAAAAATAAGATTGGACACATCAATGAAAATGATGTTTATTTCCTCTACTGTATTCTTTTGTATATAGGAACTTAAAGAAACGGAAGAAAAACTGAGAAATACAAACCAAGACTTATGTAATCAGATGAGACAAATGGTACAAGATTTTGACCGTGACAAACAGGAAGCTGTGGATAGGTAAGGAGTATATGGAGGTCTAATGCCTGCCTCCAGCCTCTATCCTCCTTCCCCCTGTGGCTAAAGAAAAGATTCAAGAGAAGTTATGGAATGAACCCTCCCTACTGAGATCTCAGACTGAAGAAGATGAGTCTCTGGCTTCTCAAATTAGAATTCGGAACACATTTTCCATGGCAGTGATGTTATGTAGTGGGTTGGGTTCTATATCACCATCAAAGCTGTAGTTCATTGAAATAGTATAGCTTTATGGTTTTTATAGACTATCTGGGAAACTATTCTTTATAAGGAAGAAATCTGGAAGAGAGTATGTCTTCCAAATACCAAATCATAAACTTGGAAACAGATTTTTGGAACATAACTTACTTGTGAGTTGAGTACTGCTAGTATTTATGTTTAGTATAGATACCTTGAAATTTTGGAACAATGTTATTTCAATTAATTTTTTGTAAACAAGTCCTCAACCAAAGACTATTATCTGTTTGAAAGACTGGAGCATTCTCCTACCCATGTTGCTACCCATGTTTTTCCTACCCACGTTTTTCTCTAGAAACATTTGAAGAAAGAAAATTTTGAAGATTCTTTAAGCTTCTTCATTGGGAATTAATTATTACCACTTTTGGTTGGAGCAAACCAACCTGACTTTAATTATAATATGTATTAGAGGGAGGGAGGGAGTGGGTAGGGAAGGAAGAAAAAAAAAAAAAAGAACAACAATTCATCTTGGTGTTTCTAGTAATGCTAGGTACTGCCTTAGATTCTGCTGTCTGCTCTCTTTTTTTTTCTAGATGTGAGAGGACTTACCAGCAGCACCATGAAGCCATGAAAGCCCAAATACGTGAAAGCCTGTTAGCAAAGCATGCTTTGGAGAAGCAGCAGCTCTTTGAAGTTTACGAGGGGGCTCGCTTGCAACTTAGGTGAGAACAAGAGAGTATAACTATCCTTTAAGCTGTAGAGACAGCATTCACCTGTTTTGTAGTTGAGAGAAAAATTATTTGCAGCCCTTATATTTTTTGTGGTCATTTAGCTGCTGGTTTTGTGTATCCAAGGTCTGAGTTAGATAAGATGAATAAGGAGATGGCTGCTGTGCAAGAATGTTATCTGGAAGTGTGCAGAGAGAAGGATGATCTGGAATCAACTCTCAGGAAGACCATTGAAAAGGAGCAACAGGCGCAGGAGCAGAAGGTATGGGAAAAGTTCATGTTATGTTTGCTCCATCTCATTCCTCTGGCTTCACTGTTGTCATAGAAACCAGTACACTTGTTCTTTTGTGACATGTGGAAGGCATACATAGAAGTAAGTCCCTTTACTTTTGGCTGTATCACACCAATATAGCTCATAAGGCATAGAAATCTTGAGATGATTACTAAAATCTTAGTAGAAAATGACATCCATATAGAAGAAAATGATTCTTCCTTATGTCTTTATTCTAAGAGCCAAAACTGGGCTAAAAAATAAATGAATGAATGAACGAATGAATGAATAAGTGAATGAATGAATGAATGAATGAATGAATGAATAAACAAGAGTGGACCTGGGTCACTGTGAGTCTGAAACCCAGGGATCCTCAGTTTGCAATCATTTGTTGGCTGCAGGTGAACCTACCTAGTCCTGTGAGCACTGCATACAACATTGGCTCAGAAACATTTTTCTCCGACCCATTTCTCTCTCAGTACCTAAGTGTCATTTTATTCTTCTGGGGGGAAGGGCAGGAATTTGAACTTGGGACTTAAGACAAAGAAGGTGGTGGTATGGAGCCCTGGAGAGCAAGGTCACACTGTTAATGTGACCTCTTCCAGGGAAGTTCTTGTTTTTAGGGAAGCTGTACTCCCTCCTCCTGCCCGAATCCAAGTTGCTGTTGGTGAGTGTCCAGAAGTAAAATCACATGTAAACAGTCATCCCTCTTTTCTTCCCTGTCCTGGCCAGAGTCTCATCCAGACACATGTCTGATTTTCCCTTCCACTTTGGACCAGCTGACAGACCACAATTTGAAAGCCACCTGCGTCAAGATTAGAAAATATTTTTAAAGGCTTGAGTGAATGTTCTATACAGAGCCTTTTCTGAACAAAGTTCTATATATTTCTTTAAAGACTTTATTTTTTGAGAGAAAGAAAGATAGTGATAGAGAGCAGGAGAGAGTACAAGTGGGGGAGAGAGGCAGATTCCCCACTGAGCAGGGAGCCTGACTCAAGGCTGGATCCCAGGACCCCACAGATCACAACCTGAGCTGAAGGCAGATGCTTAACTACCTGAGCCAGCCACGCACTCCTGAACAAAGTTATATAAAAGCAGGCTATTGCTACTACAGACTTAAAAAGAATAGTAAAGAGCAGATGAGGAATTCAGCTCATTTAATATTTTGATTATTTTTGAATAGAAAAACATGTCATGTATACATGTCATCTAATGGAAAAAGAGCTTCTAAAGAGCTATTTTAGTTAGTGCTGGCAGTTTAAAAGTTAGAAGGGATCTTAAATTACTTAGAAATTAAGGATTTAGCTTTTAGTAATGTTTAAAAAAATTGAAATAGATCTCTACTATGATTCTTTTTTTTTTTTTGATTCTTTCTTTATAAATATATAAATTGACAAGAACAAAAGCAATTCTCTCAAAGAGGTCATTCTTTTCAGGAATATTTTCTTTTACTTTTAAAGAATCAATTGAACTATAAAATTGGATCACATAAATTGGTCACTTGCAATGAACAGCTCTACGATGTTGGCTCATGAATGCTTGTACACAAGGACAGAAGAAAAGTTAATATTACTATTTGGCCCTTCCAAAAAAAGCTTACACGATATATTTTTTTTCTTTGAAAATTTTTAATGGTCATGTAATGAAATTGACTTTTTTCATTTGTTGTAGCGTTCTGCACTTTTTTTAACATAGGATTTAATGCATGTATAGAATGATGAAGGTACAGAAGACTTATCACCCTGCAACACTGCTTTGTGCTAGCCCTGTGTAGTTATATCCACCCTCATTGAAAGGGCCAGAGTACTTACCACATTAGAAGTATATATAATTCCTCCCTTCTCTGGAAATACTTTAGTTTTTTATTTAGACTTACATAAACCTACTATAAAACTTACTAATCTTTATAAGCCAGTCAGAACAGAACTTTAAATTTAAGAGAATTTATTTAATCTTTTCATATCCTCTAGAGGTAGGCAAAGATATACCAATCTGTTTTCCTAGGTAATGTTTCACACGCACACAATAGAAGAATCTTTCTAAACTCAAGCAAGCTAGGGAACTTTCAGAGTAGTCCTTTTTTGCAGGACATAAACCATTTTCCCTGCAATTGGCTTTCGGGTCAGTAACTTAGTCTGGATACAGAATTCATAAGATAGGCAACCCCGAGAGTCCTGGGGTGTATTTTCTTGTTCTGTATGTGCTCTTTTCTGAAATGCTTATTGAGTCAGGCTGTGGGTTAAGTAGGGGCTGAATTCCATGTTTTAGAACTTTTATTGACACACAGAACTTTGCTTACATTTTTGCCTGGCTTGTTCAGAGAATGGGAAAAGGTCACATACACAGAACTCTTCAGCCTGTGTATTAATAATCATTGGAGGTCATGAATTTTCAGACAAGGCAAAAGTGGGCAGTATTCCCATTCATAATTTCACTTCTATACACCTTAAGGCTCATTTATATAGTTGTAATACATGCTGAGTCTGTCCTTAGAGTTCTTTTGCTTTCTGGGGCATGCAAATCAAGCTTAAATATTTTAAAACTATCCAAAAATGTACTTCCTTTTAATGATAAAACTTTTAAAGTTAGATATACCTCCAGTATGTTCAAATGGCAGATCCCTGTGCTTGATAAATCTGTTACTTCTATAAAGAGAGGTAAGCAAGGTTTTCCCCACTGTGGTAGATTGCAAAAATGGCCACACGTTTTTCCCATCAGTGAATGCACGCACTAGTATTGTAGTATGAGTTTGTAGCTATTCTCAGTAAGAGGTGGTCTGTTTCTCACACCTTGAATCTGATCTTGGCCACATGATTGGCTCTGGCCACTGAGATGTTAGTAAACATTACGTAAAAAGAGCCTTAAAAATGCAAGCCATTTATGCATTGGGGCATACAAGCTTGATGCTCTGAAAAATGCAGTGACCACCACTGTGTGAATGATCTGGGATACCCTGTTGAGTGATGACACATTGACCAAGTCAACTTTCTAACAGATATCGAGCTAACCTCCAGACATGTGAATGAGACTATAGAGACTATATAGATCGTGTACCTCAACTGCCTGCAGAGATCAACAGTGTTGACTTAGGTCAGAACCACCACCCAGCTGACCCAGAGATTGATAAGAAATAATAGATGTTTGCTGTTTTAGTTTAGTTCTGTTATAGTTAAATTTTGGCTGGCTTTTTATGTAGTAAATCTACCTATGCACAAACAAACAGAAAATTGGTAGCAGTTTTCTGCTGTGGGTCAAAAGGAAATGTGGATACATATGGAACAACTCCTGAAGGATAGATATACACAGATAAGACAATTTGAAGATTCCTTCTAAAGTCAACAGAAAGTAACAGTGATATATGATATGATCCTGAACAACTTTCTCAGCCATGTAATTGAGACTGCCCTATAGCATTAGTACAACTATGGTTTCCATGACCGGATTGTGAGGAAATGGGTTCTTCAGTCACCAGTTTCCAACATCATACAACACTGAAAAAAAAATAGATAGCATCTTTTCGGCATGTGCCATTGGTGGAAAGGAATCAGATGGCAATTCAGACCAAAATAAGCCAGGTCAGGTGTGAACCAGAAAAAATCCAGACAACCAGGTAGTCATGACTCAGAACTAATGGTAAAGGGACACTGAACAAAAGCTCTCTTTTGAATGTCAATAGGTATGTGAAGTGTATACTTTTTTTAGCATTATGTCTTGTGGGCTTCAGTGTGATATTTCTCGTTGCATCTCGGTGAAACCTCCAGAGAACCGCTTTAAAAATTTTTAGATGGAAACTGTTATAGGTTAGTGGATCCCTGAGTAGAACTTTATTAGAGTTTTCAGATCAACTGGATTTCTAGAGTACATAGAGAATGTTATATGAATAGTTCAAATTATTAAATTTTATCTGACACTTGACAGTTACTATTTGATAATTCTTCAGCTAGTTTTGATAAAACATTTTGTCTTTAGTAATGAAAAAAACACCAATCTGAATTGGTGATGTTTTTGTGAGACTATCAGGAAAGCATAAACTGTTACACAAGGTTGCCATTTCAAATGCAGCAATACAGCAGCCTGGGATTGTGATAGCCAGGAAAGCAGTTTGAGAACTCTGGATACCCAGAAGGTGGAAAACAGGAAAAGGGAAAAGCAAGTTTTGCTGTTTCATAGTTTTGCCTAAGACAGACTGCTTGGATCCATCCCAGTACACTGTTGAAAGTAGAAAGTTATCATTAAGATATTATTCTAATAATGCTGCTTCCCCCTTCTTGAACGCACAGTTGACTCAGTAGAATTTAATATCATAACAAATAAGGTTCTAACTTGTTCAAGTAAGTAAAACTATTTTTTTAGATTGTTCAGTTTTAAGTTCATTAATTAGACTTAACCCAGTGCCTGCTTTGTGGAAAGCCTGGTGTTGATGGAAAAAACATAATAGAAGTTTTCTTCATAAGAAAAAAAAAAAATCATGCCATCTTTGTAGTGGCAATGTCAAAGCTTCCAGAAGGAGCATCTTGAGAACAAGATAGCCTGACCTTATGCAGTATACTCAAATCTTCCATGTGATTTATGTCACATTTATAGGGTCCAACAGTAACTTTCAGGGTTTACTTGAGAATATATTTTCATTGACTAAGTTTCTAAATCTCATGGAATTACTACAACAATGTCTAGATGGTTTTCAAACACAGCTGTGGTTGCTCTTTTGGCTAGCTATTAATTCCAGTTTTTGCTTATTTGAATATTTTTTCTTTTCATATGATTTTTCTTCTGAAAACAGATCAAACAAGAACTTATTCAACAGCTTGAAAAGGAGTGGCAGTCTAAGCTGGATCAAACTATAAAGGCAATGAAAAAGAAGACCTCAGATTGTTGCAGCCAAACTGACCAAGTAACCACTGCAGATGTTATTTCCAAGAAAGAGATGACAGCCATGATAGAAGAACAGAAGCGAAGGATCCGGCAAGATTTAGAGCAAGAAAAAGAAACAGCTATCAGTGGGGAGTTGAAGAAACTTGAGGTTGAATTAGAACTCAAATATTGTGAAAATATTGCCAAACAGGTAATATTATGGCTTATTATAGTAAAATTATTGAAACTGCCTACTAATGAAAACATGTAAAATGGTACCATTGAACTTGTTCATAACTTTATATTTTAAAAATTTTGTACATTCTAGGATAGAGAACCTCTTAGGTTGTTACTAAAATTTTCTTCATTATGTTTCTGTTACTCCTTGTTTTTTCTGTGTATTCTTTTTTTTTTTTTTTTTTTTTAATTTTTATTTATTTATGATAGTCACAGAGAGAGCGAGAGAGAGAGGCAGAGACACAGGCAGAGGGAGAAGCAGGCTCCATGCACCGGGAGCCTGATGTGGGATTCGATCCCGGGTTTCCAGGATCGCGCCCTGGGCCAAAGGCAGGCGCCAAACCGCTGCGCCACCCAGGGATCCCTTTTCTGTGTATTCTTTAAGTTTTCAGACTGCCCCATTGAGTTCAGTCTAAGCATTAGGATGCTTGAGGTTAAAGGTGGTGGTTTTACAACGGAATGAACCATAATTTCACTGTGAATCTTCGTATCTAACTTTATAGAACATACTCCACTATGTTCTATGTTCATACTTCACTATAAACTAATAGTTTAACTAATATAAACTAAATATAGTTAACTAATATAAACTAAACTAAGGTAATTTTAGATTAAGCAAACTTAAAGCAAGTAAGATATTCCCCGGTAATTACATTGAGACTTGCAGAGTTAAATCTGCAAGCATGCCCCATTAAATGGGACGTTGTCTGTAAATCCCATACATTGCCAGAAAGCAGTGCCATTGCCTTCCCTTGGATGTGCTCAGAAAGCTAGCTCATTTTTAACTGGGGCATATTACTTGGTTTCCAAGAAATGTCATACTGAGAAAGTATAGCTCTGTATTAATGGAATAAAGAGTTAATTTTTAAAAAATCTATATCATTATAGTGATTTTTGAATTTTTTTGGTTTCAGTATGCCTTTACACTTTTAAAAACTTACGACTCTATAAAGCTTTTCTCTGTATGTGTTATATCTATTTATTGGAAAATGAATATGAGAAATTTTTAAAAAACAAAAATACTGAAGCACACTTTCCATTGGCTGTCAGAGCAGTGACATTCCACATAGCATGTAGCCTCTGGAGCATTGTATTACTTACACATGAAGAAATGGGAGTGAAAAAAGAAAAGGTCTGAATATTATTTTGAAAATAGTTTTGACCTCACAGAGCACCTGACAGGGTATTTAGTTCCTTAGAGGTTCCTGGACCTTACTATAATATTATTTATTTTTTATTTACTATTTTAGACTTATAAAATCTTAGGATAATACCTAAAGTTTTAGAAAATATATTTAGCTTTTGATAAATACTTGGAATTCAGCCTATTTTTAAAATTGTTCTACATGATTTTACGGAATCCTTACAGTATAGGATGTAATGTATGTACAAATGTATGTAATGGAATTGAGGGCATCTTCAGTCAGTTAAATAATTTTCTGTAATGCTTAAGGTTTGAACAGAGTTAATAAAATGTTCTGTGGGCAAAGAGATGTATTATGGGTGCTGCTCTGGTGTATACAATCATAGATCTTATGAAGAAAAACAGCATGATACAGTAGGAAGGAAATATTTATTTATTTATTTATTTATTTATTTATTTAAAATTTTATTTATTCATTCATGACAGACACGCAGAGAGAGAGAGAGAGAGAGAGAGAGAGAGAGAGAGGCAGAGACACAAGGAGAGGGAGAAGCAGGCTCCATGCAGGGAACCTGACGTGGGACTCGATCATGGGTCTTCAGGGTCACACCCCGGGCTGAAAGCAGCACTAAACCGCTGGGCCACTGGGGCTGCCCAGAAGGAAATATTTATAATAACTTTTTAAAGAATATAAACTTCTATAGGAGCTTTATCTCTTCCCTGTATTTTTGACTCCCAGATTTTACCTGTAAATGTATTTAGCATTTTCCAAAACAATTCAGCCCCTTATGTCAATTTTGGTTTTGTATGTTTGTATGGATATAGATATGTATGTGTCTGTGTGTATTTCAAAATAAGGAAATAAGGAAAGATTATTTAATAAATGATCTTGTGGTAACTGGTGACAGATTTACAACCAGATTGCCTTCGTAATTCATCAGGTCTTAAATTTTTTTCCCGAATTGATGTATCACCCTCATTCTTTAGTTGCAAACTCAAGATAGTAGGAAAACTTGTTAGGTACAAGGCTATAAACTATATTGGTGCATGCTGGCATGTGTTAATGTGTTTATAGGTAAGGCATGAAGTCTGTGGATATGGTGAGTGTGCTGATGGGACAGCCGCTGACTCCAAGCAGCATTTCTGCATGTCTTCTCCTTTTTCTCAAGATAAATATGAGTTTGTTGGAAATGATAATCGTTACTTTGTATGAAGCTTTCCAATAATAGTATTGGCCATCAAATGTTTACAGATTCCTACTTCCTGTGGTGCTATTTGCATGGAACAGTATGAGAAGTTTAGAACAGAAGGACTAGAATCTACTGTTTGGGATAAGGTGGAGTACTTGAAGTCAGTGTACCTAATGTAGTGCAATACAATATAAAATGCACATGAAATCATAGTTGCTATTTGCATATGGGATCCTTCTGAAAGTTTATACCTCACTTTACCTCCTTCTCTTGCAATACCCAATTGCAGGTAGAAACAGCTGTACAAAATGCTCGTCATCGATGGCTGGAAGAAATGCCTGATCTTGCAGAGTATAAAGCACGTGTAAGAGCAGAACAGAAGAAGTGGGAAGAACAACAAGACATCACTGTGGCCAGACGGGTAAGCACTCTCCTGGAAAGAAGCTTCAAGAAGGCCTCTTTCCTGACCTCTCATCTTCACCCCAGGAATTTGTATCTACTCACAGTGTTATAGAAGGATTAAATACAGTCAGGCATGTTAAGCATTAGCTCAGAGCCTAGCTGATGGTGTCTGTTCTCATCATCAAGATGTTGAGGGAGAAAGAATGTATTTTAGAGTCTTGAAACTCGTAATCAGGAAGGTAACCTTAACTGTAAAACTAAATCCCATTTGATCTTGCCTTATCTATAGAAGAAATTCAGAACAGGTGTTTATCTGTTTATTAATAGCTGTCCATTTTCTTTCATATGCTTTGTTTCCTATGCTCTGTCAGTTGTCTTATAATCTCCTTGGAAAATAGCCCAACTCTCCTTTCCAGATATGTCATGTTGTTTGACCAGAAATGTAATCATTTGCATTCTTAAAATTTGTTAGAGTAAACCAATTCTAATCAAGATGCCAATAAACTGAACATGGTTTTGAAATTTGACACAATAGTACTAAAATTTACTTGGAAAGGACTAGAAATTTTTTAAATGTTCTGGAAAAGAAATAGTAGTCCAGCCCTAACACATAATAGAATATGTTGGAAAGCGACAATTCAGTGTTGAGTCACAAAAATAGAATTCTTTTTCATTCTGTATAATATAGACTTCAGAGATAGGCCCAACTATAAGTAAAAGCTTAATTGTTTCAAAGCAAGGGGATAAGGAGTTAATCCATAATAAGTAGTCTTATGATAGCCAGATAGCACTTTGGAAAAATTAAGATTACCCACACATACATCACAAGAAAGTCTAAATTGATCAAGAAAACATTTTGGGGTGTCTGGGTGGCTTGGTTGGTTAAGCATCTGCCTTCAACTCTGGTCATGATCCTGGGGTCCCAGGATTGAGTCCCGCATGGGGCTCCATGCTCAGAGGGAATCTACTTGTTCCTTTCTCTCTGCCCCTCCACCTTGTTCATGCTCTCTGTCACTGGCTCTCCCTTTCTCTCTCTATGAAAAAAATCTTAAAAAAAAAAACAAAAACAAAAATATAAGTTAAACATTTTTAGGGCAACTCTCTAGTAGGGTCCCTTACCTCTTCTGGAGCTTTATACTATCACTCAGTAAACTTTGCTTTTCTGCCCCCCTGCTCCCCCAAAAGAATTTAAACATTTTTTTTTAAAGATTTATTTATTTATTTATGATAGACATAAAGAGAGAGAGAGAGAGGCAGAGACACAGGAGGAGGGAGAAGCAGGCTCCATGCCCGGAGCCCGACGTGGGACTCCATCCCGGGACTCCAGGACCGCACCCCGGGCCAAAGGCAGGCGCTAAACCGCTGAGCCACCCAGGGATCCCCAAAGTTAAACATTTTTAAATGAAAGTATAAAAAAAGGAAATTGAATATTTCAGGTCTATACCATAATAACTTAATTTTGGGACAACGGAAAAAGTAGCAAAGATAGATGAAGAGGATAAAACAGGTACAAACATTTAACACATTTGCTTTTGTAATAAAAAAAAAGTGACAGGATAATAAAAATAAGCAAAATAAATGAACTAAATATGAGAAACATTAATATTAATATATAAGAAAAACAATACAAATTTATGAGAAAAACAAGAATCTATGGATAAGTACACCAAGAATATGGACATACAGTCTTCATGAGAAGTCCAAATAACAAACTTAAGGTGCTCTTTTCTGCCGTATGTGTAAAGTCTCTCTTCCTAATTGTAATACAAACACTATAATAGATTGCAGTGTCAGATATATACTGTTCTCACAATATTACAACCATTTTGGGAAAAAAAAAGTGTGTAATAGACATTGAAGCATTCATGTGTCATATTCATGATCTTATTCCACAGATTACTTAAGGAAATAATTCAGCCTAAGTAAACTATTTTAACATTTTCCTTAAGTTATGTGATAATATGTGGGTGTTCATTGCATTATTCTCTATACTTTTTTAGTATGCTGAAATATTTCAGAAGGAAATTTAAGAGAAAGAGGAAATAATGTGGTAATGTGCATGTGTCTCAGACCTCAGAAGTCAAGAATAATTAAGTTGGGTAGGATATAGAAAATAAAGTAGTCAAGAGACCTTTCCTTAAGAACACAGGAGACCCAAATGTATGTGGATGCAGAAATACGGAAATGAGAGGACAGGGACGCCTGGGTGGCTCAGCAGTTGAGTGTCTGCCTTCAGCCCAGGGAGTGATCCTGGAGTCCCAGGATTAAGTTCTGCATCGGGCTTCCTGCATGGAGCCTGCTTCTCCCTCTGCCTGTGTCTCTGCCTCTCTCTCTCTCTGTCTCTCATGAATAAATAAATAAAATCTTTAGAAAAAGAAAAAGAAATGAGAGGACAATGTGTTACTTCTCAAACTTTAGCAAGCATGAGATTTGTAGAGGGTTTGTTAAAGCAGATTCCTGGGCTTTATTCCTAGAGATGCTGATTTGGTGGGCCTGCAGTGAATCCTGAGAATTTGCATTTCTAACAGGCTTCTAGGTGATACACACTGCTGGTTTTTTAGAGCACAGTAGAGTTTGAGTAGCACCATTCTAAATAATTATTCAGCCACAAAACGTAATGTTAACCTTTTGTGGATCCCTCCTCCAAACCAAAAAAGGTGAGCAAGGGCCAGTTGCATAGCATTGGCTGGAGAATTCTTGTAAGATGAGAGTGATCAATCAAGATCTATAAAAATTTAAAGCCAGTTTTTCTGAAGTCCGGAAGTGTCAAAGTTCCTAAAGTTTGCTGCATTAGAAAACATTAGAAAAACCTGAGAATCTGTAAAAAAAAAAAAAAAAAAAATACTATTGCCTAGCTCCCATCCCCCAGGCTTTATGTTTTAATGGTACAGAGTGTGGCCTGGGTATTAGGATTTTTAAAGGCTTCTTGGGTGATCTAATGTGTGGCAACTATCAGGAACCACTGACTTGATTAATGCTGTCAGATTTGCTTTGTACAACTTCATGTGAGAGGATGCACACTTTTGGTGAGGTCAGCAGGTCATCCAAATTCCATGGGATATGCCACCTCCACCAAGTTACCTGGTAATGATTTCCAGGATCCACTGTGACAAGACTGTTTTCCCAAACAGCACTCTTTAAACATGTTTCACATTGCTACTCAATCATTCTGCTGGTAGCAAAAGAATTTTGCTGTGAATTCTTTTGTAAAGCTCATCTTAGATGGTAAATTTAAAATACAACTTGAAAATTTTGATTTATGTTCAACTATTCAGGAACGCAGTATTGAATAAAGCCATATAACATCTTTAAGAATTTTTGTAGTTGATGTTTGCTAAGATTATATAATACCTGAAGATTCAGGAAATAGATACCCTATTTCAACAACCAGAATAGGTGGATGGATGGATGGATAGATGGATAGATAGATAGAATTGATTTCTAGCAATCACCACTTTCTAGGCCAAACTTTTGGAGTGCCCACTTCTTTTAACACTTATATCCTTGTAACTTTTTTGAATTTATAAAAAGTGACTCTAGGTCATTATCTAATCTGCTCCTTATGTAGGTGAAGACAAGAAGTACAAAAAAGATTAAGCAACTTTTTTCTAAGGCCATGCATCCAAAGGTTAATAACTACATAACTATATAACTACGTAACTAAATAACTACATTTTTTGAGTCCTTATCTGCCAGACTCTGGACTAAGTGCTTTAGATGTATTTTTTTCTTTTGTCCTTTATTCCTAACAAAATTCTATCAGGTAAGAATTATAATTGTCCCCATTTTATAGTTGATGACACCGAGGCTCAAAGAAATTAAGGCCTGTGGTTCCACAGCTGCTAAGTTTACTGCAGCAATGTATCCCTAGAGCCTGATCTGTTGAGCACCATGCTAGGCTGCCTCAGCAGTCAAAGGCGGGGTTAGAGCTAAGTCTTAGTTTTTTGATTCCCTAGGACTTTTTGGTTATGTTCTATTATTATCTGTGATCTGCTAGCCTTGTCATAAAAGAAAATTAGATTAATGAAAAAATGACTTTTTATGTTTGGTATTGTCATTTAGTGAATTTTGCTAACCACTGTGCTTCCATTAAAATATAGTTATGTTTGCCAGCAAGTTATGCAAATATATATTTGCATATATATTTGCAAATATATTATATTTATATAATATATTTCTATTTATATAGAAATAGATATATTTCTATCTATTTCTAATTATAGAATATATTTCTAATAGTAAGATTATATTTATATAATCTAATATATTATATATTAGAATATATTTTTTATTATATATTTCTAATAGTATATTTCTAATAGTATATTATATTTCTAATAGTAAGATTTATTTATGAAGCTGCTTTTGCTTCATGTAAAAGATACTTCATTTGTCATGGGCTTAGGTAAAATTTGAGGCTACATCTGTATAAAACCAATATGAACTTTTTTCAGAAATTAGTTTTGAATAATTGTGTAATTACATATTTGGGGGGTCTGTTTAAATTTCTAGTTCTCCTTGAAGAAACTTGTGTTTTCTAAATAATATAAGTCATAAAATATATTAGGTGATTTAAAGTGAAGGAAAGGCAGGCATCTGGGTGGCTCAGTCAGTTAAGCATCTGTTTTCAGTTCTGTCATGATCCCGGGGTCCTGGGTTCAAGCCCCATGTTGGGGCTCCCTGCTCAGCAAGGAGAGTCTGCTTGTCCCTCTACCTCTGCCTCTCCTCCTGCTCTTTCTCTCCCTCTCTCAAATAAATAAATGAAGTATTTTAAAAACAGTGAGGGAAAGGATCTTGGAGTATAGTATAAGTATATTTTGGGAGCAATGTCTTATCCCAAATAGTTACTTTAATTTTTTAATTCATGAGGAGATCCTAAAGATTTTAAATGTACATCATTATATCTTTTAGATATCATTTGCTATTTCTGAAGCTAAAGAGAAATGGAAAAGCGAGCTTGAAAATATGAAAAAAAGTGGAATACCTGGAAAAGAATTGGAAGAGAAGATTCATTCTCTTCAGAGAGAGCTTGAGTTAAAGAACGAGGAAGTCCCTGTGGTTGTCAGGGCTGAGCTGGCGAAGGCCCGGAGTGAATGGAACAAAGAAAAGCAAGAAGAAATCCACAGAATTCAGGAACAAAATGAGCAAGATTACCGGCAATTTTTAGATGATCATCGAAATAAAATTAATGAGGTGCTTGCAGCAGCCAAAGAAGACTTTGTGAAACAAAAAACTGAACTACTTCTTCAGAAGGAGACAGAATTGCAAACATGTCTAGACCAGAGTCGTAGAGAATGGGCCATGCAGGAAGCCAGGCGGATCCAACTGGAAATCTATCAGTATGAGGAAGACATCCTCAGTGTACTTGAATTTCTCTTGAAGGACACCCAAAAGGAACATGTCAGTGGTTCAGAGGACAAGCAACTCTTGGAACTCATGTCAACTTGTTCTTCAAAATGGGTATCTGCACAATATTTTGAAAAACTAAAGGCCTGCATACAGAAAGCATTTCAAGATATCCTCTCCCTAGCTATAGAAAGTACCAACTCAGAGTGGGAAAAGGTATGTTCCTGATAAGTGAAAAGCATTATTAATAAACATCAAAGGTGATTGTAGAAGTTGCATATGGTATTTTTTTCCTTTCTTCGTTTTACAGTTTTATAGACATAAAACTTGTGTTTTTACCAGTAGCTTAACAACTTTTTGTAGCGAATCCAAAGAATCTTATTTCTTTTTGCCAAAAAAACTTTTGCTTCTTCAGAGTGCTACAGATATGAGGCAGAGCTTTTAGGCACTAGACCTCTTTCCTAAAAAATATATGCCGTTCTTTGTAGGGGCCTGAGCTATGAAAAACTGAATAACTTTCATTCCTGTTTTTGTTTTTTGGGCATGACCACTTCAAGAAATATGCATTGTATTAAACTAGGGTTTCTTAAGAGCTTCTAAAGAGTTTGGAAGCCTGTTTCTTGCCCTCCAGGAATATGTGTCACAAAGGCCAAAAAATGCCAACCAAGTACAAAAAATATTGTTGTAGAAACAAGCAATTAGAAGTATGGCTCACTCACACAAAACTCTGAATCCCAGTTTTGTTGGTGTACTATATGTGGACATGTAAAATGAGTTAATTGTATCCTTTTAGTTGTCTAAATAGTCTCTGACACCAGCTTTTAGTTTCTGTGGAAGATCTGAAAAAACTGAAGTCTTGTTGGCTTATGATTAAAGAAATGAGATATGCATGAAAAATCCAGAATGATATGTAGGCATTGTGATCAGCCAATTTCAACATTTGGAATTAGAGGTGGAAAAAAAATTGCTGACATTATAAGGTTTGTCTGAGAGGAGACGAAAGAGTTAAGTTTCATGGGATGCCTGGGTGACTCAGTGGTTGAGTGTCTACTTTTGGCTTGGGTCAGCTTGGGTCATGATCCTGGGGTCCTGGGTTCAAGCCCCATGTGGTGCTCCCTGCTCAGCAGGGGGAGCCTGCTTCTCCCTCTGCCGGTGTCTTTGCCTCTCTATGTCTCTCATGAATAAATAAATAAATAAATAAAATCTTAAAATAAAGTTAAGTTTCATTAAGATATCATGATTAACAATTTTTCAAGGCCAAGATTGAACATTTGGTTTTAATACTTACTGGGAAGAGTTATAAACTGAAGAAAAAAATCTAAGTTCCAGTTCCACACTTGAGGACAACTAGTCTGTTACCTATGTAGTCATATATTATAGTTGCTTATCTAAAAAAGAAGGTACAAATGTCTGGCCTAATTCCTTGGGTTTTGTAGAGTTGTTAGGAGTTGTTTTCAATGTAAAAATAACACAGTAAGATCACACTTCCCATGGGGATCCCTGGGTGGCTCAGCGGTTTAGCGCCTGCCTGCCTTTGGCCCAGGGCGTGATCCTGGGATCCGGAGATCGAGTCCCACATCAGGCTTCGTGCATGAAGCCTGCTTCTCCCTCTGCCTGTGTCTCTGCCTTTCTCTTTCTTTCTCTCTGTGTGTCTCTCATGAATAAATAAATAAAATCTTTTTTTAAAAAATCACACTTTCCATGAATACTGCTTATACTACTCAACTGAAAATTTTTGGAAAAAAAATGAAGAATTAGTTATAGCCAGTTATAAGCATAAGCAGTGATGGAAAATCATGTTTTATGCTTTCAGGTTTACTTTCCTGAGAAGGCAATCTCTGCTACAAAAATCAGGAAAATATAATACTGTTCCTCTGCTATTAATATATAATCAATCCTAGGGTCTCTGTATTGGGCTTATAATTGTGCTATGGCAGTGTGAAGTCATACATAAGTGTATGACTTAATGTAGCTCACATGTCTGTGAAGGTAGAACCACATAATTTGGTTAAGAACTTAGACTTTTGTGGCTTTTGTTGGGTGGGATTAGATTCTATTCCTGAGATAATCATGGCTTTCAAATGCCTTCTCTGGCATTTGTCATAGAAGAATACTTGATCTTCTGCTGTTTGAGAGCTATCTGAGCTCAGGAGCTTGAGGTAAGCAATGACTGTAAACAGTGATTATAAATTTGCAATATAGGTGCCATAAATATGAAGAACTATGAATTATAATTAATGAAATGTGTCATTTTTAGAACTGTTCATGAACATTAAGACAGGAAAAAATGATCAGTATATATAAAACAAGTCTTCATTAAAATAACTTAGGTGATCAAAACTTTTTAAAAATGGACAGAATGCAATCAATTAAAAATGTAGTTTCCAAGAAAATGAATGCCTTATCAGAATACAATACTACAGGTCATAATGGAAAGAAAGAAAACAAAAACATCAATTGGAACAGAATTTTCAAACAAATTTAAGGATGTGTGTTCTGTCTTCTACCACCAAAGTCAAGTTAAAACTAAGACAAGAAGGTTGCTGCTCCTGCTTTTTTGTCGTCCTGGCTTTTCTCCAGTTTTGAGCAGAAACTGGAAACATTGGCTACCTTAGAGTTCAACTTTTATTACTCCTTTTGGCCTCAGCCTCATATCCTCTCGATTGCCTGGAGTTTGCATTTTCTCGATAACTGCTGACCTCTGCTTCTGATGCATATCATAGGTAGGTTTCCCAAAAGCCAGTTAAATGAGTTTCTTATAATCAAAATCAAGGCTTCTAGAATCAAATTTATATGATCTGTTTTAAGTAATTAAACAAGGTAGCTTTCTCAAGATCACTTGTGTTCCACTGGGATTTAGTAGTTGTCCAGAACCTGAAAATACTGCCTAAAAAGAATGTCTCACCGTTCATGAATTTAGTAGCTGTATTGTCATAGCAGGGACTAGGACACTGAAAGTGTTCAATAAGGGTTAGTGAAGAAATAGTCTTGTACAGAATGTTTAGGTTAGCTTCAGTTTCTCTTTCTAACTTTGGAATTCAACTGAATTTCCTGACAAAATGACAGTGTATATTAAAGTATTTAGAAATGTGACATACTGTATAAATGTTTTTTTTCTCTTGTTACTTTAAATTCTCGAAAGGCAAAAGTTTGGTATTATAGTTTCTAATGAGTTCGATCCCTACTGCAGTGAAATGTTTTGGATTTTCAAGAACCTTTGTGATTTCACATAGTTTGTCCTGTGATTTGATCACATAGACCATTAAAAATCTTAAATTCACATGTATGTGTGCAAACTATCTCCTGTCTGTCTCATAGTTGGCCCACCAGTCCTCTGTCAGATAATGTTCTAATTTGAGAATTACAGTCATAGTAGACTACTTCATAGTAATGACAGTATTCATGTGACACCCTAAGAAAAGTACTGGTGATGGTTTAGGCAAGATTTTTTTCAGGCAATGTTTTCTTTCTACATTTTTAATATTAGCATTTTAAATAGAGAATTGTGTAAAGATTTTTACATGGCATTAACTGTGAATATAATCTCTTTTAGAGAAATATGGCCAAGATCTCTAAGGATCCTGCCACAGATGTCACTGGCAGAGGAGACCCTGGAGTCCTGGCAGTCCTTCCTGCACCTACTTTTGGACGCTGTGCTCAGCCCTTAGCCTTTCAAGAAACAGAAGCAGAAGCTGGTAATGGGATTTTATTCCTACTGGTCTTTGTAACATTCATACTCAACAGTTCCGGTTGGTTTGAGGATAAAAGGAAGTCAAAGATGTGGACAACTTTTATGAGTAAATAAGTGGCTACTGTTACTTGTGCCTAATCTGTGTCTTCTCTTTAGATTTCATTTTGCATTTAGGAAATGGGGCTGCTTTAGACCCTCTGAATTCTATCTTTTCATGGTCTTCGCTCCATTCATAAGTAGTTCTTATTATAAGGAGAATAATGAGAATTTTAATAGTCATGTTTTCATTCCCTGGCTTTATTGAGAAGTCCCGGGTTTCATGTAAAAGAATTGCCAAATAACGGAGACCTTCTCATTCATATAATTGAAGCTTATTTCAACAGTTTTTTGATGGAAATCTTTCTGAAGAGGTGTTTCCTGATTTGTGAGTTTTGTGAGGGCAGGAGCAGTGTTTTATCTTTTCCTCTCCAATACATGGCAGAGTGAATGGCACATAGTTTGTGTTCTTGAATATTTGGTAAATTAATAGCTTAACATTTCCATAATGACTTACAGTTGTTACTCTGAAAAATAATTATTGTATTGTACTGAAGCCCCTTGACATATTCAGAGCTCACTGAGGCATGCTGATTGGATTTATATTGCCTAATCACCTAGAATTCTGAACAAGGATCTGATATATCCTTTATAGGCTCCAATCCTTTTCTTGCAGCCTGCTCTCCCTCCACATACAAACACATACCCACTCTTTCTGTTTCTTTTCTGTTGCCTCTATTGCAGCCTAGAAAAGAACTAAGAATTGTCAGAACAACTCATATATACTAGGTTAATAATTTTAGTTTCCACAATTTCTAATTTAGTCAGTTATATTACCAGAATTGTAAAGAACCCCTGCCTTTCCTAAGAGTTGACAGTTTATTTTCCTGATCATCCATAGGCCCTTTTTCCTCACTTCTAGATTCTAGATGGTTGAGGATAACTTATTATTAATTAGGTATATGGGAATACTACTTAATTTATATTTTGTTTCTTACTTTTCAGTGTCATTGTATGTCTGTTACTATATTTGGAATAACCCGAGAATTTATTCACAAATTTATGAAATGCGTAGCAACAAATTTTGGATATTATTTGGCTTTGGGAAGTCCTATCAATATGAAAGGAATTAGTTTTTACTTAAGACAAATCAGAGTACAAAAGGATTTTTCTTTCTTCAGTCTTTTTTTCCCTAAAACCAAACACATCAACCAATTCATTAGAAAGGGCTAGTAATCCTAAATATATACTAAGTGCTATAGTCCTTTATAATACTACCACCAGAGAGTACCAATGTTAACTGTTTGATTATATTCTCCTAATATCTTATAATTCTTTAAAGTAAGTTAAATTTATGAAATAGTTGATACATGCAAAGAAAATATGTGATGCACTTATAAGTCATGAAGCCTACCAACCAGGAGCCCACTCTTTGACTTAAGAACTAGAGCGTCACCAGTACTGTTGAAGACTCCTGTGTATTTGACCACAGTCCCATCCCTGTAACTTCCTTACAATCCAAGGTAACACATATTCTGATTTTTAAAAATTATTCTCTTGCTTTTCTTTATGTTTTGACCAAATACAGGTAATCCTGAAAAAGCTGTTGTGTTGTCTAATAGCATTATAAAAATGTTCACTGTAGTCTTTGTAATTTGCTCTTCTCTGCTTCATAGCAAGCTTCTGATACCTGCCTCTGCTAATGCATGTAGCTCTAGTTGCTGCGTAGTGTTCCATTCTATGAATATACTGTAATTTATTATCTTGTCAGTGAGCATTTGCCTGGTTTCTAGTTTTACAACAGTATCTTAAATGAAAAATATAAATGCCATGTATAATACCACCGTGATGCTTCATTAATTCTTTGATGCTTGTGGACATAAATGGCACTATTTAAAGGAAACTGAAGTCAGGGAAGATCCAAGAATAATTTTGTTGGACCAGTGAGTTTACATCAAATTTTTGGGTACCGGCTTTTGAGCCTGTGCCAATTTGTGTCCTACTTTATTATACCAATTATGTGAATAGTAATAATCTATTTTTTGTATCATTTTTTATATTATTTAAATTTTACAAATTCCATATATTTCTAATAGCAATAGCTGTTAGTTATTGTATGCTGCTCTCTGCCAGGTACCGTGCCACACCATTTATATACATTTGTACCTCCTGATAGCTTTAAATATTTTTTTCATTTGGAGCCAATTTCAAACTTACAGAAAAGTTACAAAAGTAAAAATAGTTGCAAGTAGCACTCGTATATCCTTTACCTAGATATATTTGTTGATGTTTTATACAGTTTTATGCTCTTCAGTGTGTGTGTATATGTGAACATTCCCTTTCCTGAACCATTTGAGGATGTTATATAATATATACATTGTGCCCTTTTACCGCTAAATACTTCAGTGGGTATTTTCAAAAATTAGGAGTTTTTTCTTTTATAACGTTAGTATAGTAAATTTAACATTTGATAAACATATTGTATCAACTTGTATGTATTCTGATTTTGTCAACTGACCCAATAATGTCTCATTATTTTTTCCCCCTACAGTACATGAATCTGTCCAGGGTCAGGTATAATCTTTAGATGTCACATCTCTTTAGTTTCCTTTAGCCTAGAATATTTTCCAGGCCTCTTTTTTACTTTTATGATACTGACATTTCTGAAAGACTTACTCTCCCTTCTCCCCACCACCCCACCCCACCTCCGGCTTTTGGTAGAACTTTTCCTCATTTTGAGTTTGTCTGATGTTTTTTCATAATTAAATTCAGGTTGCATTTTCTGGGCTGAAACGCTGCATAGGTGATGTGTTATCACATGTGGAGGTGCACAGTGTCCATTTGTCTTTTATTGGTGAAGTTCATTTGAGCACCCGGTCAGGGTGTTGTCCAGTTTCTTCAGTGGCTTTTCCCCACCTCACAACTAATAAGCAATTTCTAGCAGACACTTCCAAGACTATGAAAATCACCTTCTCATAAACATTTCCCTTATATTTAGTAATCATTGATGATGCTTGTCTGATTCTATCTTTACTGTGGTATTTGCAAAATTATAATTTTTCCAGCTCTAGACTTCCCTCCACTTTTATCAGTTGGTATTTGGCATGTTGTTATAATTGTGAATCCTCCTGTTAGTTGGTATAGTTATTTATTTTTCTGTCTTTTTGTTTATTTATCAATCTGTCCCTCAATCCATTTACCTATTTATGTATCAACTTAATCTACTTATCCATCTATCTACCCATCCATTCCATTATGGGTAGGATTATTGGTATGGCTCATGAATTTCTATTTTTTTATTATTTTATGATTCATTACTGTACTTACTGTTAAAATTGCCCCATATTCAACTGGTGGATCCTTTCAAACTGGCTGCTACGACCTTGTGGCATGCCTGTATTTTTTGGGAATTTCTTTCTGGCTTTCATCTTGTATATCCCTTGTCCCAGTACTGGAATTAGCCAATTCTTGAAGGTCCTTGGTTCCTTTACTAGGGAATGGTATTCAATACTAAGAGCTGAACATTATGTTTCAGAGCAATTTTTAAAATAGATGGTATTATTTTACATACTAAAAAACTAAGTCTCAGGTTATATAATATACTCTGAGCCTTATTGCCAATAAATAAAGAAGATTTAAACCCAGATCTCTCTCTCTTAAGCATCACATTCTTTTTGATTGCACTGTTGCCTCTAGTCATGTCACCTGGTTTTCTTCCTTCCTTCCTTCCTTCCTTCCTTCCTTCCTTCCTTCCTTCCTTCCTTTCCTTTCCTTTCCTTTCCTTTCCTTTCCTTTTTTAGTTCTTAGTTTAAATTGATGTAAAAGTTTGCTATCATTTAATTTTTGCAGATAAGAAAAAGATCTTTGAAATTAAGGATTCATGCTGTGGACACTGCTTCCAAGAACTTGAAAAGGCAAAGCAGGAATGTCAAGATCTGAAAAGAAAACTGGAGAAATGCTGTAGGCATCTTCAGCATTTAGAAAGAAAGCACAAAGCTGTAGTGGAAAAAATTGGAGGTTAGCATTTAAAGTAGCCCTACTACCGGTGTTTGATCCTTGAAATGTTCAAATGTGACATTTTAGTTAATGTAGGCACCAATTCTCTTTGAGGATTAAGGTAAACTAATTTGGCCCCTATTTTTACCGATCAAATTATTATTCCTGAACTACAAAGAGGAAAATTGGAGCTCTGATTAAAAGGTCACATTCCTTTCTTCCTTTTTGGATTGAATAGGTACTGAGTGCCCACTATGTGTCAGGCAGTGTTCTAGGCACTAGGGACACAGCAGTGAATACATCATACAGAATTCCTGTTCTGATATAGGTGTACAAGACTGTTTCCTTCCTTCAAGAAGCTTGTCCTCAAGTGAGGAGACCTAAAAAGAGATTAATAAGTAAGTGCAGCACCGAGTGCTCCTGGTGATATGCTTGTGTAAACTTGGAAGAAAGGATATGAATGAACTCTTTCTCTTGCTTGAGTTAAGGAAGGCTTGACTAAGCCTTGAAATATGAGGACAGCATTCGAGGCAGAGGGGAGACATGTGCACAAAGACATATGGGCCCAATCTGGCATCCTTCCAGTACTTTCAGTCTGTTCTTCACAGTGCTGTCAGGGAGATTATCTGGAAGGGATATCTGCTGCTGTCTCCACTTCCCCTTTTGCATAAGGGAGGCTACTGGGCTTCTGAGGGCGCTTCCTCTTACCTTTTAAACTTATCTCCTGTGCTCATTCTCTGTACACTTGAAATGCTCAGATTGCTGAGCTGGTCAGGAATTGTACTGCTGGACCTTGCGTACAGTGTTGTCACCCTGCCCTACATCATATCCTTTCATTTTCATTTAGCCTAATTCTTCCTCCTCCTTTTGGGTTCAGCTGAGAAAGATGCCTTTATCTGCAGAGACCTCTTTGATTTTCCTTGCCAATGGACCACTTCTGTGTAGCTCCATAGCACTCTTGGCTCCTACTCTGTTACCATTCTGTATTTAATTTTTTGCTTACTTGCCTGATACCATTTCCAACCTTTAAGTTCCCTGATAATAAGGAATATATTGTATCTTGTTCATCATTGTAGTCATGATGCCTGTTAACATGCCGATGATAATAAATGTTTCAATGAATGAGGGATTGAATGCAAGGGTCCCCAAAATTATGTGACCCAGAAAAAAACAGGCGGATAGATAGGTTTCCTTTTTTTCTGTATGTCAACTCTGTTGCTTGCCTGGACAGCAGTTACCTCCTGGCCCTTTCTGTTTCTAATCTTGTCCCTCATATCCATTCCCCATCAAGCAGCTCGAGTGACCTTTTAAAAAAGTAAATTGGATCATGACACTGTCTTGTTTAAAGTCCTTCTGTGGCTTATCTGGCCCTCAGTACGAAATAGAAATACTTTATTTAAGGCTAAGAAGCCTTTCATGATTTAGTATCTGCTAGCCCCTTAGCCTCATCTTGCTCCAGCCCCTTTATTCTCTCCTAGGGCTATAGAATGGATTTTATTGTCTCTTTTCTCTTGTCTGTTTTCATCTCCTTTTACCAAAACATCAGTATTCCCATCCTGATCACATTGCCCGGCTAACTCCTACTCCTCCCTCCCCCACTACATTGCTTCCTCAGGGAAGCTTTCCTAACCACCCCCAACTTGGTAGCTTCTGTTTGACACTACCGGCAGCTCCAATGATTTTCTTAACATTTACCATATCATCCTTGTAATTAATTTTTGTCTATATTGTCCTTTGGAGCATAGCCTTGGTGATGAGAAGGATCAAGTCCTGACTGAGCACTTAGCGCACAGTACCTGGCAACATAGCACACTCGGTAAATAATATTGACAAAGAGAAGCCACCTGCTTCATTTCCACCTACTGCTTACTAAGTCTGTTAGTAATAGATAATAATTATTTTAAGGCAAGATAGGATTTTAAGAATTTTGAGGTAAAAACTTTAACAACTGTAATTCCCATGGTGATGGTTTAGTTCTTTGGGAGAGGCCAGAAGGGTAAACAAGCTATTTGTAGCTCTTGTTAAAGTTTGATGAAAATCAAGAATATTTATTTTACGTAATAAAGTGACAAAGGCAGCTGGATACGTTTATTATTTATAAATAATATTTATCACCATGCATTGTGATTATAGTTATTCTGTATAGTGCTTTTTGAGGCTATCTTCTGTAATTCATAGATTTAGAAATAATCTAGGAAATTGGTACTTAGCTCAAAACATGAGGCTATAAAAGGGTTCAGGGTCAGAATTAAGTCATTGGATAATTTGATTTCAGTGTTTGTCTTAGTGTACATCTTTTAGTTGACAATGTTTTTGCTATACTGGTTACTTCTTTTTTGTTTTTGTTTTTGTTTTTTTTCTTTTTTGTTTCTTAAATTTCATTTTTCACCATGTTGATTTGGTAGCGCTTATTGAAAAGTGATGGAATAAGAGTGAGTGATTTAAAAATATGCAAGTTATATCAATCACTAGGAGAAATAGAATGATTCATTACTCAATTTACAGGGTGTGTTGAGAGGGTGGCATAGGAAACATGGTGTGTCTTGTTCATATTTATTAAACATTGGTATTGCCAGACTTTATATAAGGTGCTGTGGACTTATTATTTTATTTCTATTATCTTAACGGTAAGTAATACTATCTCTGTTTTACATATGAAAAAACTCAGGTTCAGAAAGTTTAAGTAATTTGCCCAAGAAGCAGAGCTAGGATTTAAACCCATGTCTCTCTCACTCTGAAGTGCATGCTTTGTCTTCTGTTCCATATGGACTCCATCAGTCTTCTCATCCTCTTTTTAAAAGTCCAAAGAATTGAAAATCTTGCATTATTGTGAAAGTGGTACTTACTTAATCTTAATTTTCTTCTTATTTTGTATAGCAGTGCTTGTTCAATGTTCATTTATATGAGTATAGACTGTATACCAGGATCCAGGAGAAACATGGGAATAGAAGACCCAGTATGTTTCAACAGAGCTTCAATCTAGCTGGGAAACAAAATAGATGCATATGAAACAGTTGGAAACCTATTCCAAGACAAGGTGTAACCCAAAGCAAGATGTGGATGTAATATTGATTTTAAGTGCTGAGAAATTGGAATAGGGAATAGTCAGATTAGGATTATCAGGGAATGAATGATACAGGGAGCAACTGCCATTTCTACAATCTCCTCTATGTGCACCATGTGCACTGGGAATTTCAGGGAGAGGAAGATTAAGGAAAGAAGAGATTAACCAATATACCATTAATTTTCTTTTTTTTAGAAGAGAATAGTAAAGTTGTTGAAGAATTAATAGAAGAAAACAATGACATGAAGAATAAATTGGAAGAACTGAGAACACTTTGTAAAACACCACCAAGGTAGATTTTAACTATTTTATTTTTAAATTTATTTTTATTTATTTTTTTGAGAGAGGGAGGACACATGTGAGAAGGGAGTGGGAACCTGTGGGGGTGGAAAGGACTGAGGGAGAGGGAGAGAGAATCCTAAGCAGGCTCCATGTCCAGCACAGAGCCCAACTTGGGGCTTGATCTCACAGCCCTGAGATCACGTCCTTGAGGCTGAAATCAAGAGTTGGTTGCTTAACCACCTGAGCCACCCAGGTGCCCCAACTTTTACTATTTTAAAGAAATTATTTATTTCTAAGTATTTTTAATTTTTTAACATCAATTATATAAATAATGTTCATACCAAGAATATAAAACTTGTTATATAGCAAGAACTATAAAAAAAGAAAATCTTCCAAACCCTATTCCTAGTAGATACCCTCTGTTAACCTCTTGTTTTACATCATTTAAGTTCCTTTATACTCACATGTACATGTTTTAAAAACTGAGGTTATTGTGTAAGCTATTTTCTAAGCTTTTATTAATGTTATAAGATAAACATTTCCATATGTCATTAAATATTCCCCTATAATATGCTTTTTAGTAACTTCATATATTTTCATCATGTGGATTTATCATAATTTATATAAATAACCATAACATTTGTTTCTTTTTCTTCTATTTTAAATAACTATAGTGAAGATTCTCACATGATTTTTTAAAGCACATCTCAATTGGATGGTATTAGAATATATAGATAGATATTTAATCTCTATTTGCAATATTTGGTTCATTTTTAGGTCATTGTCAGAAGGGGCCATAGAAAGTGCTTGCCTGCTATGCAATGGGAGGGCCTTGGAAGAACTTCGTGGACAGTACATTAAAGCTGTAAAAAAAATTAAGCGTAAGTCCTTAAGGAGAGTTCTAAGATTTTAAGGTGGTTTGAGCCTGTTTTATTAGTAGCACTAGTAATTTCAGAGAATTTGCCAAACCACCTTGTTCTTTTCTAAATTACGCAGCGATGAATCGTTTTGCCCAATATCTTGTGGACGTGACCTGAGGGTAGAGTTATTTTATATTGTTAATTATCCTTTTTCTTTCTTGGTCACTAATATTAAACTAAAAATTTCATAATCTTAAAACTTAAATAGCTAAAAATGTCATGTGGGTTTTAAATTAGCAAGTATTACTTTCTACCATAAGCTTTTAAAGACCATAGAAACTAGATCTAGTTAGGCATCATTCTATTCTTTTTCAAATATTTTGGTAATAGATTAAGCCATTTTCAGATCCTTTGCTGTAAGAGGTGATGCAACATACCCTGCAGAGCATTTCTTTGGTTTATGTTTTCTCAGTAGAATATCTCCTGTTTTTTTTAATAGGTTTTTTTTTTTTTTAATTTATTTATGATAGTCACAGAGAGAGAGAGAGAGAGAGAGAGGCAGAGACACAGGCAGAGGGAGAAGCAGGCTCCATGCACCGGGAGCCCGACATGGGATTTGATCCCGGGTCTCCAGGATCGCGCCCTGGGCCAAAGGCAGGCGCCAAACCGCTGCGCCAAACAGGGATCCCTCTCCTGTTTTTTAATTACAATATTGCTTAGATTGTATGTTTGTCCCAAAACATTAGCCAGTGCTGATACAGGAGAAATGTATGTTTACCTTTTAAAATTGGTTTCATTTTTAACAAAATGAGAATCTTGTGTAGATGTTTTGAAAAGCCCACTCAGTATCAATAAAGACAAATTGTTTTTCAGTTGTTGATGGTGCCAACACAGGGCATGTTACTACAAATCAAACAAAGCAACTTTTTGTTAACAATCATATTGGTTGGGAAGTGAAATTTTAAGCTTTTTTTTCATTCTCATATGCTACCTTGTACGTATGTGTATTGTTTAACATTCTAGATGTTGGTTGGAGGTTTTCTGTTGACATGTATTCCAATTTAATTTGTCCCACTTCACATAATCAGAAATAATCTTTCAGTTAGTGTTTTTTTTGTGTAGAACATCTAATTTTCAGGAAGAGCTTACTGATATGGAGGGGGAGAGCTCTATGAATTGAATCTTTAATATAATTGAGTGATAATATTCTAGAGGTAGGATGTAGCCCTAGATTTAGTAAAAAAAATGTTGACCTTAAGTAATGGTAGTTTCAATCAAATCATGTTGAATCAAAGATAAAAAGAAAACTTCAAAGCAGTGAACTATTTTTAAATGTAAATTTCAGAAGGCAACATAAGTCTTATCCTCCTCCCTGGCATTTTGTACATATCTCTCATGGATTGTAGTATTATATTTACTTGGATTCTCATAAGTGCTGCTGAAAGAATTGAATAAATAATGAAACATGGATTTTCAGAGCATAAGTAAATGGGAATATGAATCTCCACTTCTTATTTCCTCCTTCTGTCTTTCTTTGGTTCTTTCTTCTTTTCTTCCTCACCTTTTATGTGTATTTTTCTCCCTCTCTTAATCAGACAATACATAATTGAAATGTGTAAGTTTCTGCATCTCATATTTATTTTCTTGCCTCAGTGTTTTGGAATATGACAATGTTTTGCTAAAGAATATGCTGTTTCCTTAACATATGTGGCTATCATCATTCTAAAAGGACTTTTAGATTATTTCTCCTTTGAATCTCCCAAAATAGGGATCTGAAACATTTCCATTTTAATGATTGTGGAAAAGTACAATGTTTATATCTCTGGTCACTTCACCTCCCAGAAAATTGATCTGAAGTCTGCCTCCCCTGTTTTTGAAAAACTGCTAGTAAATGTGCATTTTTGGGGGTTCCTCCCCACCAACTCCCTCCCTCACCTCGCAACTAGGTGATATGCTTCGTTATATTCAAGAGAGTAAGGAAAGAGCTGCAGAAATGGTAAAAGCAGAGGTGTTGCGAGAACGTCAAGAAACCGCCCGAAAGATGCGCAAATATTACTTGACTTGCCTCCAACAGATTTTACAGGATGATGGAAAACAGGAAGGGTAAGTTCAATCTAAACAAACAATGTGTCCTGAGACTACCAGGACAGCATGTTGTCATTTTCTAAACATTTTCCTGAAACACAAAATTAACTATTTCTACATGATCATCCATTAGGGGTTAAGAGAGGCTTATGTCTGTACTACCCCAAATATTGGCAGGACTAATAGGAAAACAGAAATCCTGGGGCTAAGGAAACTCATTTTTTCCTTTAAACTATTATTAATTTAATATTCTGGAATTCCCCACAGGGCTGAGAAAAAGATTATGAATGCTGCTAGCAAACTTGCTACAATGGCAAAATTGCTGGAAACACCAATTTCTAATAAATCCCAGAGCAAAACTCCACAGTCAGGTATGTCAAAATGAGTCACTTGAAGAGTTTTTTTCCTCCCTTCTCTTTTAAATATTTAATATTTTTAGTATGAAGAAGAACAAGGAATGTAAGGAGTGAGAATTTATAAAGTTGTGCCTGTGTTTTACTTATGCTAGAAACTTACAAAAAAGAGTGTAGAGTTTCAGTTCAAGTAGGCAGACTGAGCATACCCATCAGCTCCCTATAGTTATTTCCATTCCTAGAAATGACAGAAAACATTTTAAACAAGTTAGTAGAAGAGAGGGAATGATAAAGATCAGAGCAGAAATAAATGAAATAGAGATTTAAAGAAAATAGTAGGAAAGATCAACAAAATCAAGAGCTGGTTTTTTAAAAAGATAAAATTGATAAGCCTTTAGCCAGACTCTTCAAGAAAAAAAGATAGAACTCAAATAAATAAAATTAGAAATGAAAGAGAAGTAGCAACTAAAATACAGAGGATTGTAAGAGAGACTGCTACGAAAAATTATTGTCAAAAAATTGACAACCTAGAGGAAAGGAATACATTTCTCAAAATATAGGGTCTTCTGAGACTGAATCAGAAGGCAATAGAAAATCTGAACAGACCAGTTACTAGAATTGAAATTGAATCTGTAATTACAAAAATTTCAACAAACACAAGTTGAGAGCCAGAAGGATTCAAAAGTGAATGCTACCAAACACTTAATGCCTATCCTCCTCAAACTATTCCAAAAAATACAAGAGGAAGTAAAACTTCTAAATTCATTTCTATGAGGCCAGCATTACCCTGATACCAACCCAGAAAAAGATACTATAAAAAAATAAAATTAGAGGCCAAATCTCTGACAAATACAGATGCAAAAATCCTTGAAAAAATATTAGCAAACTAAATTCAGTAGTTACCTGAAAAGGATCATTCACCATAATCAAGTGGGATTTATTCTGCACATGTAAGGATGGTCCATTATTCACAAATCAATCTATATGATACACTACATTAACAAAATTAAGACCACAAACCATATGATCATCACAATAGATATAGGAAAAGCTATTGATAAAACTCAACATCAGTTTACGATAAAAACTCTCAACAAAGTAGGTTTAGAGGAATTTTACTTCAGTATAGTATAGGCCATATATAATAAACCCACAGCTGACATCATAATGAGGAAAAACTAAAAGCTTTTCCTTTACAATCAAAAACAAGACAAAGATGTCTACTCTTACCACTTTTATTCAACATAGTACTGGAAGTCCTAGTCATAGCAGTCAGATAAGAAAAATCCAAATTGGTAAGAAAGGAGCAAAACTGTCACTTTTTTGCAGATGACATGATACTATAAATAAAAGACCCTAAAGACAACACCTAAAAATGACTAAAATAAATGAATTCAGTAGTGTTGTATAGGGTATAAAATTAACATACAGAAATTTGCTGTGTTTGTATGTGCTAATAACAAAGTATCAGAAAGAGAAATAAAATGATCCCATTTATAATTTCATCAAATAGAATGAAATACCCAAGAATAAATTTAATGAAGGAAGTGAAAGACCTATACTCTGAAAACTTTAGGACCTTGATGAAAGAAATTGAAAATGGTGTAAACAAATGGGAGGACATACCATGCTCATGGATTGGAAGAAGTAATATTGTTAAAATGCCCATACTACCCAAAGCAATCTAAAGATTCAGTGCAATCCCAATCAAAGTGTTAATAGTATCTTTCACAGAAGTAAAACAACCCTAGAATTTGTATGGAACCACTAAAGACCTTGAATAGCAGAAACAATCTTGAGAACAAAGAACAAAATTGGAGGTATCACAATTCCAGATTTCAACCTAAACTACAAATTGTAGTAATCAAACAGTGGTGCTGGCACAATAGTAGACACATAGATAAGTAGAACAGGATAGGAAGTCCAGAAATAAGCTCATGATTATATGGTCAATTAATCTACGACAAAGGAGGCAAGGATATACAATGGGAAGAAAACTGTCTCTTTAATGATGGGAAAACTGCACAGCTACGTGCCAAAGAATGAACTGTATCACTTTGTTAAACTATACACAAAAATATACTCAAAATATATTAAAGACCTAAGTGTAAGACCTCAAACCATAAAACTCCTAAAAGAAAACATCGGCAGTGATCTCTTGAACATTGGCCTTAGCAGCTTTTTTCTGAGTATGTCTTCTTAGCCAAGGAAAACAAAAACAAACTATTGAGACTACAGCAAAATAAAAGTTTCTGCATAGTGAAGGAAACAATTGACAAAACAGAAAGGCAACTTCCTGAATGGTAGAGCATATTTGCAAACGATATATATGATAAGGAGTTAATATCCAAAATATATATCAAGAACTTCAATTAGCACCCGCAAAACAAATAATCCAAAAATTTAAAATCAAAAGATAGAAGAAATGAACAGACAGTTCTCCAAACAAGTCATACAAGTGGCCAACAGACACATGAAACATGGAAACCTCAGTTCAAAACTGCCAGAAAATGACAGTTAAAAGTAGGAGCAAAGTCAAGACTGTTCCATGTGTGAAGGCAGGATGTTGCAGGAAAAGTTGTAAGCCTAGGGGATACCAGTGAGATAAATAGTTGGTGTTCTAGAGCACAATAACTAGGTGGAGTCACCCTTTTTATAAGTCCTTCTCCTTCTCCTTTCCCTTCCCTTCCCCTTAACACTGGGTTGGAGTAAGAGCAACAGGAACAAAGAGTCTTGGAAAGGCTCTAGATTGCTGGTCACACCAAGGAGGAACTTAGAGCCTACATGTCCAGAGTACCAGCTATTAGGTTTTTCTGCCCTTCAGCTTGTTCCTTTCACTACACTCTCAACTTTTTTTTTAAGATTTCATTTATTTATTTATTCATTCATTCATTCATTCATTCATGAGAGACATAGAGAGAGAGAGGCAGAGACATAGGTGGAGGGAGAAGCAGGCTGCATGCAGGGAACCCGACATGGGACTCGATCCTAGGACTCCAGGACCATGCCCTGGGCCAAAGGTGGCACTAAACCACTGAGCCACCCGGGCTGCCCTCAACTTTTTTAAACAAGCTAATGCTATACTCAGAATATCTAGAAGATAAGCATTCAACTAAAATCACCAAGTATCTGTGGAAAGCCAGCACCATGGTAAAAGGTACCAAACTCAAAGTAAGACAAGCCAAAAAAACCAACAGAACTTATACCTATGGAAACAATAGAACAAACAGAAGGATCTGAGAATATTAGAAAATTATAGTATTCTCAAAATGATATAAGAACATATTGTAGAGGAAATTTAACAAATATGCTAAAAGGTTTACTTTTTCAAGGAAAAGATACAGTTACTGATAACTCTAGCCATTGCTAGAAAAATGCAAGTTTAAGTATGTGTACTAAGACTTAAGCCTAGTCTGTAGAGAAATAGAATATATAACTCTCAAGCTAGTAGGGCGAAAAACTTGTAAGAAGAGGTTTTCAATCTAGCAGAATCATGAAAGAGGAAAAATACAACTAGAAAGCATGGGTAATAGAAAATTATTGTAGGATCAAACACCAGCAATCATGCTAAACATAAATAGGTTAAACTCACTTTTTAAAAGACCATAATTTTAATTTTTTAAAAATCCAAACATGTTATTTCTATGAGAACATCAAAAATTCAAAATGAAGGAATTAAGAATAATATACGAAGCAATGCAGTGTTGATATTAGATAAATACAGTATTAAGCAAATTATACTTAGCATCGGAAGGGATTAAAGTGAAGTTGATAATGGTAAAGAAGACTCCTAAAAACCTATAAATGGGTTCTGTTTATAATAAAATAGGTTTAGAATATATAAAGCAAAAGCTGATGGAAATGTGTAAAAAATGTGATACATTTCCAGTCACACTGGGGGATTTTGAACGTATCTGTGGGGAAATGGGGCTTTTGAACTTCTAGAAAGCTTGAAGCAGAGATTGTTCAGGAATCCACAAGTCTGATACTAGTAGACATTCTTCAAAAAAGCACAAAGATTATTTGTATAAATTTGAGATTGGTGGTGTAAACCTTGGGTATAAAAGATTTGGGGCAGCTGTGCAAATGTGCCTAGTAAATGCAAACCCTTTTCATGATCCAGGGTCTAAGATACACTACTCAGAGAGATGCTGCCTCTGATATTTGCTGTGTGGCTGCTTTGCCTCTGATTAGATTTAGTGTCAGGTAGCTTAAATCGTAGCTTAAATCAGAAACTCTATTTTAGCTTTTACTCTGAGTGTGTGTGTGTAGGTGTGCTTATGTAGGCATTGGGCGTTGGGGTTCTTCTAGCAAATTTTCTTCATCAGAGCAGAATTGGAAACATTACAGTTAGCTCTTGAAATGCTATATCTGTTGCAGAAAATAATAGATCAGATGCATAACAATAATGTCAGATTTCAGTAACAAAATTGCCTAACTTTATTTAGTGGAATATATAAGATCGTATTTTAAAATGTCCAGCATTAGTGTATTTTCTTTGAGAATGATTAAAACATATGCATTCTTTGGAAATACATAAAAACAATTTTTTCCCCTCATCTTTCAATGTTAAATTTCTCCTAATTTTGTTTTCCCCTAATTTTGTGTTCCCTTGTGTATAATGGTACTACCTGTGACTTCAGAGATGCTGACTGGAGTTGAAAAATCAAAAAGAAATGATGTGAATCAGAATACACCACGTCATACAGAAAGCAAATCAAACAGTATACAAACTGTTCCTAGAAGTATGTGTGACCAAGTTCCGAAGAGAAGGGCTGCTTGTAACTTACGAAGACGGTTAGAGGACACAGAGCATGGGTACATAAAGCACATGGGTTCCAAAGGGTCACACTCAGACTTCCAGTTTGGAGATAACAATTACAGACAGCCAGACATGTTGCCAAAAAATTTTTCTCCTGAGTTTGTTCCTTGTGAAGGTGAAAAAGGCTTTGGTTTGCACAAGGAGAAAGACCTCCGTGATACTGGCTCTGAATCACTTCAGCATTCAACTGGATACTCCTTTCTTGGATCCTTTGGAAATAAACCCTCCCCTAGATATACCCCTAATCTTTCTGAATCTGGATCCACACATACAACCTTTCAAGGTCCTAATGAAAGACTTGGTTTAAAAGTATATAAGTGTAATCCACTAATGGAAAGTGAAAATGCTGCATCTGAGAAAAGTCAAAGTTTGAGTGTTCGGGAAACTCCAGTAAAGGATGGAGGGGACCTTGATGACTCCATAGGCTGGCATTCCAGCAGTGCCACTTTACCTTGCAACAGTCACGAAGTGTCATTCTTACACGGTAGACCACAAGAAACTCTGGATATACCTGCTGAAGCTGTTAATTTCAAACAGTTTTCTGCAGCCAGTTGTCTTTCAGATACAGAGAAAAATAATGTGATTTGTCAACCAATGAAATGTCAGAGTGGTCACACTTCAGACCTGTCAGAAGAAACCCTTTGTTCCCAGCCAGAGATCAGTGTGACTCTTAGACACCTACATCACCATAAGGCTGATAAATTAAAGTCAGATTTCAAAAAACTGAGCAGTGCAGTACCATCATCTGTATGTCAGCAGCCTTCGAGAAAATTAATTGCTCCTCTATCTAGCCAACAAGACAGTGGCTTTGATAGCCCATTTGTCAATCTAGACTAATTGTTGTACAGTATTTAAGAAGAATCATTAATATATTGACAAGAAAACTGGAAGGGAAGACTTCATACTGAAAAAATGGTGGGCTCTGTCTATTTTGAGATGCTTAATAACATCTATCATATGAGTAAAGTGTTCTCATAAAATTATATGAGATATTAATGTTGCCTTAATCTTCCAAAGGCCTGATGGTGTATATGTAATCTGCTTCTGTGTGGTGCTTTATATCTGGTTGCTAAACCATCTATTTTTATACTTCTAAATTAGCTTTCTGTGCAATGTTAAATTATTTAAATAAACTTGCATATGGTCTATTGAATAGTTATGAATTCTTTTGTAATTCATAATATAGAAATGTTATATTGATATGTTTGAAATTCATCCAGAATAAAATATAAATCTTGATGATTTGTATTTATGATCAGCCAAATTCAATATTTGAAATTAGTCATGTTTTGAGGTTGTAGATTTACTTGACGTACTTTTCCAGGAAATATCTACTCAGACTTTGGATCCTTGCTCTCAATCAGCGGAAAAGAAGTATTGCAAGGATTGCCACAAAATTCATAGTTGTGTCCTGGTTTCATTATTTAAAATATTAATCTGAATTTTTAAAATTGACATTTGCATTATTTCAAATCTCACGTGATAGCCAGAGACTTTGTCTTTTGTGGTTTTACAGAGTCTTTTTTTTAATCTGAAATACTACTTTTTAAAAATTGAAATAATAGGGGTGTCTAGGTGGCTCAGTTAGTTAAGTGTCTGCCTTCAGCTTGGGTCGCTATCATAGGGTCCTGGTATTGAGCCCTGCATCAGGCTCTCTGCTTATCAGAAGAGGACCTGCTTTTTCCTTCTCCCTCTCCCTCTGTCTCTCCCTCTCCCTCTCCCTGCAGCTCCCCCTGCTTGTGTGCTCTCTATCAAATAAATAAATAAAATCTTTTTAAAAAATTGAAATAATAAAATATCATATAGCAAAAATTTTAAACTATTAGATTTTTATGTTCATTCATAGTGCCAAACTGGCTAACTTACTAATGCTTTGGGGAGAAGCTTATAATTCTAAACCGTGCAGAAATGAATGTCCACCTAAATATTGTTTCTAGATGAATTTTTTTTCAGCTTCCTAGACATGGATATGAAAGTTTTTGGTGAGTGCAAATGCTTTTAAAACGTTTATTATAGCTTTCCTTCATATCCCTTACCCTCAATTGTGTTATGGACTGTATTTATGGATTGATTGGGTGTATTTTTTACCAGGCTAAGTTGGGTTGTGGTTGGATGGTTGGCAAGGTGCATCATCATCCTGCTGATAACCATCTCTAAAAGCAAGAACCTAGAAGTGAACCTTTGAGAAGTTGGAAATTGGTGACCTGATATAGATAATCTTAAAATTTAGACCTGGATTTCAGAATTTGGGTTGAAATGAGCAGGAATATAAGTCCTTCTTGTATTCCTGGAGACACAATGCTCCTTTTCCAACAGTTAGGGTATCATTTCTCATTCTAGGCAAACCCCTAAACCATCCATGTTTCTCATGGATCTGGTTGGTGATTGATTGATTTAAACTCCGGTTATAACTGAACTGAAAATCTAGCTCATTGCTTACCTTCTTTTTCATCTTTGTTTTAAATCTTTGTTAGGTATAGGTATCTCAACCCTCAACATCAAGGTTGAAGTTGGAAATCTTCTTGGTCTCTGCTGCTTTTATGGTATCCTCAATATTTTTTAATGTCCATAATTTCAGTAAGATTAAGTTACTTTATTTTGTACACTCTACACAACAACCACCAAGGAAGGTTTATATTGATTCATGTATAAATTAAGAGATTGCACAAACTACCAGCAATTTACATCAGTTTGAAGGGTGATGTCAGAACAGAAAGGAAGTTGGAGCCTCATAGATGTCATGGTCACATAAATCCAACTTCATCATTGTGCTTATCTTTTTTTATATGTTGCTGGGTTTTACTTGCTAGCATGTTGAGGATTTGCATGTGAATGCTCACAAGGGATACTGGTCTCAATGAGTTGGACAGTTCCCTTGCTTCTATTTTCTGAAAGTATTTGTTTAAGATTAGTTCTTTTATCGCCCTTTTAATTTGGGTGGTTATTTATGTCCCTTATTTCATCTCTGATTTTGGTATTCTGTGTCAGCTCTTGTTTTTTCTTAGCCTAATCGAAGTTTTGCCGGTTTTGTTGATTATTTTTTGTAAAGAACTTCGATTTCTTTGATTTTCTTTTTTGTTTTTGTTTCCTATTTCATTGTTTCTTTCCTTCTGCTTGCTTTAGATTTAATTTGCTCTTCTTTGTCTATTCTTAAAGTAGAAGCTTCGATTATTGATATGAAACCTTTCTTTTCTAGTATAGATATTTAAACTTCCGAATTTTCCTCTTAGCGCTGAATAAGTTATACCTCATAAATTTTTATATGTTGTATTTTTATTTTCATTTAATTAAAATATTGCATAATTTCTCTTAGGATTTCTTTTGGTTATAACCATGGGTTATTTAGGAATATGTCACTTCATCCTCCCAAGTATTGGATATTTTCTGAATTTCTTTGTTTTTATTTGTCGGAGAATATAATTTGAATGATTTGAACCCTTTCAAATTTCTTGAGACTTGTTTTATGGTCTTGCATATGGTCTATGCTGGAGAATGTTTCACATGCATCTGACAAGAATGCATATTCTTCTCTTATTTGATGGAGAGTTAGAAAATGTCAGGTCAGTTTGGTGACAGTGTTACTCAAGTCTGCTATAGTCTTGCTGACTTTTTTGGTCTGTTCTGTTATTAAGAGTAGAACATTGTCACTTTCAACCATAATTGTTAAATTGTCTATTTTTCCTTTCAATTCTGTCAGTTTTTACTTCATGTATTTTGGGACTCTGTTTTTAGGCATACATACCTTTATATTTGTTATGTCTTTCTGATGTATTGACCTTTTTATTATTATAAAATGTCTCACTGTGTTTCAAGTGATATTTCTTAAAGTCCAGTTTGTCCTTTATTAATACAGCCATTTCAACACTCTTATTATAACTTTATGTGGCATATATTTTTCTGTTCTTTTAACTTACCTGTGTCTTTTAATTTGAAGTGGGTTTCTGGCAGTCGTCACATTGTTGGGTCTTGGTTTTTGTTTTCTTTGTTTATTTTCCCACAGCTTTGCTCACACACATACAGCACAGCTTTGCTCTTGGATTGGAGTTTTTGGTCCATAAAATTTAATAAAATTATGGTTGGATTTACATCTGCCATTTTGCTTTTTGCTTTCTCTATATCTTATGTCTTTTTATTATTGGGTTATTCCTTTACCCTTTTTGTGTTTTAAACATGTTTATTAGGGTACCATTTTTATTTTAAGTTTTTACTATTTTTAAGTCATTTTCTGAGTGGCTCTAGGTATTACATTAGGCATCTTAACTTATTGCAGACTACTTCAGATTAATAATAACTAACTTCTGGTATAGTGTAGCAACTTTGTTCCAGCATAGCTTTATTTCCTTCCCCTTCCTTTGTGCTATTGTCATTTATATTACATGTATGTTTTATTATGTATATATATACACACACACACTACACACAATACTGTTATAATTACTGTTTTATACAATGTCTCCTAAAGAATTTAAGAAAAGAGGATATGTATAAGGGAACGTGTATACATTTAAAAATGTTTATTATTGCTTCTGCTTCTCGTATTTCCCCCTGGACTCATGTTACTGAGTCTATTTTCATTTCCTTTCATCTAAAGGACTTTTTAATTTTTTTTAATTTTTATGTTTTTTTTTTTTTTTTTTATCCACATAAGGTAAGTATGCCAGCCACAAATTCTCTCAGTCTTTTTTAGGAATATACTTCAAATTAATAATTTTTAAAGGATAGAGTTTGATGGATTTAGAATTTTTGGTTCCTACCACTCCACCCCCACACTTTGAATACGTCCTTGCACTGCCTTATGGCCACCATTGTTTTTGATAAGAAGTTAGCAGTTAATCGTATTGTTTTCCTATTTGTGATTGTTTTTCTCCTACTGCTTTTAAAATTTTCTCTTTGGCTTTCAACAGTTTGAGCATAGTGTGTCTAGGTGTGCATTTGTTTGTGTTTATCCTACTTGGGATCTCTTGAGATGTAGGGATTTGTAGATTAATACTTTTATCAAATTAGAAGGCTTTTTGGCCATTATTCTTTCCGTTATTTTTTTCTGTCCCTTTCTGGGGCTTATATGTATATTGATATATTGCTGCTGTGCCACAGGTTTTAAGGTTCTGTACATATTTCTTTAATCTTTATTATCTTATGTTTTAATTGGATCATTTTTTATTCATCTACAAGTTTGCTGATTCTAACACCATCTAAATTATGTTATTGAGCCTGTCTAGGAATTTCCAGTTACTGTTTTTGACTCTAGAATTTTAATGGATTCTTTTTAATAATTGCTGTTTTTCGAGATTCCCTGTTGATTCATTGTCCTATTTCCTCTTAATCATTGTTTCCTTTAAATTTTTAAACAAATTTATAATGGCTGCATTATAGTCCTTTTTTATTGTACTATGAACACTAATATGAGATCTATTCTTTTAATCGTTTTTGAATTGCACAATATAGTATTGTTAACTATAGGCATAGTGTTGTACAGCAGATCTCTAGAACTTAATCATCTTGCATAAGTAAAATTTTATACCCACAGCAACTCTCCATTTCTTCCTCTTGTCAATTACTATTCTATTCTGTTTCTAGGAGTTTGGCTGTTTGAGACACCTCATATATGTATTATTGTGCAGTATCTGTTCTTCTGTGAGTTGTAGTCTTTGTTTATTAAATTCAACATCTAAGCACATAGTTTCTCTTGATAGTTTTTTTCTTGAGTATGGGTCACACTTTACTATTTCTTTATATGCTTCATAAATTTACTGAAAACTGGAGATATTATGTAACATTATAGCAACTTTGAATTTGGCATTTTTTTCTCCTGAGTGTTTTAGCAAGGCTTTTGTTATTATCGTTATTAATTTGTTTGTTTTGTAATTTGCCTGGACTTAATCTGAAAAATCTCTCTCCTTCCGTGTGTCTGCTGATTTCTCTGCTCAGTTATTTTAGTTTGTTTTTTTAGTTTTTAAGCTGGCTTTTAGAGGATGCCTATATATATATATACACACACATACATACATACATATATGCTGTTTTATATGCATATGACTATTTATGACTACATATATATATATAGTCATCCAAATATTAGTACTCAAAAATCTTGAATAAGTAGCTCTTCCACCCTCTGCTGATAATACCTTTGGGTGTGTGGAGATATGCAGTCCAAGTTCAGACAATTTTTTGTCTGCCTCCACTTTTATTTCCCTGAGCCTTTCCAGATCTTTTGTACACATGTGTACATCCTCTTTGTCAGCCCAGGGATATGTGGTGAGCTTGGGCCCTCTAAGTCTTCCCTATATCATGCAGCCACTCAGGCACAGATGTGCAGAGAGCATACTGAACCCCTCATTGCAGTCTTCTTGCCAATTTTTTCACTAGTCCGCTGGATTCTTGTCTCAAATGGGACCACAATCTCTGGCAAGCAAAACTATACACTTTGTTTTGCCCCTCTAACAGCTTTCTATTTTGACTAACAAAACTGCTGAGTGTGGGCTTCCTGCCTTCCACGCTGGAGGGAGAAGCTCTTAGTTTTCACTACCATCCTGCTCATCAAGCTGGAGAGAATGGAAATAGCCCCAGGTAAGAATGCCTCAGACTCCCCTTTTCAAGTTGCTATTTCCCTTTGGTTTATCTCCAGACCCCTGAAATATGGTGGGTTTTGACTTTTTTCCCCCTACTGTTATAGCAGACTTCTTATTCTGCCAGAAGTTCTCTTATTTTTTCTCCTAAACTCTTCTTTATGTACTCATTTTTCCTTTATCTTGATAAATATCTTGAAAAACTTCTTAATCTGTAGAAAATAAACACCTGTATACTCTTCATTTAGATTTACCAATTGCTAAATTCCTGTATTTGCTCTATATTTATTTGTAAATACACACCCGCATATATGTAATATATACATTTTTTTCTCTTAACTATGAAAGTTAGTTGCAGACAGCATGGCAATTCATCCTTAAATATTCCAACATGCATCTCTTAAGAACAAAGACATTCTCCTACATAAATACAATTGTCACTTTTAGAAAATAGTATATTGATAAACATATATATAGTCTATATTCAAGATTGCTCTAATTATCACAATAATCTGTTATAGCTTTTTTTTTTTTTTTTTAGATTTTTGCTCTCTACTTTCTGAGGACGCACTGCTTTTCTTCCATAGTGAAAGAAAACTTATGACCCAGAGTTACTCAGCCATTAATTTTCATTCACTAAATATTTATGACGTGTAACAATTACTTTTTAATTTTCTAGGGGGATAAAGCACTTAAAAGTGATGAGTTTCTATCATCACAACACTCACATTCTAGTCAGGGGAGACAGTAAACATAATTTTTGTAGTATGTTAGAAGCTGGTTAAGTGCTATGGAGAAAAATAAGGTCAAGTAAGGGGAAGGAGTGATAGGAGAGAGGTGGTCACAAGTTTAAATGGAATAGTGGGGGTAGATCACATAGCTGGTAATATTTGGGTAAAGATTTGAAGGAATTGAATATAGCTTCATCATTTCTTATATTCTCTACTTCAGGAACTCTTATTAAGCATAACCTCATCCTCTGTGTCCTTTAATTGTTCTTTTGGATATTTTTAGCCGGCTGCTTCATGGAATTCCTTGGTGCTAGCTTCCAGTTTGCTAATTCTTTGTTTATTCCATTTATGGAGTTTTTTAAAATTTCGCTTTCAGAACTTCTAGTTGATGTGTTTATACCTGTATTTTCTTTGTATAATTTCTGCTTGCTTTGTTTGGTAATTTTTAAAAAGTAGATTCTATTTATATTTTTAGAGACTTAAAAATACTTAAAGTTACTTCGAGAGTAATATTGATGTCACTTGGGAATGAGTTATTATCCAAATTGTTATTTTAATTGTTTGCTATTTTAATTGGCTTTCATAGAATTAGTTTCCCTGTGTATGGAATTTTAGCTTGCAGCGTAATAGTGAAGTGGACTTTTTTTTCTTCTTCTTCTTTCTGAATTCTCTCCTTCCATCCTGTTTAGATTTTTGTGGTTGCCTCTGCCTGGACCCCTATGTCCCCATTTCAAGAGCAGGATTTATATAGGTGGTTTCTGATCCATTAGGCTATCTTAAATCTAGTCACTGAGCCAGCAGCAACTTGGCCCAAGTCCTGTCTGCAAGACTGTCTGTGTCCTCCAGGCTCTGTAGGTGCATTGTTTTTATATAAACTGTGGCCTCAGGCAATGATTGTTGTTCTCAATCACTCTGGGGTAAGGAAGCTCCACCTGGGTTACTAGTCAGTTTTTCCTTTATCCCCTTTAGGTAGGACACTTTATTTTTTATTTTATTTTTATTTTTTAGGTAGGACACTTTAAATACTTGATATGCTGACTGGCCACCTGTACTGCTTTTGGTTCCAGAACAGGTAGTACCTTACTTTTTAAGTCCTCAGACATATCTTATTTTATAATGCCTTATCTTTTAATTTTTTTCCATCATTGCTACATGTTGTCAGATGTTGGGTACTCCCCAAGTATTAATTTACAATGCCATCAGTTACTGAAAATCTGCTTTGCTTTTGACTCTGTGGCCTTTGATTGTTTTCTTAACATCTCTGGGCCTCAGTGGCTGCTGTTATTAAGATTTAGGCATGGCTCACAACTAGTTAATGATTCAAGCAAACTAGATCTGAGAGTGAATGAAGGGGAGTACTGGGAAAATACAGCTGGAAAGGTAAATTGAGTATCATGGGTGGCCTTGAATGCAAAAGCAAAGAATGAGAGGTTTGGTTCATAGAAAATGGAGAGTTACTGGAAGTTAGGTAGCATGATGTGGAGAGATTAGTGAGACCCTGCTGTAGGAGGCCTTTGAGGAACAGAGGAAATAGGGAAGCCAGGAGAATGATGTCCTGGCATAGTTTAGACAGGATCCAGGCCAGAGCCCAGGTGCAACTGGTAGGAATGAAGAGGTGACAAGATTGGGAATGGTACAGCAATAGGTTTAACAGGACTTGCTGCTTGATTGAATATAAAATCAAGGGAAAGAGAGGCACAAAAAGTGATTTTAGAATCTGGGTGATTGTGAAGATGATTGTCCCATCTATAAGTATTGAAAAATCAGGAAGAAACTAGGACATGGTGATTTTAACTGACTTTGCCTTCCATTGAAAACCGCAATGCCCAGGCCTATGGTGGGCACACATTAGTGATAACACCTATTTCACACACATTAACTTCATGCTCAGCCTTGTGGCAAGCTTTTCAGTAGCTCACTTAATCCTCATGGTAGTCTTTTGAAGTAGGGTCCATGGGGGCACTTTTTGGATAAATGAAACAGGCTTAGAGGGATTAAATAATTTGCTCAAGGTTAACACAGCTAACATGTGGAAGAGCCAGAAGTCACATCCAGGTCGGTTGGTCGGTCTTTCTTTCTTTTTTTCTTTCTTTCTTTCTTTTTTCTTTCTTTCAATAAACTTCACTTAAAATAGTGTTAGATTTATAAAAAGGTTGCAAATATAGCACAGAGAATTGCCATATACCTTTCACCCAGAGTGCCTGATTGTTCACATCTTCCATTTGCCACAACTAAGGAGCTGATTTGATCTAGGTTTTTTGTTTTCGTTTTGTTTTGTTTTTACTTTTTTTTTTTTTTTTACTTGAGAGTCCACAGCCCTAATCCCTATACCGTGTTTATTTGACTTGGCCTATAGATGAGCTGGAATTTATTTTAAAGAGAGTGCTTTTTTTTTCCCTCTCCTTCCACTTCTACCCTATGCTCCCAAGAAGGAAAATGAGTTCAGCAGGCTTTCCCACATGTGAAATGTTTAACCTGCTTTCTTGGTAGGATGTAGGAAAAAACCAGGTCTTACTCTTTAGTGAAGATTTATAGAATAGGACATTATGTGGAGGCAGCCTATTTTGGAGCTAGGAATTTACCAACACAACCGAAAAACGTATAATACAATAGGATCATCTTTTATAATTTTAAAATTCAACCAGTAATGGTTCATCTGAAAAGAAAAGACATTTAGAAATTTCCTAGCAGTAAATAAGCCATTCTAATGCTTCCTGATATTATTATAACAACATTTTTCCTTAAGGACCAGGAAGCAAATTAATTAGAAATCAAAATGGTAAAGTCATTAAAGAGAAACTTTATTTTTTAAAATAATATAAACAGAATGGCTTCTTCCTTAAAGTTCAGCAATAATATGGAAACTTTGAGATCAAATTAAATCCTGTATTAAAAATGTTGTCTGATGAGTAAATTGAATAAAATCAACAAATAATGTGGTTTTTAAAATTATTTTGTTTTGGTTCAGGCATAGTCCTTGTCTGGAAGATTTTTGTTTCCTCACAAATTTGATTTCACAATTTTATTAATCATGTTGTGTACATAATGTACTAGACACAATTCTACTTCCTGTACTTCCCCAACCCTATGAATCCCAGAAACAGTTCATTTTTATAAGAACATAGGGTGAACCCAGTTCATGCATTATCACAATGGCCCTTTAGGTGTTAATGGTTTCATTGGCTACCAGTTAGTTTTTCTGGAGATTTTTTTTTTTTAATGTGGTGCAATTTCACAATCTACCCTGTAGTCTCCAAGTTTTTGTTCATTAAACAGTTACTTTGATTCTTGGATGCTCAAGCACTCACATAATTATGGTTTCTGATCTTCCCATGAATTCAAATTTCTGTTGTTATTGGTTAAAAGTTTTCAAAATTCTTACCTGTTAGATATCTTAAGGTTTGGGCTATGTGTAAACACAAGTAATCACATATGGTTTTGAGGTATCTATAATGGACCAGTTATCATATTAAGCTCCATACATATACTTTGGTCCCATCCTTCCAAAGTTGTTTTTTTAATCCTCATTTTACGGAAGAGAAAGAGAAGAAGGAACTTAATGCAAGGATTCTCAAGCATCTGATAAAGTATCCAGAGTGGCCACAGGGTTACTACAAGGTAGCTATAAACTCAGATGTTTACCATGCATTGTCTATAAACCAAAACCATATATTTCTAGCATTGATGCTGCTTCTTTCCTCAAAAATATGTGGAGATTCTACTGTATCATTGATAAGAGGCCTTCATACTAGAAATAGTTAGGAGTTGTTGCACTGTCTCAAAGAAATGCCTTCTTAAAATCAGATTAGGTTTGCTGCATAGCTCAAATCCAGTAAGTACAAACCATACTTTTCTTAGAATATTGAGGTAATGCTGAAGATCAGACTTTGGAATCAAATACGGTTTGAATCTATTACATCACTTATCAGTGAGCCTAGATTCCACATCTGGAAAATGGGGATATGTGGCTGTTGCCTGTATACACAGTGTTATCACCCACTTCTTCCTTGTTGGTAGAGCCAGGAAAGGATATCTGTTCCTTCCCCTCATGACTGTCCCAACTCAAGAGCTAACTCATGTTTAGCCTGCTTTCAGCACCATGGCTCCAATTCTATTGCGCGATTGGTTAAGGGGGGGCATATGACTCAGTTCTGGACAATGTGATATAAGGGAAGGGCTGCTGGGCAGCGCGCGTGGCTCAGCTGTTAGCACCGTCTTCAGCCCAAGGCGTGATCCTGGAGACCTGGTATTGAGTCCCATGTTGGGCTCCCGGCATGGAGCCTGCTTCTCCCTCCACCTGTGTCTCTGCTCCTTTCTCTCTCTCTATCTCTCTCATGAATAAATAAATAAAATCTTAAAAAAAAAAAAATAAGAGAAGGGCTGGAGGGCTTTGGGAAAATATTCTTTCCTAAAAAGTATCTCCTACACTGGATAGAACTGATGTACAAGGATAAGTGTGTAACTTCTAGATCAGTGGTGAGAACCACTTTTTAGAGATGTCTTGCTCATTAGAAGCAAATTATGTCCTTCAGGTCACCTCCTCCTGAATAAATTTTGTATGAAGTTTATTTTCAAAGATCTTTTCCTTAGAGCAAATAAAATCATTTACATCTATTTGCCCACTTGGAAGCAAAAATGAATAACAAATGCTGAACATACCTCAAATCAGAATATGTAAGATTAACCAAAGAGGCTTCCTTAGAAGACATGAAAAGTTTTGATGTTCTTAGAAGTCTTCACAGATTTTAGAGCCAAACATATGGATATGGGCAGTGTTGTGGGGTCATGGAGTACAGTGGTCAAGAAAAAAACTATTGAGACATTGTATAAACTTAGTAAGCTTATTTAAGTAGCATGGGGACAGGACACGAGGGCAGAAAGAGCTGCACTTTTGTTGTATGAAGCTGGTGGTTATATGCTTAGTGTTCAAAGGGGAGAAGCCAGGCAGGCAGTATTAGATCCTAAGTGTCTTCTTCGAATTTCTACTCTTAAAACTTTCCCAAGATTTCTTTGGTGCTTATCATTTAGCTTGGTATTAATTATTAGTGAGACATACAGACAGTCATGAGACCCTTTAAGAACATAGCAGCCAGTGCCTATTTGATCCTTATTGAAACTACACAGGCTATAGGTCAGCCTTCTGGGCTAACGGTGAATAATTTTCTGCTTCTGTCCCTGATGAGACACCATAAGATTAAAACAAAAACAAAATAAAACTCAAAAAATGAAGATATTTTGTTGGTAAGTCCCTGAGAACATGAATAAATTGCTGAACATGAATAACATGTTGCTGCTGTAGCTGACAAAATCTATGGCCAGATAGAAACTTGCAAGTTGAAAAATTTGGAATCCTCTGACTTCCCACCTCTGCCTAAGATCACAAGCAAACAGCTGCTCTCCTCCCCCTTCCCATCAGCCTTTCTAGAGTGGTCAGGTCATAGTCTCCCAGAAAAGATGCATAGATAGGTAGCAGAGGAGCCAAAACTCAATGCCAGACTTAGCTTTCAAAATGTTCCATGTGATGGACGCTCAATTCAGAATACTCAGCTGGCCAGAGAAAGGCTTTTGGAAATGGCAGAGGGATTGACGTTCTTCAGTGCGCATTTTCCAGCAAGGACAAATATTTGATTATATAATGAAGAAGTTATGTCTCCTGGCACCCAAAGAACTAACCTCCAGTGACAAATGTGCAACTTATTAAGTAAATTCCACTGAGCCTGCAATGCATACTAGTTGTTTTCTCAAGACACGTAGTTGTTTTACCACCAAGAGCCTTTTCCTCAATAGTTCCAGCTGGCAAATCTCACTCTCATTGGGATCTGTTACTTCGTAATCACACAAAGCTTCTCTGTGGTTTTTTTAAAATGCAAAATAATTTGATGTACTCTCATTCCCCTTTGCTTAGAAACCATGGATAATTGTTGAAGCTCCAAACCCATAATGTGAATTTCTATTGGAGAAAAACCAGAGAGCCCCTCCAACAATATATCTCTATACTGACTCCTCTGCAGTGGGTGCAGCCTTGTTTTCTTAAGATGCACATCCTGTTAAACAGAGATGCCTGCTTTCCATTTAAATGGGTATAAAAATCCACTCCCTTAGTTCTGGAGTGCTCACTTAAGTTTGTCCAGAAAACTTGGCTTTATATGTTATTGGAGTTTCTCCTTTCCCATAAGGCACATAGGGACAGATGGTTGTGCCAATGGTAAGCGTAATCACTGCAACCTATTAAATTAACTGGCACAAATTGTGTTCACTGAGGAGGGATAGAATCATAAGTGAGAATACCTCCATGGAGAGTATCACATCCCTGTTAATAGGTTAAGCTTTGGAGAGGGTTAGGAAAGAGATAAGGATAGCAGTGCATTTTACTTATATCTGAAGACACACCACAGGTGTCACAGATAGAATGATCCATTTCTATGATGAAAATTAGTTCATATTGTTTTTAAATTGTTAATGTAGCAAATAGTAAGTTAAATAAGATGTATTGTGAAAACCCTCCTTCCCAGCACTGATCCCCAGATCTTAGTTCTTTCACTTTGAAGCAAAACTGTCACTCTAAATCTGTGCATATAGGTATAGAAGTATATAGCTAGCCCTTATCTTACATAAGTGGTGGCATATTTTGCCAATTGTTCTGTGCCTTACTTTTACATAAAAAAATTTCAATCAAGTGTATGAAAAATAAATTGGCATTTTTTAAAAGTCAAAAATAGTGAAAACTGGATTAAAAAAAACTGGATAAAACATGGTCAGTAGAAGTATGGGGTGGTCTTTCACAGATGATTTATAACTGAAGTGTGAGGTGACCTTTTAGTGGGGACAACCTTCCTTACCCTAAGATGAAGATGGAGGCAACCTGACAAAGATTAGCTAAATGCAAGTGTCCCCTGCTACCTCCTCTTCCTTACTGTCTGACTCTCCCTTCCTCCAGATCTTCCCAGACCCTCTGTGCCATCTTCCCAGTCCATCTATCCTGCCTATCCACCCCTCTTCTTCCCCTTCCTTCTTCTGCAAATCACTCTCAGTTCTTTTCATCCACTCTTTCCACCTCCATCCTTTCTACCCTTTCTGGATTCCCTGACTACTGCCCTTCCTTATCTTTGGGTTCTTCCTTCTTCAGTTGGAATGGAGGAGCTACCTGTGGTATTGAGGGTCATGAGAAGAATAGAAAGGGTCATAGCAGGCTGAGTCTGGAGAGGATGGCACTGAACTGGTGATGTGTGGAGGAAATAGCCCCGGGGCTGGAATCAAGACTGCCTTCCACAGCCTTCCCTACCTGCTCATCTGTAAGAAGTAGTGTTGTCAGGGTTCAACCAGAGAGTAAGAGTCAGTGGGAGGCATGGGTAGGTAGGCAGATATTAAGAGATTTATTACAAGGAATTTGCTTATGCAATTGTGGAAGCCAGATAAGCAAGTCCAAAGTCTAAAATAGGCAGTCAAGAAGGGAAGCACACCAATGGGGCTGGAACCCCATGGGAACAGGCTAAAGTTATTGCCCACAGGCAAGGCCTCTGTTTCTTATAAGGCTTTCCAAGTCATTAAGCTAGGCCCGCCCAGGATAATCTCTCTAGTGTACATATTCTCATTAGGGACTAAGGTTAAATCTAGCAGCACCTAGATTAGTGTTTGATAGAATAACTGGAAGGAGACATGTGAATGCAACAAAATGGCTGCCATTTTCTTTCATTTTCCAATTCTTGCAAGAAAATATGTCTTATAGTCCACCTTATCCAGAAACATTCTAGAGAGGAAATTCTGGCTAACACAATTTAACCCAAACAAATTGAAACATTACAAAATCACCACAAATAGTTAACATAGTGGGCAATTGCTGGTCAAATGCCCCAGTTCTTGCCAGGCCAGACTCATTCTGGAAGAACTCGCAGCTAATACCTGGCCCCTGAGCTGATTCTCCCATAGAGCCCCACCAGGGTACCACCATCTTTCTCTTGCCATTGTCCATCTTTCCCTTCCCCTGAAACTGGCTCCCTGAGAATAAGAACCAGAGGCCCAGATCTCTTTTTAAGACTACTCTGAAAAAGAACAACATGAACTAATTATATTAAAATTGTATTTCTTCAAAGTAAAAGTACAAACCAATGGGGCAGGGGTCTCTAATCATCTTGTACTCCCACCTACAAAATCTTTCCTTCAGCCTTCAGGGTGCAAAGAACTTGGAACATAGGCAAGATTCTGAGGTCTCTTTAAATATTGAACTATCAAAGAGATGGGAACACAGGGGTTGTTCTGGCCTTTCAGTAAGAATTAGTTGTCAGGATGAAGCATCTCTTAGAACAGGGATTAGGGAATCCTTTTGGTCACTGTAACTCAGTTGTAAATGAAAAGAAAACTAGAAATGGAATGGGAACAAGCTTTTATTCCATTACTGAGTGGCCTTAAAGAGTACAAAGACTCCTTAGCCCCAGGGGTGGGCTTTATTCCACTGGGCAGAAGATTTCCACATGGAAATGGTGATTCCCTCACATCTTTGTAATTTAAAGCAATTAAGTGTGATTGATTGGAAACAATAGTTCTTAGGCAACAGTTGCAAATATAATTTATGCAGGTTACCCAAGTTGAGTTGTAAACTCTCATCTAATGTTTTACTCCCCTCTAGTGGATTTTTTTTTATAGCACATGATACCCCAAGTATGATATAGGATAGCAGGTTTTAAAGGAAAGAAGAATTTAAAAATATATTTAAGATACATTCATGTTCCATAGAATTTCTGTGCAGTTGTGTAGAATATCAAAGATTAAAAAAAGTAAAGTTTTGTCAGTTTCCTTATTTTGCAGGTGAAGAAACTAAGATCTAGGAAGGGGAAATGACTCATCCAAGATCACACAGTTGGTTTCTAATAGGTCATTGTATCACTAATGGCAATTTTAAAATATATAAACCTGTGGTTCTCATGGAAGTAGAAAGCCTAGATCTGTCCACTCCAACGGTCATCAAATGAGGAAAGACATGCCTTAGAGGAAATTGGAAATCAAATTCAGTAAGCGTATTATTGACTATGGATACTCTGGGAGGGGAGGGACTTGCACAGGGAAAGGAAGATGAAATGTTAAGAAGGATACCTACTGTTGAAAATTAAGAACAGATAAGCTCTGGTTTGGCTTCCTCTTGGTGCTGCTCATGGATGCAGTAACTGCTCAGAGGTGTCCTTTGGCTTAGAGACTTTACTGTTTTAAGTCTGAATTCTTGCTGTGTAATTTTCAGTTCTGCTTCACTCTCCTAAAATGTTCACTATCATTCTCCAAAGCAATTCTACTTCCCTTTATTCTCCATATAAACTTAGTCACATATTTTGTATGCAAAGTTTTAATTCTTGATACTATGCTAATATAATAATAAAAAAGAACTTTTTCTTCTTATTAAAGTAACTCTTATTCAATATAGACAATATAGGAAAGTATTAAAAAGAAATAATTTCCTACAATGGTTGTTCATTTCAAGAGTGTCTGATTAAGCACTTACCAGACTGATCCTCCCACAGATAACTACTATAAACTCTCGGCAAAATAAAACAAAAAACAACTACCTGGAGGCAGTGAAAGCTGAATAAAATTAAACAGATTATGGAGAGAAGTTGGCATTTGGAAGGAGAAAATGGGAAAGTGTGAGTTTTGTTTTTTCTTTTTTTTTTCCTTTAATATAGCTTTTAGCTTCAAGGGAGACCATGTTTGACTATATGCAGCAAGAAAAATGTCTACAAAAAAACAATATTTCTGGTCTGAAGAATCAGAACAGAGTTTAAGGCAACCAAAGCCATTGGAAAATGAGAGGAAAATCCTGGCAATGAGAAAAACAGAGAAGGGAACCAAAAATGCTGTTAAAATTCTGTTAAAATCCTTGCTGATTCCTAAACTCTGTATTATGTGGGTCAAATTCTATTTTGTCCTTAACTTAATTAAGGACAAAATAACTGAATTGAGATTTGGGTTAATGCCCAAGAGACTACAGTTTAAATTTAATAAGTTACCTGCTAAACCAAAATGTAATAGTCTTCAGAAGAATGTAATAGAATACAGCCTTACCAGTTAATGGTCACAACCAGAATACAATCCAAAATTACTCAACATAATAGAAACAAAAATTTATGATCTATTCTGGAGAAAAATGATAATAAAGATAAAACTCAATATGATCTAGCTGTTGGAATTGCACAAAAATTTTCAAGCAGCTATTATGCACAATGACATAAAAGAAAATAGGCTTGCAATGAATGAAAAGATAGGAAATTTCAGGAAGCAAATAAATCATGAAAATAATCAAATTACTGAACTGAAAATTAAAGTACCTTAAATATACAATTTACCTGGTGGGCTTAACAGCAGGAAATAAGAGAAGAAAGAACTACTCAACTTGAGGATAAATCAACGGAATTAACTAATCTGAAGTACAGTGAGCAAGAGCACTTAATAAAATTTCAGGGATTTGTGGTACGAAATCAAAAGGTTTAACACATTTATTATTGGAAGCCCAGAAGAGAGAGGAAGATGCAAATGGGACACAAATATTTTTTTAAATAATGGCCAAAATAATGCCAATTGATATAAATTATAAATTTACAGTTTAGAAAAGCTCTAGAAATCCTAAGTCAGAGAACATTGAAACTGCTGAAAACTAAGTATAAAGACAATATCCTGAAAGCAGCCAGAAAAAAACAATACATTCCATATAGGGGAACAATGATTTGATCAGCACTGTAGTCTCAGAAACAATGACAAGACAACTGACATCTTTAAAGAACTTGCAAGGAAAAAAAGCATAACCTGTGAGCCTCAAATTCTATGTCAACAAAAATATTCTTCAAGATATGAAAGCAAAATAAAGACCTTTTCAGACAAAAGAAAACTAAATTATGCGTACATAATTTAGATTAGATGTACGCATTTCTCAAAATTCAATGAATGTACATTTTAGATATGTACATTTTAATGTATATGAATTTTACCTCAAAAGTACTACAAATAGGACAGCGTGGGTGGCTTAGCAGTTTAGCACCACCTTCAGCCCAGGATGTGATCCTGGAGACCCGGGATCAAGTCCCATGTCGGGCTCCCTGCATGGAGCCTGCTTCTCCCTCTGCCTGTGTCTCTGCCTCTCTCTCTCTGTGTCTTTCATGAATAAATAAATAAAATATATTTTTAAAAGTACTACAAATAATATTAAGCCCTAGTTAATAATATGTATGCTGAAACTTTTAAAGTGTACTCATGTCTGCTATTTATTGTGAAACACCTAAGAAAATAAGAGAGATTAATGTATGACTAGAGGAATGGATAGATAAGCAATAAGGCAAATATAGTAAAATATTATTGGTATAATTTAATAGGTCTATAGTTCACTGAAAAATTCTTTTACATTTCTACTTCTAATAAATACATTAGAAAGTATTTACTAAAAAGGTTGGAAAGATGAGATTAAAACTAAAATTATAAAGATTTGCATCAATGTGTTCTTTTATTGATTTTTTTCAGTATGATGATGATATTTATTACTGGTTTATTTTTAATTTATTTTTTAATTTTTTAAATAAATTATTTATTTATTCATGAGAGAGAGAGGCAGTCTCCTCGCAGGGAGCCCAATGTGGGACTTGATCCTGGGACCCGGGTCATGCCCTGAGCCAAAGGCAGACCCTCAAATGCTGAGCAACCCAGGCATCCCTTATTACTGGTTTAAAGAGGACTTATGACATTTAAATAAATTGCAAACCCAACTCTAAAAGTACAAGTTTCAGAAATATACATGACAGAACCCAAGGCAGCTTGGGTTGCTATAACAAAATACCATAGACTGAAGGGCTTAAACAATAGACATTTATTTCTCACAGTTCTAGAGACTGGGAAATCCAAGACTAGTTCTGGAAGGTTTGGCTCCTGGTTTACAGACAGCTGCCCTTCCCTGTGTTCTCTCATGATGTGGAGAGAATAAATTTTAGTCTCTCTTGTTACAAGGATATTAATCCCATTATGGGAACCCTAGCCTCATGATCTCATCTAAACCTGATTACCTCCCAAAGACCCCAACTCCAAATACCATCACACTGGAAGTTGAAAATTGAACATATGAATTTGGGGGTGGGGGGGCTTAAATATTCAATCCAGAACAAGAAATTACTAAAAAAGGAAACTCCCAACATTTCATCATATACCAAGTATCACTTTTGACATTTTGGTAAGTTATCTTTCAGTATTTTAAAACATTCATTTATTATATCTTTTTATCAGATATAATATATCTGATCTTATTATAACATTAAATGTTTTTCTAAAATATGATTTTAATGGCTAAATTTATGAATTTTATGAAGTTGTAAAAATTTAACAATTTTCCTATTATTTGACATATATGTTGTTTTTGAATTTTCAAATAAATGTTCACATAAAAAGAGATCACAGAATAAGAAACAGGGGCACCTGGGTGGCTTAGTAGTTGAGTGTCTGCCTTTGGCTCAGATTGTGATTCTGGGGGGGGAGGAGCAAGATGGCGGAAGAGTAGGGTCCCCAAATCACCTGTCTCCACCAAACTACCTAGAAAACCTTCAAATTATCCTGAAAATCTATGAATTCGGCCTGAGATTTAAAGAGAGACCAGCTGGAATGCTACAGTGAGAAGAGTTCGCGCATCTATCAAGGTAGGAAGACGGGGAAAAAGAAATAAAGGAACAAAGGCCTCCAAGGGGGAGGGGCCCCGCGAGGAGCCGGGCTGAGGCCGGGGCGAGTGTCCCCAGGACAGGAGAGCCCCGTCCCGGAGGAGCAGGAGCTGCACCGACCTTCCCGGGCGGAAAGGGGCTCGCGGGGAGGTGGAGCAGGACCCAGGAGGGCGGGGATGCCCTCGGGCTCCCGGGGACACTAACAGACACCTGCCCCCCGGGAGATGAGCCGAGCTCCCTAAGGGCTGCAGCGCGCACGGGGGACCCGGAGCAGCTCGGGGGGCTCGGGCGGCGGCTCCACGGAGGGGGCTGCGCGGAGGGGGCTGCGCGGCCCCGGGAGCAGCTCGGCCGGGCTCGGGCAGAGGAAGAGGCTCCGTGCAGAGGGGCCTGCGCGGTTCCAGGAGCAGCTCGGAGGGGCTCGGGCGGCGGCTCCGCGGAGGGGGTTGCGCGGCCCGGGAGCGCGAATCCACCAGCGCAGGCTCCGGAGCACAGGGCGCCGGGACACAGCCCAGGATCCGGCCTCCTCCGGGACAGGCAGAGGCCGGGAGGGCCCAGGACAGCAAGGACGCTCCTGCCCCTGCTGAGCAGATCAGAGGCCCCGCCCCGGAGCCTCCAGGCCCTGCAGACGGAGTTCCTGCCGGAGCTGAATCCAGGTTTCCAGAGCTGCCCCGCCACTGGGGCTGTTCCTCCTGCGGCCTCACGGGGTAAACAACCCCCACTGAGCCCTGCACCAGGCAGGGGCACAGCAGCTCCCCCAACTGCTAACACCTGAAAATCAGCACAACAGGCCCCTCCCCCAGAACACCAGCTAGACGGACAACTTCCAGGAGAAGCCAAGGGACTTAAAGTACACAGAATCAGAAGATACTCCCCGGTGGTTCTTTTTTTGTTTGTTTTTGTTTTTGTTTTTGTTTTATTTTGCTTTTTGATTTGTACCCTTCCCCCACCCCCTTTTTTCTCCTTTCTTTTTCTTTCTCTTTTTCTTCCCTTTTTTTTTTTTTCGTTTTTTTTTCTTTTTCTTCCCTTTTTTTTCTCTTTCTCTTTTCTTTCCTTCTTTCTCTCCTCTCTTTTTCTCTTTTTCCCAATACAACTTGCTTTTGGCCACTCTGCACTGAGCAAAATGACTAGAAGGAAAACCTCACCTCAAAAGAAAGAATCAGAAACAGTCCTCCCACAGAGTTACAAAATCTGGATTACAATTCAATGTCAGAAAGCCAATTCAGAAGCACTATTATACAGCTACTGGTGGCTCTAGAAAAAAGTATAAAGGACTCAAGAGACTTCATGACTGCAGAATTTAGAGCTAATCAGGCAGAAATTAAAAATCAATTGAATGAGATGCAATCCAAACTAGAAGTCCTAACGATGAGGGTTAACGAGGTGGAAGAACGAGTGAGTGACCTAGAAGACAAGTTGATAGCAAAGAGGGAAACTGAGGAAAAAAGAGACAAACAAAAGACCATGAAGATAGATTAAGGGAAATAAACGACAGCCTGAGAAAGAAAAACCTACGTTTAATTGGGGTTCCCGAGGGCGCCGAAAGGGACAGAGGGCCAGAATATGTATTTGAACAAATTCTAGCTGAAAACTTTCCTAATCTGGGAAGGGAAACAGGCATTCAGATCCAGGAAATAGAGAGATCCCCCCCTAAAATCAATAAAAACCGTTCAACACCTCGACATTTCATAGTGAAGCTTGCAAATTCCAAAGATAAAGAGAAGATCCTTCAAGCAGCAAGAGACGAGAAATCCCTGACTTTTATGGGGAGGAGTATTAGGGTAACAGCAGACCTCTCCACAGAGACCTGGCAGGCCAGAAAGGGCTGGCAGGATATATTCAGGGTCCTAAATGAGAAGAACATGCAACCAAGAATACTTTATCCAGCAAGGCTCTCATTCAAAATGGAAGGAGAGATAAAGAGCTTCCAAGACAGGCAGCAACTAAAAGAATATGTGACCTCCAAACCAGCTCTGCAAGAAATTTTAAGGGGGCCTCTTAAAATTCCCCTTTAAGAAGAAGTTCAGTGGAACAGTCCACAAATACAAAGACTGAATAGATATCATGATGACACTAAACTCATATCTCTCAATAGTAACTCTGAATGTGAACGGGCTTAATGACCCCATCAAAAGGCGCAGGGTTTCAGACTGGATAAAAAAGCAGGACCCATCTATTTGCTGTCTACAAGAGACTCATTTTAGACAGAAGGACACCTACAGCCTGAAAATAAAAGGTTGGAGAACCATTTACCATTCGAATGGTCCTCAAAAGAAAGCAGGGGTAGCCATCCTTATATCAGATAAACTAAAATTTACCCCAAAGACTGTAGTGAGAGATGAAGAGGGACACTATATCATACTTAAAGGATCTATTCAACAAGAGGACTTAACAATCCTCAATATATATGCTCCGAATGTGGGAGCTGCCAAATATATAAATCAATTATTAACCAAAGTGAAGAAATACTTAGATAATAATACACTTATACTTGGTGACTTCAATCTAGCTCTTTCTATACTCGATAGGTCTTCTAAGCAAAACATCTCCAAAGAAACGAAAGCTTTAAATGATACACTGGACCAGATGGATTTCACAGATATCTACAGAACTTTACATCCAAATTCAACTGAATACACATTCTTCTCAAGCGCACATGGAACTTTCTCCAGAATAGACCACATATTGGGTCACAAATCGGGTCTGAACCGATACCAAAAGATTGGGATTGTCCCCTGCATATTCTCGGACCGTAATGCCTTGAAATTAGAACTAAATCACAACAAGAAGTTTGGAAGGACCTCAAACACATGGAGGTTAAGGACCATCCTGCTAAAAGATAAAAGGGTCAACCAAGAAATTAAGGAAGAATTAAAAAGATTCATGGAAACTAATGAGAATGAAGATACAACCGTTCAAAATCTTTGGGATGCAGCAAAAGCAGTCCTAAGGGGGGAAATACATCGCAATACAAGCATCCATTCAAAAACTGGAAAGAACTCAAATACAAAAGCTAACCTTACACATAAAGGAGCTAGAGAAAAAACAGCAAATAGATCCTACACCCAAGAGAAGAAGGGAGTTAATAAAGATTCGAGCAGAACTCAACGAAATCGAGACCAGAAGAACTGTGGAACAGATCAACAGAACCAGGAGTTGGTTCTTTGAAAGAATTAATAAGATAGATAAACCATTAGCCAGCCTTATTAAAAAGAAGAGAGAGAAGACTCAAATTAATAAAATCATGAATGAGAAAGGAGAGATCACTACCAACACCAAGGAAATACAAACGATTTTAAAAACATATTATGAACAGCTATACGCCAATAAATTAGGCAATCTAGAAGAAATGGACGCATTCCTGGAAAGCCACAAACTACCAAAACTGGAACAGGAAGAAATAGAAAACCTGAACAGGCCAATAACCAGGGAGGAAATTGAAGCAGTCATCAAAAACCTCCCAAGACACAAGAGTCCAGGGCCAGATGGCTTCCCAGGAGAATTTTATCAAACGTTTAAAGAAGAAATCATACCTATTCTCCTAAAGCTGTTTGGAAAGATAGAAAGAGATGGAGTACTTCCAAATTCGTTCTATGAAGCCAGCATCACCTTAATTCCAAAGCCAGACAAAGACCCCGCCAAAAAGGAGAATTACAGACCAATATCCCTGATGAACATGGATGCAAAAATTCTCAACAAGATACTGGCCAATAGGATCCAACAGTACATTAAGAAAATTATTCACCATGACCAAGTAGGATTTATCCCTGGGACACAAGGCTGGTTCAACACCCGTAAAACAATCAATGTGATTCATCATATCAGCAAGAGAAAAACCAAGAACCATATGATCCTCTCATTGGATGCAGAGAAAGCATTTGACAAAATACAGCATCCATTCCTGATCAAAACTCTTCAGAGTGTAGGGATAGAGGGAACATTCCTCGACATCTTAAAAGCCATCTATGAAAAGCCCACAGCAAATATCATTCTCAATGGGGAAGCACTGGGAGCCTTTCCCCTAAGATCAGGAACAAGACAGGGATGTCCACTCTCACCACTGCTATTCAACATAGTACTGGAAGTCCTAGCCTCAGCAATCAGACAACAAAAAGACATTAAAGGCATTCAAATTGGCAAAGAAGAAGTCAAACTCTCCCTCTTCGCCGATGACATGATACTCTACATAGAAAACCCAAAAGTTTCCACCCCAAGATTGCTAGAACTCATACAGCAATTCGGTAGCGTGGCAGGATACAAAATCAATGCCCAGAAGTCAGTGGCATTTCTATACACTAACAATGAGACTGAAGAAAGAGAAATTAAGGAGTCAATCCCATTTACAATTGCACCCAAAAGCATAAGATACCTAGGAATAAACCTCACCAAAGATGTAAAGGATCTATACCCTCAAAACTATAGAACACTTCTGAAAGAAATTGAGGAAGACACAAAGAGATGGAAAAATATTCCATGCTCATGGATTGGCAGAATTAATATTGTGAAAATGTCAATGTTACCCAGGGCAATATACACGTTTAATGCAATCCCTATCAAAATACCATGGACTTTCTTCAGAGAGTTAGAACAAATTATTTTAAGATTTGTGTGGAATCAGAAAAGACCCCGAATAGCCAGGGGAATTTTAAAAAAGAAAACCATATCTGGGGGCATCACAATGCCAGATTTCAGGTTGTACTACAAAGCTGTGGTCATCAAGACAGTGTGGTACTGGCACAAAAACAGACACATAGATCAGTGGAACAGAATAGAGAATCCAGAAGTGGACCCTGAACTTTATGGGCAACTAATATTCGATAAAGGAGGAAAGACTATCCATTGGAAGAAAGACAGTCTCTTCAATAAATGGTGCTGGGAAAATTGGACATCCACATGCAGAAGAATGAAACTAGACCACTCTCTTTCACCATACACAAAGATAAACTCAAAATGGATGAAAGATCTAAATGTGAGACAAGATTCCATCAAAATCCTAGAGAAGAACACAGGCAACACCCTTTTTGAACTCGGCCATAGTAACTTCTTGCAAGATACATCCACGAAGGCAAAAGAAACAAAAGCAAAAATGAACTATTGGGACTTCATCAAGATAAGAAGCTTTTGCACAGCAAAGGATACAGTCAACAAAACTCAAAGACAACCTACAGAATGGGAGAAGATATTTGCAAATGACATATCAGATAAAGGGCTAGTTTCCAAGATCTATAAAGAACTTATTAAACTCAACACCAAAGAAACAAACAATCCAATCATGAAATGGGCAAAAGACATGAACAGAAATCTCACAGAGGAAGACATAGACATGGCCAACATGCATATGAGAAAATGCTCTGCATCACTTGCCATCAGGGAAATACAAATCAAAACTACAATGAGATACCACCTCACACCAGTGAGAATGGGGAAAATTAACAAGGCAGGAAACAACAAATGTTGGAGAGGATGCGGAGAAAAGGGAACCCTCTTACACTGTTGGTGGGAATGTGAACTGGTGCAGCCACTCTGGAAAACTGTGTGGAGGTTCCTCAAACAGTTAAAAATAGACCTGCCCTACGACCCAGCAATTGCACTGTTGGGGATTTACCCCAAAGATACAAATGCAATGAAATGCCGGGACACCTGCACCCCGATGTTTCTAGCAGCAATGGCCACGATAGCCAAACTGTGGAAGGAGCCTCGGTGTCCAACGAAAGATGAATGGATAAAGAAGATGTGGTTTATGTATACAATGGAATATTACTCAGCTATTAGAAATGACAAATACCCACCATTTGCTTCAACGTGGATGGAACTGGAGGGTATTATGCTGAGTGAAGTAAGTCAGTCGGAGAAGGACAAACATTATATGTTCTCATTCATTTGGGGAATATAAATAATAGTGAAAGGGAAAAGAAGGGAAGGGGGAAGAAATGTGTGGGAAATATCAGAAAGGGAGACAGAACGTAAAGACTCCTAACTCTGGGAAACGAACTAGGGGTGGTAGAAGGGGAGGAGGGCGGGGGGTGGGAGTGAATGGGTGACGGGCACTGGGTGTTATTCTGTATGTTAGTAAATTGAACACCAATAAAAAAATAAAAAATAAAAAAAATAAAATAAAAAAAAAATTAAGATTGTGATTCTGGGGTCCTGGGATCAGGTCCTGCATTAGACTCCCTTTGGGGAGGCTGCTTCTCCCTCTGCCTATGTCTCTGCCTCTCTCTCTGTGTCTCTCATGAATAAATAAATAAAATATTTCAAAAAGAATAATATAGGGATCCCTGGGTGGCGCAGCGGTTTGGCGCCTGCCTTTGGCCCAGGGCGCGATTCTGGAAACCCGGGATCGAATCCCATGTCGGGCTCCCGGTGCATGGAGCCTGCTTCTCCCTCTGCCTGTGTCTCTGCCTCTCTCTCTCTCTCTCTCTCTCTCTATCTCTCTGTGACTATCATAAATAAATAAAAATTAAAAAAAGAATAATATAACCAGAAGGACATCAGACCTCTCAGTTGCAATGAATAAAATTAGAAGACAGTGAAACGGTACTTTTAAAATCTGATGAAAAAATATTTCTAATTCATACTTCAATACTCAGCCTGTCAATGTGAATAATGCAATGTCTTTTAAACTTTACTTTTTTTTTTTTTAAAGAAAACTATTACGGGATGTACTTCACCCAAACAAGGTGGAAATGAAGAAAGTAGAAGACACAGGACCCAGAGAATGAGTATGCAATGCAATACTATAGAGAAGGAAGGAAATTCCCAGAGTGATTATGAAGGGAAGTCCCAGTGTACAACAAGCCCTAAGTGCAGCTAATGTAAAATAATGGGAAAGGATGGAAATACCCACAAGAGGTAGTTCTTCAAGAAAAATTAAACTTGTAGAATACCCGATGAGTTTGAACTTGAGATAATATTTTTAGTTTTGTTGAACTGTGGATGAAGCAGTAAGAGGTATATAAAAAAAAAAATTGAGAACATCTTTTAAAAGGCAGTATTTCCTCTACAGAAGACAAAAACTTGCATGTGAAAAGTAATGTTATCATTGTATACTATATATTCATCCCTAAATAATATTTATTTAATTCTAATAATGTAAACACTTTAAACTGATGTAAGCAAAGAAGAATAAAAAGCTACATTGAGATTATCAGACTAGAAAAGTATATAAATGTACGGTCAGATAGGTTGTATAGGAGCTAAGTTTGTAGTTTCTATTAGAGTTGGAAATAAATAGATGAAATATAAAATTTTAAAAATTAAGAAAAATTACTTTGAACACATTGTTTAGAAATTTGGAGGTAAATACTGGCAAACTATAGCTTAAGTAATTGAAAGTTGCTATCCCTGGAGGGTAGGAATTGGGAATAGGAAAAGATGGGGGCAGAATTGTGCTGTTTTTCATTTTATGTGTTTTTCTATATAACTTTTTAAAACTCTTAATGGGAGATATATCTATATATAGATATTGATATAGATATAGATATCAATATAGATATAGATATTCCACTAGTCCAAGCTGGAATACTTCAAGGTTGCAAGAAGCTCTAAGTGGGGCTTACAAAGTCTAATTACATTATACTGAAACTCCACATAATTGCCTTGCATGGTGATACAATTGCTTTTAGTAAGCCCTGTCTTCTGGATCTAATATCTGGGTTCTACATAGAATTTTTTACATCATCACCAGACCCATCCTGTGACACAGACTGTAAGATAGGAACTAGTTAGAGGTACAGTTGAATTGCTTCTGTGAAAGAATGACTCCCTTGCAGGCATGCAAGTTGGTGAAAGACTGAGTGGGGCTGGACATGATAGGGCTTCTCAGGGACCACCACAGTTCCCCATCATGGAAGAAGTTTAAGGAGAAGGTAGCTTAAGGTTTTAGGGGATGTTATGGAAACTTTTATATTAGGCGTACAGTTGGAGTAAATGACTTCAAAGTCCCTCAATTCTGAGATTCTCTGAAGGAGTTTCATTCGTATTTAGAATGGCTACTAGTTAGTATTTAGGGCAAGGATTAGAGCCCAAGAAAAGGTGTTAATGATTTCTCTCTCTTTCTCTTTTTTCTGTCAGAATAGTTTACACTCAGTTTTCCCAATTTTTGTCAGGTGTTCTTTGTGTATTTAAAAAATATATATATTATCCATTCTAGAGGTCCACATTCCATGTGTGATCATTTGATTAAGCTTGACAAATGTGCATGTGTTTAAATTTTCTATGTTCTTACCATTTCTTGTTCACTCAATCTGTCCATTTAATAAATATGTGAAATCTCTCACTAAAACAGTGAATTCATCAATTTCTCCTTGTAACCATTTCAATTTTTCGATTTTTCTTTATAAATTTGAAATTATGTTCATGTACATTTAGAATTCTTATTCCTTCCTGGTTTATTAAAACTTTAAAAAAAAACTACCTAGTAGCCTTTATTACATTTAGTAGTATTTTCCCCTTCCATTTAAAATTAATATAGCTATTCCAGATTTTTTCATTTGTATTCTCCTGGTATATCTCTGTCATCCTTCTACTTTGTTTTTTTTTTTTTTTAAAGATTTTATTTTTTATTTATTCATGAGAGACACAGAGCGAGAGAGAGAGGCAGAGACACAGGCAGAGGGAGAAGCAGGCCCCATGCAGGGAGCCGGACGCGGGACCGATCCCAGGTCTCCAGGATCACACCCCGGCCTGCAGGCGGCACTAAACTGCTGCACCACCAGGGCTGCCCTGTCATCCTTCTACTTTGAAACTTTCTGTTTTATACTTTTGGTGTACAGAATTTTAATTCATTTTAAAGGTAATCCCACAAGTTATATATTATTATTGTTTATGCAGTTATTGTTTATTGAGATTTACCCATATTCTTATCATTTTTCTCATTAGTATTTCTTTTTGTATTTCAGAACTTCCAAAAAAAAAAAAGAATTTTCTTTTCAGATTTTCTTTCTTCCTGATTTACTCACTTTGAGATTTTCTTTAGTAAAGATATGTTGGAAGTTAATTCTTCAGTTTGTTTGAAAATGTCTTCCTTCTATTTTTTTATTTCAATATTAAAAGAGAAATTTTCTGTGTTTGTAAATTGATTAATTTCATTCAGGATTTTGAGACTATTCCATTGTCTTGCTGTTATTGTTGAGAGATCGTTTGGTCTAATTGATATTCTTTTGAAGATAATCTGTTCTTCTTTCATTCTAGGAGTAATTTTAAGACAACTCTCTAAATATAATATCTACATTCTCACTACAATGCAGCTAGATGATTTGTTTGTATTTATTCTCCTTGAGATTCATTGGAGGTTCCTGATTATGACAATTCATATTAATAGTCATATTAAAAAGACTGGAAAAGTCTTGGCTATAATCTCTACAAAATATTGCTTCTTTCATTATCTCCTTCTGGAACTCTGGTTATAACACTTCTCAAATTATGATCTATGGCTCTTGATTTCTTTTTCATATTTTCTATTTCTATATCTCTTGAGTTGCATTCTAATCAATTCCTTCAGCCCTATTATTCACTTCACAAATCTCTTTTCAGCTGTGTTTAATTTGCTGTTTAGCCTGTCATTGAATTTCTAATGTTAGTTTCTAAATATTTTATGTGTTTTTCAAAAAGATGATTTCTAGCCATTTTTGATAAACTCTCATTCTTTGTAAATTTTTGATAGCTTTCATTTTTCTTTAAGTATATTAAACACAGGGATTTTTTTAATATTAGTTTTTGATTATTCTAATATATCCAGTCTCTAAAGGTATAATCCTGAAGTCTGTTGTTCTGCTTCTGCCTCATGGTATTTTGTTTCATTTTGAATTTGGTGATTTTTTTTTTTAATGAGAACTCAGTGCCTTCAAACTTTATCCTTAGGGATTCACCAAAGCCTGGGCTTAATTAAGGTTTGTTACTCTGCAAAGAATTCTGTTTGCTTCTGCACATGTCTGGGGAGACTTTACAACCTAAAAAGAGTTAAAAAAAATAATTTTTTTAGCACCTAACAAATTCAACCACAAACCAGGATTTTGCTTAGAAATTTCAGGTAACAATTTCTATTTTCTTTTACCTAAAGCAAGAATGAAGTAGGCAAATTCCTTTATAATATCCTTCTTTGGGGCTCTTGTATCTTTATTTTCTATTTTGCTCACTAAAAGTGTTACCTTCCAGGGGTCTGACTTAATGTGGGAAAGTCTGATCTGACTCACCTTGCATGGGCCCCATTGTTTTTCTTCTATGCCCCTTTTCCATAGGCTACAAGGGCTTGACATGTTTTTCATGCAAACTTTGGCTTCACTGCTGGCTTACCCTTTCAATTCATCCTTTATTGGGCCTCTAAGAATTATTTCTACTTTTATCATGTCAACTATTCATTGAAAGACTTGTATGTTAAAAATAATAATAAATAATATTTTATTCAATATTTTAAAATATATTTATTAGAAGAAAATTAGGGGCAATATAGTTGAGCATATTGAAGGAAACAGAAATACCTTGCTTCCTTTCACTCGATTTCTTTTTTGACTTTTTCTCTCTTTTCTCTCTTTTCTCTCTTTCTTTGTTGCCTTTCTTAGTTTTTTCAATTGCTTTTTCATTATTCCATTTTTCTCTTTTGTCATCCTGTTTTTCTTTTCACTTGTCCTTGATGTTGTCTTTTTCTTTTTTGTCTTTTTTATTCTCATGTTTCTCTATTTTTTCTTTGTTATCTTTCTTGCCCTCGTCCTTCCTTTTTCTATCATTCATGTAATTTTTTTAACAAAGACCAAAAAATTTGGCCTACGAATAATATTTTATCTCTTTTTAGAAAATTAGCTTAGCCATCACTAATAAGAACAAAGAGGTTTCGTGTCATTGGAACTAAATCAAATTTATAATGCCTTTCACATAGTAAGCACTCAATAAACATTTTTGGTTTTGAATGAAACTTCATTAAAGGTTCTAACTCTACTATGGTGAGCACATTGTGAGATCAAAATATTGCCAAGTAGACTGTACCTGTGACTCAGTCAAGCCTAACCCAGACTGACAGAGAAATTGATGGAATGTTAATTGATAGCAGCTGGATGACTGGCATGAGTACAGCCACAGGAAAGGGCCAAGGATCTCTCAGGGAGTATAAAATTTACATTTACTAAAGACCCCAGAGGCTTTTTAATGAGAATGACCTCTGGTTAAAATTAAAGTGAAGGGGAAATAAAGATAGTAATTTGGGGACTTTGGGTCTTAGCATATTTTCCACTTAATAGCCACTGACTTAGAAAATGAAACTCATGAAATTCTCATAATAGAAATGGCTTGGCCTTAATGATTTTAAAAACCCCATTAGGTGGGTTCATGACTGGTTGGTTAGCAACATTGGAAAATATACTAAGTGTAGAAAACAGGAATAACTCCTCAAATTTAAAACACTCTTATCAGTGTCTTGGCTGCTAGAAAACAGGCTGTGTTGATTGGGTCTTGTAGAGCAGGCTTGAAGAGTTTGTTTACTCGCTGGAATTGAAAGATGCTCTAGATGAGCTTGAAGGGAATACAATCATCAGAGTTTTTTAGATCACAAGCTGGCTATATATCATAAAAATCTCCCACTGTATGAAAATTCCCAAGTTGATATCTGAATCAAGTGACAAGACCACACCTTACTACAGGTTGTTTATGTGGAAGATGTTTTAGTGGAAGCCCCAGACAGTCTCCTTTTGGGCTTTGAGATTTTCCCAGGAGGAATTAGTCATCATCCTGCCCACTAAATGAGGCATCTGGTTTGTCAATAAAAAGCTGGTGGATGCAACTAGATTGAAACCACTAGTTTGACTTTGGAAATGTTTGAAATGCTAAAGAATGAATACTGCTTAACTCTATACTAATGAGGGCGCCTGGATGGCTCAGTCAGTTAAGTGTCTGCCCAGCTCAGGTCATGATCTCAAGATCTTGGAATGGAGTCCCATGTGAGGTTCCCTGCTCAGCAGGGTTCTGCTTCTCCCCTCCCTCTGCCCCTCCCCCCCCCCCCCCCCCGCTCAGTCTCTCTCTCTCTCTCTCTCTCAAATAAATAAAATCTTTAAAACCCTCTATACTGATGAATGTTTTTATTTTATTTTCCTCCCGATACACACCGTTATTTCCTAGAGCATTTTATCTTTGTCTTTTTTTTTTTTAAAGAAAAGATTTACAAACCCTTGTGTCGAGGGCTGACTTTCAATAGATCGCAGCAAGGGAGCTGCTCTGCTAGGTATGAAACTCCCATCCAGAAGCAGGTCGTCTACATCCCAGAGCATTTTAATTTTAATTTTATTTATTTATTTATTTATTTATTCATTCATTCATTCATTCATTCATTTATTCATTTATTTATGATAGTCACAGAGAGAGAGAGAGAGAGAGAGGCAGAGACATAGGCAGAGGGAGAAGCAGGCTCCATGCACCGGGAGCCCGATGTGGGATTCGATCCCGGGTCTCCAGGATCGCGCCCTGGGCCAAAGGCAGGCGCCAAACTGCTGCGCCACCCAGGGATCCCCATTTTAAAGTAAATTCCTGACATTATAGTATTTCATCTATAATGCTTTAAGAATCCTGGCTATTTCTGAAAACAGAATCAAGGTTATACCTAGCTGGTCCAATAGATAAAGGAAGCCACAAGACATGAACCTGCGCCACGCTACTGCCTCATCACCTACTGATGCTAACATGTGCGTAGTAATTTCTATTTGTCTGTGTGTGAGTTGACACTGGAGGGCCTCAGGAAGAAAAAGGAGTAAAAGCATATATTTAACTTATATTGGGGGGAAATGAGATTTAAAGCAGTGATATACACTTGTTACACTGTTTCCCTAAATCCTTCTGTGTGGGAAAATTTCTTCTGGAAATCACTGAGACCTAGAGATTCTTATCCTGGTGTGGGGCTGTAGGAGGAGATATTGCATACAAAAGGTGGAATTTTCTGTAAATAGGTGGTTATCAGACACTTCTAAATGGAAAAGGCCATTTGAGAGAAAATACAAGTGAAAGTTTGGCATGGAGTTGGCAAGCAACCACACAGAAGAGTAAGTCTTTTCTAAAAGTTTCAAGAAATATCGAATGGGAGACTGTATCTCTTACACTTATCTAAGATTGGCTTTTGAGTTATTTATTTGCACATTAAAAAAAATATTCTCGGTATTTATGTGTCCTGTGTGTTACAAATATTTTCTTCAATTTGTTATGTACCTTTTTAATATTTATGGTGGCTCTTGTTTTTTGTTTTGATTTTACAGTACCTTTGGTGCCGGATTACTACTGATATTTTTTCCAGATGAAATTTTTAATCATTTGGTTATTTTTTTTTTTTTTTAAGATTTTACTTATTCATGAGAGACAGAGAGAGAAGCAGAGACACAGGTAGAGGGAGAAGCAGGCTCCATTGGGACTCTATCCTGGGTCTCCAGGATCACACCATGGGCTAAAGGGGGTGCTAAACCCCTAAGCCACCCCGGCTGCCCATTTTATGTTTTTAAAGTGACAATGGATTTCTGTGAAATTTGTGATTAATTTAGGTAAAATTGACATTTTGCAGTGTTGAATTTTTTCAGTTTGGAACATATTACATCTGTCCTTTTAATTTTTATGTTTTTTTAGAAAAATTTTCTTGTATTGCTTTTGTTTTCTCTACATATGTCCTACAAATTCCTTAAGCTTATTTCTAGATATTTTATATTTTTTGTTCTGTATTTTAATTTCCAATGAACTAATATTGAAAAATAAGGAACTTGTTGACTTTTATGTATTAATTAGTAAAAGGATAGTTTCTTATTAATTTTAATTATTTTCCTTCATCTTCCAGGAAGGCAATCATTATCAGTAAATAATAATAATTTTGCCATTTTCTTTTCCAAATATCCAGGAGATATCCTGCTTTGTTAGCTTCTCTGATTGTACTGGTTAGCACTTCTAGAGTGATTTTAAATCATAAAGGTGACAGGATCTATTCTTGCCTTTTATCTACTTGAAAAGAGAATGTCCTTGTTGCAGTGTTTTTCAAAATCCCTTCTGATATATTTTTTTTAAGAGTTCAGTAGTCAAATATGTTTGTAAATACATGAGTATATTAAATTAAAGGCTCTGAAATATCTGTAGTAAATATATTTATTTAAATTTGTTTAATATATGCTTACCATTTCCTAAAAGTATTTAATAATGAACCATAAACATCTCATCATTTTCCTTTTTTTCTTTAATACAATAACTATAATCTTATCTAGTGCTTTAAGCATGTTATTGGGTGTTGGCTTGAAACCATTTTTAAAAAGGTTACTTCATACAAATTTCTTTGATTTCTATTTTACTAGTAAGTGAATAATAAATCTTACCAAATTCATTTTAGTATTCAGATGATTGCTATGCATTTTTCCTTTGATCAATGTCATAAATCATATCACTAAATATAAAACTATATATCTCTGAGTTCCTAAGATAAACCATTCCATGACCATGGAGTTATGTATTTTGGTATTCTTCTGTATTTTATTTGCTAATATTTTATTTAATATTTTTTGGATCTATCATCATAAATGATATTGATCTCTAGTTTTCTTTGACATAATTGGTATCAGCCTTATGCCAATTTTATAAAATGAATTAGAGTCTTTTCTACTTTCTCTGCACCACAGGCCAGTATTGTAGCACAGCAATTCTCTGTTCCTCAATATTTGAAAGAACTTGCAGATAGAACACATCAGGTCTGGTGCATATTTGGGAAGTAGTTCATTGACAACCCTTTCAGTGTCTTTCATGGTATATCCAGATTTTCTGTTTAGTCAGTTTTTGTGGTAGATTGATTTTTGTGGTAGATTGATTGATGGGCCTAATTAACTACCCTCTCATATCCGTGTCCTTCACAGTGTGATTTTACAGCTCCAATATCAAGCTGTGGATTTATTTTTTCTGTATCTTGAATCCGGGTTGACTGTGTGTCTTTCTTTGGCCAACAGAATCTAAAAGAAATGACATATTTTCCTTTTTTTAAAGTATTTTCTTTTTTTTTTTTTAAAGATTTTATTTATTCATGATAGACACACACACACACAGAGAGAGAGAGGCAGAGATACAGGCAGAGGGAGAAGCAGGTTCCATGCAAGAAGCCCAACGTGGGACTCCATCCTGGGACTCTAGGATCACGCCCTGGGCCGAAGGCAGGTGCTAAACCACTGAGCCACCCAGGGATCCCCAACACATTGTTTTTTGAAATGACACATTTTTAAAAAAATATATTTATTTATTTGAGAGGGGGAGGGGTGGGGGACAGGCTGAGTGAGAATCTCAGACTCCCCACTAAGTGCAGAGCCTTATGTGGGTCTTGATCTCAAGACCCTGAAATCACAACCTGAGCTGAAACCAAGAGTCAGATGCTTAACTGATTGAGCCACCCAGGTGCCTGGACAATATGTCATTTCTAAGCGTGGGCCTTAAGTGGACATGTGTAATTCTGCTTTTGTTCTTGGAACCCTGCCACCTCTATGTGAATAAGCCTAGTTAGCCTGCTTGTGAGAGAACACATGGAAGAAATTGCAGTGTCCCATCCAAGATCATCCTAGACAAGCCTATTGCAACATGTGCAATATCCCAATCAAATTAGCAGAGTGCCTAATCAACTTGCAGCTGACTGCAAACTACATAGCTGACACACAGACTCATGAGTAATAATAGATGTTTATTCTGTATTTTAATAGATGTTTATTGTTTTAAACTACTGAGTTTGTTATGCAGTAATAGTTAACAAATAAAATTATATTTCATTAGAAAATCATCCTTTACAAGAATTTTTAATTTATTGCAATAGTTTATATTATTGCAATAGTTTTATATGGCATTCTCTCATGAAATTTGTTTCTTCTTATATATAGTAATACCTCCTTTCTTAATCCTAATGGTTTTACTTATTATCTGTTGTATGTGTTTAAATAGTTTTGCCAAATTTTTGTCTATTTTATTGGTCTTTTCAAATAATTCACTTCTAAATACACTTTAATGCTCTTTCAGTGTATGATTATTCTTATATTTTCTTCTTTGTACTTTCCTGGAATTTGTTGTGTTGCTCTTTTTTCTAGATTTTGGGATTAAGTGCTTATTTCATTTTTGTTATTTTTTAAAAATTTTTATGTTAAGACTATGAATTTTCCTCTCAGTTCAGCTTTAGCAGAATCTCATGTTTACAGATACAACATTGTGATCCTTGTTAGGTCTTATTGGATCTAAATTGTTAGTTAGAACCACTTTTATTTCTTGTTTTACCACAAAATTATATAGAAAATGAATTTTTAGTTTTTAAGGGTGTTTTAATTTTTCTACTTATCCTTCAGTTATAAACTTCCAATTTTATGGCACTATGATCAGATAATATGATCTTTATAAATTTAAGAACTTAAGATCTTTTTTTAAGGTTCTGAGCTGAGATGGTACTACACTCTGAAAATAAACCCCTTGATTTTTAACCAAATCCCTTGGTTTTTGTTTATGGATCAGTAAAATATGAGATTCTTGATAGGTTGGGTGTTTAGCAATACTTTGGTAGTTAATATAATACTATATGGGAAAAGTACAAAGCAAGGAAGGAGTAATGGGAAATGAGCACAAGAAATGTTGATAGAATTGCTAGCATAAGTAGAAAGAAAAAACTTCTGGGTAGCCTTAGTCTTGGTTGTCTTACTATTTTAGTTTAGTTAAGAAAGTGAGAGCAAGTTGTTGTTGGTGTTCTTCTTCTTCTCCTTCTTTTTCTTTTTTTTATTCTTTTCTTTCTTTCTTTCTTTTCTTTTCTTTTCTTTTCTTTTCTTTTCTTTTCTTTCTTTTCTTTTCCCTTCCTTCCTTCCTTCCTTCCTTCCTTCCTTCCTTCCTTCCTTCCTTCCTTCCTTCTTTCTTTCTTTCTTTCTTTCTTTTTTTCTTTCTTTCTTTCTTTCTTTCTTTCTTTCTTTCTTTCTTCTTTCTTTCTTTCTTTCTTTCTTTCTCTTTCTTCCTTCCTTCCTTCCTTCCTTCCTTCCTTTCTTCTTTCTTTCTTTCTTTCTTTCTTTCTTTCTTTCTTTCTTTCTTTCTTTCTTTCTTTCTTTCTTTCTTTCTTTCTTACTAGGCTTTTATACAGAAAGTAAAGACAGGATTCTGTAGATCAAGATACCCTGACTGTTATTCCCTACCCCTACTTCCTCTCATTCCTAATCCATGGAAATATAAGTAATATAATTTTTATCACTTGGAGAAAGACAGCATTTTGCCCTTAGGTACCATTAGGAATAAAACTCATGGAATAGACCTGCTTGTGGGTTCTGTCACCTGGGGAGAAAACAATGGGGTTCCCTAATTGGGTGGCTAACTGGGAAGTCAGAGTTTATAATGAGAACAGCCAGGCACTAGCGATCTAGGATGCCTAGATCAAGTAACCTGCCAACCTCTTCAAATTGTATTACCAACAATAGGGATGCCTAGGTGGCTCAGCAGTTGAGCGTCTACCTTTGGCTCAGGGTGTGATCCTGGGGTCCAGGATCAAGTCCCGCCTGGGGTTCCTTGTAGGGAGCCTGCTTCTCCCCCTATCCATGTCTCTGCCTCTCTCTCTGTTTGTCTCTCATGAATAAATAAATAAAATCTTTAAAACATTTTTATTACCAACAATAAACATCTTTGCCTAAATTCAAACTACTACATTATATTCAAGTAGTATTTTTGATATATGCTCTGATCCTAGTTAATAGTTTTGTTGCTATTCGCATCTTTTTAAGCAAAAGGCTGGATGTGAACTTGATCCAAAAATCAAAAGGAATTTAAATTCTTTTCACTATCAAAAATACAATTACTTTCTAATTTTTATCTCTGACATTTAAAAAAGTACATATTTTATCTAGTTTCATTAGTTTTTTTAAATTTGAGGTTAGGAGAAGAGAAGGGAATTAGTTATAGTTTGTTAATAAGTGCGGGGCAAATCATACTTGTCACATTGATGATTCAAAGAAGGAAAAGTACTTTGGGAGAAATAAGTATTGTGTAACAGTAAATCCTGACAAGACTCACAAGACTCTGGAATAGATAAACAAGATAATTTAGATTTCTTTTTGGAGGAAGAAATGCTTTTTTGAACATTCATGGAGGAAACCACCAGGGGGCCTACTGGTGTACAGGCTTGATAAGTTGGAGTTGGAGGTTAATATGGCTACATCCTTCCACCATGTGTTAGGATGCCGAGATCCTTTAACAACAGCAGATGTTTTTTTTTTTTTTTTAATTGGTTTATTTTTTCTCATTAAATGTTTTTGAAAATGAAAAGTAACCAAAAAGTCAGCAAATTTCAACAAATTCCTTTATCTGAGGTAACAAATCTGAAGTCCAAAGGGCTGAATCAAGGCCTTTGCTTCATAAAGATTACATGTATGATGGCAACTCTGCAAACAAACCTACTTTAGGTGCAGGTTCAACTTCAGTAGCATTTTTAGCACAAGGTAATTACAACCTACATGACAATGAGCATAAGTAACTAGTAACTTGTGAACTTTCTTGCTGATTACTTCTGTCAGGGTTTGGTGCAAGTTACAGAAATACACTATAGAGGATCCTGTCCTCCATGTACCTTCTATAGCAGGCCCTGTGGATCCCTTTTAATTTTTCGGTATGCCCTTCCCTCAGTTTTGATAGACCTGTGCTTCTAGTCACTTGTACCTCTTCAGAGAACTACCCTCACGTTCCTGAAGTCACTTTGTTTATAATCATAGGACATCCCCTGTACTGGCCCATAGCAAGTGACAGACAATATGAGGGTTTGAAAGCCCAGATGCCTTGCCTCAACTTAGATCAACCTCTGAGGTATAATTTATCCCCTGAACACTTCTATGGGACCTGGCCTAAGACTGGAACTATGCCTAAAATTACCCCCTAACTTGGCTTCTTCCCTTTTCCAGTCCCACTTCCCCTGCCACCTTAATGGTTTCTCCTGGAAGTACTTCCTAAATAAATCATTTGCACATAAATCCTCATCTTGGGGACTGCTTTTTGGAAAACCTGGCCCAAGCTTAAGTATTCTAAGAGAAAAGAGATTTAATACAGGGAATTAGGTGCTTTCAAAAATCATTGAAAAGGAGTAGGAATTAGAGGCCACCGTTAAGTCAAAAAACCGTTAAGTACCGTTAAGTACCACCATAGTCACAATCCAAGGAAATTGTTGTCATCAAAAATACAACTACCTCTCAGCTGTGAAAGCTAGTGACTAGACAGTGGAACACTGTATCTGGCCACCATCAGGTAGATGCCATTTCTTTAAGACCTTGCTTCTACCTGGAACCATCTGAAATCTATAGCAAGGTGGATCTGATTCAATTCTAACTTCCTTTTTTTTTTTAATTTTTATTTATTTATGATAGTCACAGAGAGAGAGAGAGAGGCAGAGACATAGGCAGAGGGAGAAGCAGGCTCCATGCACCAGGAGCCTGATGTGGGATTCGATCCCGGGTCTCCAGGATCACGCCCTGGGCCAAAGGCAGGCGCCAAACCACTGCGCCACCCAGGGATCCCTAATTCTAACTTCCTAATCATGATACTGCATTTAACTTCCGGAGCCTATTTCAAATGTAGAACTAGCTGCAAGGGAGTCTGGGAAACAGTTTTAATTTCCCAATCTCTGCAGGTACAGTAAGGCACCCTAGAAGGAGGTGGAAACAGAAACTGGTTGCTAATTGATTGTAAAATCACAACACCAGGAATGAGAGGAAATGAATTGATATACATTCATTGCAGGGACCTTGTGCATTTTGGTTTTGTTTTGTTTTTGGCCTGGAACATGTGTCTTCTCCTCTCAATCCCTACTCTATCCAGAGCTGCCAAATTAATGCTTATTTTTAGTTTTCACTTTAGATCAGTGCTTTTCAAACTGCTGGTTATCACTAACTAAAGGGTCATAAAATCAGTGTAGCAGGTCTTTATGAGCAAGGGGGTAAAGTATAGAATTAAGTGGGATGGAATAGAAAAATGTGTTGTTTCATGAAATGTCTGTTTTGGTTTAGTGTAGATATGTATGTGTGTTGCATTGCACTCTAAATTTTATTTCTTAGTGTGGTCTTGGTCAAAAGGCTTGAAAAATAGTTCCTACATATAACTCCCTCAGTTCCCTGGTATTTTAAGTCTGGGTGTGGGTGCTTGTCCTGTATATTGCAGAGAACTCTATAATATAATTTGCTTATTATTACCACCCCCCCCACACACACACACACAGTCAGTATCTGTGCTCCTCATTAGACTTCAGCTCCCAGAGGAGAGGTCAGATACTGTGCTTCTCTTGCTTTCTGTTACCTTGGCATGAAGTTGGTCACATGGTAGCTTTTTTACACATCTGTTGAATGAATAAATGGAAAGGGATTATTATGGACTCTTGTATCACTTAGCGACTCCTAGGATTAATAAAACTCAAGACTCAGAGAAAACTTAAAACTGCATAAGCAAGAAATAAGATTAACAGGAGAATTGAAGCAAAGTAAAAGATGCCTTGGCACAAGTCAACCAGTAATATAGAACAAGAGCACTATGGAACCCACAGAGGAAAAGTTCTGACCAGATCAGAGTCTGAGATTCCTTCTCTAGACTCACTGTGAAGGCTTGTCACCATATTCATAGTGCAGGGGAAGAGGAAACATGTGGGAAACACATTCCAAGAGGGAATATATAGTTCATTATACAGAGATCTCATCTGTGTGTGGGTTCAGTTATTCTCAACAAGTTTATATGTACTCTTCAGTGGGTCTTGAATTAATGAACCCCTTCATGGTATTATGTGTAGATTCCTGTGCTGGGTGTACTTACTTAACCACAGAATGAATAATCTTATGAGTAAAGCCAATAAGCAGTCCTTTACCCCTTAGAGAATTCTGTTGGAGGATGTGTATGTGCAACTAACTGCTGTGTTACTTAATGAAATGTATTGATGATGAGTTGAGTAGTATTATAAAAATGTATTAAAAATAATAAATGAGGGGATCCCTGGGTATCTCAGCAGTTTAGTGCCTGCCCTCGCCTCAGAGCATGATTGGAGTCCCAGGATCAAGTTCCGCATTAGGCTCCCTGCATGGAGTCTGCTTCTCCCTCTGCCTGTCTCTCTCTCTCTCTCTCTCTCTCTCTCTGTCTCTCATGAATAAATAATTTAAAAAAATCTTTAAAAAATAATAAATGAATAAAGCCAGCATATAGTAAATGTTATTATGTGCCTGGAACTGTGCTAAGAACATTATGCCATGTAATTTTTACAACTCTGGGAGGTTTTAGCCACATTCTGAGATCAGAAAACTAAGACTCAGAGAGAGTAACTAACTTGTTCAAGATGGTAGAGCAAGTGCATGGCACTGAGAACTCAAACCCAGATCTGCCTCACCCCTGAGCCTATGCACCCAACCACTCTGGCAAAGCAAGTGGTGACTAATTGTCTAATCCTTTTTCTGGCCCTTAATTATTGCTTTCTGCTGCTTTGTGGCCTGAAATTTATTTTAATTTTTCCTGTGGCTGATGGCCTATGGCATAAGATTCCACATTCATATGCTATGATTGCAAAAAGCTTATGTGGATGGCCAAGGAAAACTTCCTTTTCAGATTGTAATCACTTGGAAATATTTGTCTTTACTTTCTAGGCTTGCATTTACAGTCGGAATGCATAAGCACTTCTAGTTACTCTGCTTGTCCATTTTTTTTTTTAATGTGTTGGATACTTACTATGTGTCAGCCAGAATTCTTAGACGTTGGGGATACCAAGTTCCTGCTCTGACAGAGTTATTATTCTGTATAGATATGATCTCACTGGAGGAGATAGATGACTTCAAGTTGACATAGATAGCATAAAAAATGGTAATAAAGTGCCAATAAGAGCAATACTGGGAGATAGTGACAGGGGTGTATGTGTGTAATGTATTTTTTTCTAGGATTCTCAGGTAGGCTTTTATGGTAAGATCAAGTTTGAACAAGGATATGAAAAAAATGAGGAAGAGTGTCCTGCAGATATGTGGGATAGCACTTGCTAGGTAGAGGACCAGCAAGTATAAAGGCCCTGGGGTAGAAGTGTACTTGGCTTGCTTGAGAAATGGCAAGTATGACTTGGGTATGAATACAATGTAGTGAATGAGGGGGAAATGGTAGAGAAAAGAGTAAGATAATACAGGGTCTTATGGGCTCTGGTAAGGACTTCGAATTTATTTAAAGTGAAACATTATAGAGCATTGATCGGAGGAGTAACATGATCTCAATTACTTTTCAGAAGGATCACTCCAGTAGCTGGATGAAGTTTATGATAAAGTAAGGCAGCAGTGCAGGCTCAAAGCCAAAAGAGGAAGCTCTGGCATTACTCAAGGTTTGACATGGATTGGATTCATGCGGTAGTGGTAAGGCTGGAGAAAAGAGACGGGAATCTTGATATACTTTGAAAATAAGCTTATAAGACATAGAATCCAAGTGAGTAGATAGGACTGGAGATATTTCAAGGGGGTTGTCAGCATATTGGTGGGACTGAATGAGATGTCTGAAGAGGGAGCGTAGTTAAGGGGCAGAAAAGGTCCTATGGTTGAGCTCTGGGACACCACAGTGTTTAGAGGTTGGAAAGAGGAGGAGGAACCAGCCAAAACAATGGAGAAGGAGTAAACAGTGATGGGAAAGGAAGACCAAAAAGTGTGACATCCTGGCCAGGGCACCAAGTGAAAAAAGTGTTTCATGAAGGAGTGTGGGATCAATCACCTCAAATGCTGTTTGAGAGATTGAGTAGCATGGGTCAGATGATTGAGGATTAACCATTGGATTCTACAAAATTGAAATTGTTGACAGTTTTGACAATAACTCTTTAGGGGAATACTGGCATTGAATGAATGAGAAAAGTTGGTGTGGAGAGAGCAGGAAGAGCTAACTTTCTTCTTTATAGAGAAGTGGGCTGGAGAAGAATATTGATAAAAAAAATTTTTATTTGGTTTTTAAATATGGAAGAAATGACAGTATGTGTGTTGATGCGAATGATCCATAGAGAGGAAAATTAGCCTTAAATAGGAGTGTGATTATCCACCTTTGAAATGGGAGGGAAGGCAATGTATAAAGACATAGATGCAGGTTAGTGGAGGGGGTGCATATAGATTTACCCTTCTGGTTGCTTTTGTTTTCTCAGTAAAATAATAACCAAAGTTAGCAAATGAGAGGAGGAAAGCAGAGTTTTGGGAATTTGAGAAGAGAGGAGAAAGGGTGAAATAGAACTGAACAGGAAAATACAGGAGTGCCAGGCAGTGTGAGGGCTCACTCAGGTTTTTGTAGCTATGAATTCAAATGGTGACGAGTCAATATGGTGGTGGGATTTTCTTCAGCCATCCTCAGCTGCTTGGGTAGAGGCCTGAGGGAGCATGTGGAGAACCGGATTTGACAGGATTGTGCTCAGCCTTGCAAGCACAAGAAATTTTTTCTAGGCAGAACACTTATAGAGGAACAGAAGGGGAAGGGAGTTGGGCAGATGTAAAGGAGTAGTTATAATGACAAGGTTAGATGCCCCAGTAGGGTCAGAGAATTAGCAGACTTCAGGTGCTAAAGAGGAGTAGCTGGATATATAGTTATATGGTGATCACAGAGTGGAATGCCGAAGCCTGAGTTTATAAAAATACTCAAGTATTGTGATGACACCATAGTTGTGTAAATTGCAACCTGGAGATTCTTGAGCAGTGGCCCTGTAATGTGGAAAGTAGTCAAGCATTCCTTGGTTGTAGATAATCTGCCATTTGGTTGTTAAAAACTCCTATTTTATGAAATGTATTATTGAAATAATGTTGGAAGAACATGAGTTTGATATTATTGTACTACTGAGTCTTTTTTCAAAAAGAATTTTACTTAAAATAATTAAGAAAATACGAAGACTTCCTTTGGGCCCAGGAATCCCATATCCAGAAGATAATTAGAGATGTATACTAAGATGTGTTTTCATACTGTTCACCACAAAATTAATTATAATAGCAAAATTTGGGGAGAAGTCTGATGGGCATATATTGATTAAATATATTACAGAATATATAATGGAATACTACTATACAGGCATTAAAATATGATATGGAAAGAATATTTTTTTGGCATGGGAATATCTTCATCACACTTAACTAAGAGAAAAGTAGTATATAATGATATTTTTTATAAATAGCATTTATAAAATGCTAGCATTTTATATGCTATATATATATAAAACATATGCATATATAGCATTCAAATGGTCTATTTGAATGAACAATATTGCATGAAAATACAGCAGGAGTCAAATTTGGCTGGTGGCATTGTAGATATTTTTTCCTCTTTGTGGAAAAAGTTTTCTCTGATTTTCAGGGTATTTTAATTGAGCATGTATTACTCTTGAAATCAAAAGATAAAAAACAATAGTTGCTATGTTAAAAATTCTACCTTTTTGCAGTAACCTATATTTGTTAACAATTATTGCCTGTTTATAACTTGGTTCTTTCCTTAAACTTCAGCAGAACAATTCATCTCAAGTTATTCTTAGTTTGATTAGGGTTCCTAGGCCTATAGGTAGCTAAACTTGACATTCTTAGAACAGTTATTTAGCTTCTGTTTCATCTGAGAGATTTTTAATGGCTATAGACTTTTTCACACTTTTAACCATATCTATTTCCATCTGTCACTTCACATGTAGCTTGAAAAAATAAGGCAATAACGATTTCAAGTCAATTCTAACGGCATATATAAAATAAAAAATAATCTTGATTCTTTTGTAGCCATAAAAAGATGGTTTTCTTCTTAAAAAACACACAACATTGCCCTCTATCATCATATATTTAGCTGATCAGTGTTTACTGATTAATTTCTTGAATATGAGTACAACTGACATCCCTTGCCAATAATGACTGCAGGCTTCCAGATCATTTCCATATCCAGATCTTTTAAGAAATCTGTCCCATTGTCTTTTCTGGAAACAAGCATTTAAAAACTATGTTTAATCAAAACCAACCATAGTTTTAGTTTCCGTTTAAAGAAAATCTAACAATCTCTTAGCATTCTCATTGGGTTGTCATAAGAATCTAGTCTTTTTTGTTAATGGCCTGGTTTGTTTCTGATTTCGCTGTTGCTTAATCTCCTGGGGAGTAGAGCCAAGTGCATGTTTTCAACATTCAACTATTTTCTCTGCACCCCAGGAAATGTGAAATGTGTGTCACATTCAATGAAAGATTGTACTTCCACCATGGAGTCTTCATTTGAACGTCTACGTTTGTTTATCATTTTCTATTTTCTTGCACAATCTGAGGCAAGTAAGTAGTTCTGAGTCCCTTATTCTAATACTAGAATTTTCCAAACCAAATTTCCTCTTAGCAATGTTCATTTCTAGATTTTAATGTGATGTAAAAATTTTACTATCTTTGTGGCTTGGTTTTATATTTTTCCCATATTATAAGCAAGATTGAGATAGATATGTGTATGTCAGAATTTTCTTCCTATCAATGGTTCTGTGGACAAAGACTGCATTTAAATTTGCAGAACATTTACTGGAAAGTCATCTACAATAAGACGCTGAATTTTGAGGAAGATGATGTCAGATTAGTAATTATTTGGTTTGACAGTCTAACTTTTGACTTTGTGTGTATGTTTCTGTGTGTGTGTGTGTGTGTGTATGATGTCTACCACCAGCTATACATGCTTCTATTTCCTTAACTATAAAAAGAATTCCTAAATAGCAACCATTTAATTTGTCTGAATTCCCTTCCAATATTTACCCAGATGTATTAGTTTTACCAGAGGTACAATCATATACATATACCTTTTCAGTTAAATGTACACTATGTCATCACTAAATGAAAACAAATTGTGGAAGGCACAATTCTGAATGAGTGGAGAATTTGAATTGCAGGATATTTATGGAACTTGTTTCAGAGGCTTTGAATCAAGGCTGCTGAGTGTAACTCCCCAGAGGTTTTGCTTTACTGAGCAACCAAGACGGTTATTTATAATCAATTTCTCAAGGGCTTAATTGTTCTCAATGTAAGGAAGGGTGCTTAAGGAAGCTGTATTTCTTCAGTTGGGGTCTGTTGGATCTCAAGTATTTATTTAAAATGCAGCTTCTATTTTCAGTTTTAGTTCTGACATGCAACGAGCTTAAAAGTGGTCACTCTTGGCTTTACAACAAGAAAACGCTGAACAAACTGAAAATCAGCATCGTTTCTTGGACTCGTCAGAGAACTGAGGTTGCAGAACAAATCAGCACCCTGAAATCTGGAGAGACCAACAAATCTAGAGTCATAATTGAGATCTGCTTACCTGGAGAAGAACTACTAGAGTCACAGACTATTATGACCACTTAAGTGTTTGTTTTGATGAATTAATTGGAGGTTGATTTTATATTAGCTTAAGAGTGAAAATCTCCTTGGGGCAATAGTCTTGGAAGTGATGATGGAAGTGTCTCTGCATTGCATGGGTTTACCTCCAGGAACCTTACCATGTTCTCATAGTAAAGTGCAAAGAAAGAATCCCTTCATAGTTCTGTCAGGGAGAAAGGAAAAGCGATTATTGTGAAACATGACTAAACATTCTTTATCACAAAATCCTACTCTCTGTGGGGGAAACAATACCAGAGTTTTAGTCCACCTAGAGGAAGAGCATTTCTCTGATAATTGCCCCCTGTACCCCTCCTGTCTCACCTAAGCAGGATGGAGAGAGATAGGAAGCAAACACTGGTGAATGTCCTAGCCCAGAGATGCAGGCCCACTAAAAGACAGTTTAACCACCTGGCCACCACACAAATGGGACTCTAATACCTCAAGCTGGATTATAGCTTAAAAAGCTACAAGCTTCAGACTCCCAGTGAGAGTTTTTAGAGAAACCCAAAGATACCAGGAGAGAAGAAAATGAGGTACTAGAGGAATTTGAAGTTATTGGCACCTTATAGTTTCAGCACACATAAAATGCAACCCAGATAAACATAAAAACCTCATACTATAGGCTTATTTACCTTAGTTCCTATTAATCAATATGGTATGGTATACTTTCATCAAAAACTTACAGTGCATGGTAAAAATTAAGAAAAGTCACTATTTGAAGAGACAAAGTGGGCATCAGAACCAGACTCAGATATGACATAAATTTGAAATGATCAGATAGGATATTTAATGAATGAATGAATGAATGAATGAATTAGTAGAGGGGCAGAGGGAGAGAGAGAATCTTAAGCAGACTCTGTGTCCATCATGGAGCCTGGTGCAGGGCTCGATCAGATCATGAGATCATGATCTGAGCTGAAATCAAGAGTCAGATACTTAACCAACTGAGCCACTCAGTACCCTCAGATAGAGTACTTTATCTTATTTTTTTCCAATAGGATATTTTAATTAACTGATTAATATGTTAAGGACTCCAATGATAAAAGCAGAAAACATGCAAGAACAGATGGATAATGTAGGCAGAGAGAAGAAAACTCTAAAAGAATAAAAAATGTTGGAAATAAAAAATATTGTCTCAGAAAAGAAGAATGTGGGACTCACAGGTAGCTCAGTGGTTGAGCGTCTGCTTTCAGCTCAGGGTGTGATCTCAGGGGCCAGGACTGAGTCCCACATCGAGCAGGGAGCCTGCTTCTCCCTCTGCCTATGTCTCTGCCTCTGTCTCTCTTGTATCTCTCATGAATAAATAAAATCTTAAAAAAAAAAGAAGAATGGCTTTCCTGGACTTATAAATCACTAGACATGGCTAAGGAGAGTCAAAGAAAGGAAATGGCAATAGAAATTTCTCAAACTGCTGTGCAGAGAGAAGAAAGAATGGGAGAAAGAAAGAAACCAACCAACCAACCAACCCAAAACTCAACCGAACAGAATGTCCAAAAACTGTGGGACAACTTCAAAAGGTGTAACATACATGTAACTGAAATATCAGGAAAAGAAAGAAGAAATATTTAAATTGATTATGGCCAAGAGGGGCATCTGGGTGGCTCAGTGGTTGAGCATCTGCCTTTGGCTCAAGTTGTGATCCCAGGATCCTAGGATTGAGTCCCACATCAGGCTCCCTGGAGGGGAGCCTGCTTCTCCCTCTGCCTATGTTTCTGCCTCTCTCTCTCTGTCTCTCATGAATAAATAAATAAAATATTATAAAAAATAATGGCCAAGAATTTTCCAAAACTAATTACAGACTCCAAGACACAGAATCAGAAGCCCAGAGAACAAGTAGGATAAGTAGCAAATGACTACCATTATACATATTATATTCAAACTTCAGACAGAGAAGAGAGGAAAGGAAGTCTTATGTATAGAGGAACAAGGATAAGAATTACAACAGACTTCTCATCAGAAATCATGCAAGAAAAGAGTGAAGTACTTAAAGTGACGCAAGAAACAACTCTACCAATCTAGGTTCTATATCCAGTGAAATCATCCTTTAGAAGTGAAAGAGAAATAAGGCTTTCTCAGGAAAACAAAACTGAGGGAATTCATTGCCAACAGACCTGTCCTGCAAGAAATGTTAAATGAGGTTCTTTAGGGAGAAGGAAATTGACACCATCAGCAACAGGGATCCACATAAAGAAAGGAACAACATCAGAGAAGGAACAAAATAAATGAATATTAAAATTATTTCTCTTAATTGAACCAAAAGATAGCTGTTCATTTTAATCAATAATAATAGTGCACTGGGTAATTATACCATATGATAAGTGAAATGAAGGATGGGGATGTCTTAAGGGACAGGTTGGAGGCAGTGGTGTACTCTGTTAAAGGTACACATGGAGTGGAATAGTGTTATTTAAAGGTGGACTTAAATTAATTGTAAATGTATATTGCAAACTCTAGGTCAAACATTAAAGTTGTTTTTTTAAAAAATATTTTATTTATGTATTCATGAGAGAGAAAGAGGCAGAGACACAGGCAGAAAGAGAAGCAGGCTCCATGCAGGAGCCCAATGTGGGACTCGATCCAGGACTCGATCCGGCACTCCAGGATCATGCCCTGGGCTGAAGGCAGGCACTCAACTGCTGAGCCATCCAGGTGTCCTTAAAGTTGTTTTTAAAAGAAGTATAGGGATCCCTGGGTGGCGCAGCGGTTTGGCGCCTGCCTTTGGCCCAGGGCGCGATCCTGGAGACCCGGGATCGAATCCCACATCGGGCTCCCGGTGCATGGAGCCTGCTTCTCCCTCTGCCTGTGTCTCTGCCTCTCTCTCTCTCTCTGTGACTATCATAAAATAAAAAAATTTAAAAAAATTAAAAGAAGTATAATTGGGGGCACCTGAGTGGCTCAGTAGGTGAAGCATCTGCTTTAGCTCAGGTCATGATCCCAGGGTCCTGGAGCCCCACATTGGGTTCCCTGCTCAGTAGGAAGTCTGCTTCTCCCTCTCCCTTTATCTTCTCCCCACAGCTCATTCAGTGTATCTCTCTCCCAAATATATAAATAAATAGAATCTTTAAAAAAAATAGGTATAATTGATAGGTTAAGAAAGGAAATAAAAAGGAATTACATAAAATCTTCAGTTAATACCAGAAAAGGCGGGGGGGGGGGGGAAAGGGGGGAAGGAACAAAGAACAAATACAATGAATTGAGAATAGTTACAAATGGTAAATAGGTTTACATTGTGTCTCTTTGGTTAAAATAAAATGTTTCAGACTTGTGCCTGCCATGGCCTGTTTGAGACTTTGTCACTACCACACAGCTAATGTATGAGGGCAGCCTCTGCATCTGAGGGACACTGGGCAACAGTGTCCTTAGTTTGGATCCCTTTGCTTGTTCCTGGGCCTCTTTCTCCTTTGTGGAATTGATTTGAACGGAACCCATGGAATATTAGACCAGAGGAAAACCCTGGACAGTTGTGGGGAAGAGGTTTTTCTGCCAGAGGGAGCCTGTGCTGATTGTTGTGTTCATTTCTTTACCCTGTGGAGCTCTCAGGAAAGATATTTCACTCAGAATTTTGGGGTAAGCAAATGAAGGTAGCAATGACAATAAACCCTTGGGGGAAATAATCATACAATTTATATTCTGGAATTCTATGACGATCATACGAGCAAGCAAGTTCCTGCTCCCACCTCCCCCACTGGAATAGTCTAATTTCCAAGCAGATTTATCAAATGCTAGTTTTGTAATAAGGCAAATAGCATAAAACTTTAAGACTTCATATTGATCTAATAAGTAGTTGTTGGATGTAGTCAACTGACATAATATTAACTTTTGGGATTCTGTAGAGTAAGTAAAAGGGCTCTCATCAGTGCATGGCCTTAGAAATATCTCTGTGCTTTTTCTTGTCAAGCATATCCTTATCATCTTGCCTTTCCACCTCAGTTTCCTCTATTAAAATTCTATTTTCATCTTTATTTTTACTACAAAATTCACATGCTCATTCTGTCACGTTAAAAAAGTAGGCTAATGATTCACTCTCATGTTTTCTCATGTTTGTCACCAATGTGGGTCCCTTCTGCATGTCCTATATGGAATTAACATTTAACTTGATCAGAATAAATATGCTTTCTAGTACTGAAAGACAGTTGCCTAGGGTTACAAAATTCCTGAGTGACAAACAGTCCATTTTCATTGTTCAGTTTTTTTTTTTTCCTAGGGATTCCAAGAGTGTCTTTTAAGTAAAAAATAAGATCTGCCTTTATTATCCACACTTAACAAATACTGGTCAGTTTATTTGCCATCAGAGGTCCATCAAATGTTTATCATTGTAAATTATCATTGTAAAGTACTACAGCCTCAAGTTCCTGAGAGGATACTTAAAATATTTTCCATAATTTAATATACTCAGATGCTTTCATACAATTAGACTACATTTCCTAAAATGATGTTCCCTGAATATTAATAGCTTGCCACAGAAGTTTCTTGCTGAAATATTTTTGAGAAAATGTACTAAAGTCACTTTAAAGATTTTAGTACACTAACATACATAATGAATTGCTAGAAAGTGGTTTATTGTTAAATATTTGGACAATGTTCATTAGGACACTTCCTCCTGCATGATGAATTTGGCAGTTAACTGGCATTTTTATTATTTAATTTTGAATAGATATTTTTTGAGAGAAACCATGGGAAGTCTGAACACACACACAAAACTACTTTAAACCTTGTTTGTGTTGGTATGTTTTTGTGCGTGAGCCAATCACTTATTTTGTAGGGACTGAACTTGATAAAATGGTGTTTATGATGCAACTGATATTCTGGTTTATTAGAAGTGATGAAGAGATTCTTAGGACAAATCAAGTACTTAAGTAGGAAGTCAGAGGTGGAGGTGGGAATGGGGGATTCTTGATAAAGAACCTGGAAGTTGGAAATATGTTAAGAGGCTGGTTAAAGTAATAAAAAAGAAAAGAGATGACATCCTTGAAGTGATACAAAAGATCAGAGAAGTTGGGTCTATAAAGAGACCATTCAGAAATGAAGCACTAGCATTCCCTTGCTCCAAAATATTAAGGAGCCTTTCCACGTGGGGGCAGTTTATGGAGTTCTATGATCCAGGCTGAGGAGGAAGAGACACAACCATGGTTGCTAGTGCGGACTTCTTACTGAGAAGAATGGAGGCAGCTGGAGAGAGCACACACATAGTAAATAGGGAAGAAAGCATTTCTCCTGGATTACATTTCCAAAACAAGATGGTCAGTGCTAAACCACATTACTGCTATGCATTTCTGCAGGTTCACGCAGAATGAATCACGTTGCCTCAGGAGACATGGACTGTTTATCTAGTGGTTGCATTCCTGAGAGGGAAGCTAAAGGGCATGTAGCAGAAAATAATGAGCTTTGGAGTAAAAAATCTGGATCCCAGTCCTAAAACTGTCGCTCATAAGTAGTGTGATTTGGGACAAGTTAGCCTTCCGAAATTCCAGTTTCTTTTTTCATTTTTAAAACAAAAATGATGTCTGCTTCTTCAGAACATATTAATAGGTGTAGGATAAATTTTGCACATAGAAGCAGAAGCATTTTTTAAAGTTCCAAATATATTTAATTCAGCTTTGATTAAAGTGAAAACTAGAGGTCCACAAGTTATTTCAAGAAACTTTAGAGAGCAAGAAGCAATATTTAAAAAAAAAAAAATCAGAACACGACATTCTGGAAAAGGGAAAAACTGTGGAGACAGTTAAAAGATCAGTGGTTTCCAGGGTTAGAGAGGAAGGAGAGATGAATAGGGGGAGCACAGAGGATTTTTAGGGCAGTAGAGATACTCTGCATGATACTATAACGATGGCTACATGCCATTGCATGTTTGTCCAGATCCACAGGATGTACAACACCAAGAGTGAACTGGCATGTAACCTATGGATGTACAGTGATAATGTGTCCAATGTAGATTCATCAGTTGTAACAAATGTACCACCAGTTAGGTGACAGGGGGCAATGTCGATAGTGGGGAAGGCCACACATGTCAGAGTAGGGAGTACATGAGAAATCTCTCTACCTTCCTCTTGATTTTGTTGTGAACCTAAAACTGCTCTTAACAAAAAAGTTTTAATTTAAAAAATCAAAGTGTTAGGTTAGTCATTAAACTCTGTTTAAATGGAGAAAAGATAACAATTACTTAAATACCTTAAAATTAATTTTAAATCTATAAGTTACCATAAAGATGAATTTCCATTTCAATTTGTTTGCAAAAATATTTTTGTTTTAATAATTTAAGGACGATTGAGTTGTAGCCACAACTCATTCCATTGCATGAGTGCTTGCAATGGAAAACTCCAGTTGTTGAAAGGCTCAGGTAGAAAACAGTTCTCCTAAAATGATAACCACTTTTTAAGAGGTTGATTTCACCCACCAACTTAGCAAAAATTAATCCACTAATTATTCTTTGAGTGGTTTATTGCATGAACTACCAATATAGAAAGACTGCACAGACTCTCAAAATTATGAATAGATTTAAAGTGTTTTTTCCTTGAAAAATGTATCTTACATATAATTTTAAAAGTGGATAAAATGCATGAACTTTAAAATACAATGCAGAAACTGAATTTTCTTCAACACATATAAATATTTGTCTTAATCAGTTTGGTCTGCAGCCTGTTCCCTGTTCCTTGAAAGTTCCTATTCCCACATAGCTCACAGTCTGTCAAAACCTCAAGAATTCGAAATTAAATATTCTAAGTTAGAGGTAGAGAACAACCCTACCTGTCCTTGTTATCACCTTGCTTCCAAGGGGTTCTAACCTACCTGGCTGGCATGTTTGTTGGTTTAAGAGTCATTCTAACTTAGCTGGGAGATGAAGGACAGGGGAGAGATGCAGATTCCAGGCAGTCATAACCATCCTACCCTTTCATAAAGTTTTCATTATCTCTGGGTTGGCTGCTGACTCTGTTTAGATAGCACTCTTCTATATTGGGGGTGTGAATGTGTGCGTAGACAGCAAGGGAGAGGAAGAGAATGATAACGCAGATTGGCCAGTTAGTAAATCTAATGTATATCGGTGTTCTTTGTACTATTCTTACAATTTTTTTTAACATTTGAAATTATTTCAAAATAGTTAAAAATAAAAAAGAAGTATGGCCTGAGTTCTATAGAAGAATCTCTCGACACATCCCAGGTTGGTTGGGAGGTTGGTGTGGACATAAAAAACCTCTAAGACATGGTGCTGCCTGGCTTCCCCTTTTCGGCTCTGACTCAGCTGACACACTGTGTTTTAAGTAGATGAAGAAGTAGTAACCTAGAAGGAAAGATGATTGCCTAAGGAGGCGTATTACATCTCTGGTTTTTGAAAAAGTTGGGAATGTAATCTAGGCTTCCTGACCTGTGTGAAGCTGTAATAAGTGACTAGAAAGGCTCGAGAAAGCCAAATGGACATTTGTCATCCAAATTCAAACCCTAGTGAAATTGTCTTAAAGGAAAGAGAAGTGTGTGTGTGTATTTGTGTGTGTGTTGGGGCAGAGGGTGGGGAAGGGAGTGGCCTGGACCATTTTTCCACAAGCCCAGCCTTGTTCTCTCAGTTCATAGTCATAGTGCTCACATTTCCTTCCAGCTTCCCTCATCCCTGCCATATTATTCTTTTAGGAATGATTCCCGCCTCTGGAGGATTCCACACCAGTGTGGCTCATATCCTTATACCCTGAATGCCATGAAATTTTGCTTAGAAGCAAGAGTAAGCCAGGGTCCAGGAAGGGACACATGTTGCAGCAGCCCTGATGCGGAGTCTTGGTGCAATGCAGGCAGTGAGACAGCATCATGGCAGCAGATGACCTGATGCGCCATACGGATGTTCTCCATGTGGACACCCTTCTCAGCACCCTGGCAGGGGAGCTCTGGGCAGGGCTACTTCCTTTCTTGAGACAAGTTCATTGATTGGCAACCAAACTTGGGCTCAAATTTGACCAATGCTTTAAAATACAGTGTGTTAATGGAAAACTTGGGATATAATAAGACCAATATAGCAGGAAGTGATTGCCATAGACAAGAGAGTTTATTACTCACAGTTCCCAAGAGGAGGGGGCAAGCCATGCCATGAGGTGAGGACACATGGGCCATTTAAGAGGCAGAGGAAAGAGAGGATCTGTTGGTGGCAAGAACCTTTATTGTGGCTCCTGTGAGGATGCGTTTAAAATTTGCATCCAAAGCATTATCATATCCTCCATCTAACTGGGCAATTTGTGTTATCCTCCCATTACATCCACCGGTTTCTTGAGGCACCATAATACTAAGAATAATGTAAAAGATTCTAATGAAAATAGAGTTAGCAAGCCCAGAGGCAAAGGAAACTTTGATGTGAAGGTAAGATGGCTTTGACTGTTCAGAACTGGCATAATGGCTGGCTATGAAGGGAATTTGGAGCTTTCTGTGAAGTTCAAAGCAGGTAGAGACCAGACTTAAGATGGTAGACTTGATACATTGTGGTCCCCAGGGAGTAAAGCTACATGCACATGAGTTTGAACTAAATGAATTCTTACCCTGTCCACCTCTAGGGACCATAAGCTAACAGATGGAGAAGTTCAAGGAGAGAAGACAACAGGCCAGCAGGATCTCCAGTCCAAGTCTTGGTTTCCATCTCCTGAGTCCCAGGCCACAAATATTTTGGTACCACTTCTGGTCACAGGAGATCCAGAATACTTGCTTTCTTCTCCAAAGAGATAAGTTGCTCTTGATGTCAACTGCAGCCTGTCTTAAATCAGGTGCCCAAAAGCCCCCAGGACAGGGCTAGCTGGGAAACTGTGTGCGAAATGAGCCACTTTGGAAGGCACAGAGGAATTCTGTAACAGGACAGAGCATCCCCAAACGATGAGGGAGATGGTTATGTTGGTGGGACGTATACTGTAGATTGCTGTCATTCGTGTTACCACTTATCCTCCTGCAGTGTTTTATAATAAAGAGAAGGCTGAACGGGGTGGTGAGTACCAGGCCAAGTGTTTGCAGGCATGACCTCTTACTTCTGACTTTGTGAATCCTTGTCTTGGATCCTTGCCATTTTGCCTTCCTAGGCTGCCTCCTAATGCTTCCCAGTTCCTCATATTTCCCTAATAATATCTGACTCATAACTGGCTCTCTGGAGAGTTTGAAAAGCATTTTATATTGAGTGTCTGCATTGGTCACCTCTGTGAAATCAGTCGGGGGCTTTGCACTATTGGATCATTTGTTTTTATGTTGGGCCACCTAAGAGGGCATTGGCTAGACTGATATTTAAATTTTCCTTTTCCCCTGTGATGTCTGGTTTCAACTTTCTTGTGATACCTCAGAGTATATCTCCCTTCAATGTGTTTTGACCATGCAACTGCCAGCTAGAACCAGAGCTTAGATATCCTGGGTGGCAAGATTTAATGAGTAGCTTTTATTAATTCCTAGGTAATAAAATTTAAAAATAGGTCTTCAGATGCATTTAAAAATGTGTCATGTATTATTTTAGGCATGTGAGCTATGAAATAATGGCAATAATGATGTGTTTAAACCCATTAAATCATGTAGCTGGCTGAAAGTGTTCCATAAAATAGAGTGGGAGTAATAACTGTAGGTCAAATTGAATTTTGAAAGATGACCACACAGGGACCAGGCAGGCTCAAGAACATGAATATACTCTGAGGCAGAAATCATTTTAATGGAATTTCCTGAGTTTTGCAGAGAACACATGTAGTTCATAAGACAAAGATAGCACAAAGGTGTAGATATTCAATAATTGATTCAGACATCAAGCAGGATGGCCTGCTGGGATACTCCTTCCCTAAATCAGTCAGTAATCAATAAGTCCTATGTGTAAAGCAATCTGGTAGGCACTGAGGAATTCCCTGTGGATTTGTTCTAAGATGCATTTTTATGCATCTCGTTCAGTTCTCTCATGGACCCTAGTGAGGCAGGCTGAGCAAATAGTTGTCTCCCCATCTCACAGATGAAGCACTTGAAGCTGTGGTACCTCTCAAATTTTAATGCACGTATGAAACAACTGGAGCTTCTGTTAGAATGCAGATTCTGCTACAGTAAGCCTAGAATGGAGCCTGAAAATTTGCATTTCTAACAGATTTCCAGATGATACTGATGCTGTGACATATGGCGAGATCTTATAGGACATAAATGATTCCAACTGGTCTGGCCAGGAAAAATCCATTCAAGGCATAAATAAATGGCCATCACATGGTTGCTGAGTTATTATCCTGATGCTATTGGCTAATGGTTGAAAAATATGTAGTGCAGATCTCCATAATAGAACTTACCATGATGAATTATATTTTACTGTGCACTGAACTGCTTCCTCAAGCAGCCTGTAGGTTCCTTGAGGAGAAGTAATGGTGGTGGTGGTGGTGGTGGTGGTGGTGGTGGTTGTCGTTGTCGTCGTTGTCATAAGGGGGTAAGGTGGTAACAAGTAATGGCAAAGATGATGATCCTGAAAGTAATAGCCAAAATGTATTGAGCACTTACCTTGTGTCAGGCATTGCACTAAGTCCTTCACATTACTGTCCTTAATCTTCACCACAATCTTCTTCATGGGACAAGTACAGTCATATTCCTAACCTACAAAAGAGATATGGAAGGGCTAAAGAAGATAAGCAGCTAGTTTTCAAACCCAGATCTTTCTTGTTCAGGATGGGAGCCTTATCTTCCTCATCTTTGTCTTTTGACACCTTGCATAGAGCTGCTGAGGGGTGGCTTTTGTTTTTGTGAAGTAGGTATTTTGGGCCAAGAAAAGGTTGGGCTTCCTCATAAGTGCCACAGTAACACAATAGACTACCCCGGTGGAGCGACTGCCCTGATTCTAGGGATTTTTGAATTGGGTGGGTAACTGGACTAACTTAGTGGTTTTTAAACTGTGTTTTATAGAGTTGCTTCAGAGATAACCTGAATGGGGTGAAATGCAAACCTAAAGGGCAGGCTCTGGACTTTCCTCTGCTTTTACTAGAGTAGCACTGTTTGATCTGATTTATAGATTCAGGTTGTGTGTTAGCTTGTGTTTTAATAAAAGTTTCTGATGCTATAAACATGTCTAAACATGTCTTTAGACCAAATGATCGCTAAGATCTTGTCTAAAATTGACATTGTTTAGTTTGTCAAGGACTCGTGCCAGCAATTGGCGGAGCTTGGATTAGAATCTGGGTCAACTGGCTCTTTCTTCTAACCCATGCTATTCTGATGCCTAGACCCAGTATCTTATTCCTCAAGTAATTCACTGATGAATTTAGTTCTCTGAGGCCCAGTAGTTTAGGGAAAAGAACTGCAAGTTGGATGACCTTTGTACAAAACCTGGCTCCTCCACTATTTAGCTATAGAATCTTGAGCAATCATTTATTTATCTCTCAGATATTTATTCTACCTTGCTACAGACCAGGCAGTGTTTGATACCCTGGGAATATACTAGTGAACAAGGCAGACAGAGTCTCCACTCTTATCAAATGCATATTTAAAGTGGTGATACAGAGGGGTATTTAGGTGGCTCAGTCAGCTGAGGATCCAACTTTTGATTTCAGCTTAGGTCATGATCTCAGGGTCCTGGGATTGAGCCCACGTCAGGCTCCGCTTGGGGCTCCATGCTCAACAGGGAGTCTGCTTGTCTCTGTCTTCTTCTGCCCCTCCGCCCCACTTGCCTTCTCTGTCTCTCTCAAATAAGTCTTTTAAAAAATTTTTAAATAGAGTGGTGATACAGAGAATACAAAGCATATTGGCAAACAAGATAATTTCTACCAATAAGGACCACCACACAGGCGAAAAAAATAAAAGGGGTAGGATCAGACAGGAAAGTGAGAACCGTGGAATGAGGATCTACCTTGGACTGTAGCAGGGGCTCTTGATGAATAGCTGTTTACTTTTCTACCTTCCAACAGGAGGAAAGATTCTGTTAAAAACAACAGCAACAACAACAAATGAAACAAAAACAAACTGAAGCAAAACAAAACGAAGAGATCCATATCTCTTCCCAATTGGATCCATCCTTTTGTTGTCAGGTGACCCGCACTCAAGAGGAAGGAGAAGACGTAGGTCTGTCTTCTGAGGCTCGTCTTCAGAAGGCTTGCCTGGGATGTGCAGGCACTCAGCACATGCTTGAGGAGGAATGAGAAGGCCCCACATGTGGCGGCACGGTGCTCCAGGTCTCCCTCCCCCCTGGGTTTCACAGTCTGCCCAAGCAGTGAACAAGCATCATAAGAAGCAAACACGAGTTCCCAGGTGTTTCTGCTGTTTCCTCCTTTTGTCTTGTCTTGGCAGATAGTTTGCATTAATAAAAGGAATCCTCCACCAGGAGACCTGAGCTCCAGTTAGAGACGTGTCAGTTGACCTTGAGGAGTCCTAGAATTTTAGAGCACAAAAAGATTTTAGGGAAATTCTTCCTTTTGCAGGCCAAGAGGTCAACCTTAATTCAAGATTATTTGGTAAATGTGGACAGGTCTAGAATCTCAGGTCTCATGATTTCCAGTGCAGTGTTCCTTCCGTAACAAAGTGTTCTCACTCTGTCTCTGGGCCTTAGGTACCTCATCCATAAAATGAAGAGATTAACATGGCTCAGGGTCCTCATCAGTGCACAGATAGGCTTTGTCCAGCTAGCATGGGGCTGTAAAGTCCTTCAATGTGAGTCCATGGGATGGGTCAAGTCTCTGGTTTGACACAGACCCTGCCAGTCCCGTTCACCATTCACTGTCATCTGCTTGGCCCCTGTTTGCATGAGTTTAGGATCCCAGACTAGAGGTTTCTCTTAGATCCTTCCAACCTTGAACACATCTGATCCCCTGTCTACTCCCTTCATACTTTTAGACAGCAGACAGAATTTCTGATGGGAAAAGAGAATCTTTTGGAGCGACTTTGTCCCTTTCTGGCAGAAATACCACCCATCAAATCAGAGAGGAGTGAGGGAAATTACAAAAGTTTAGTCATCTCAACCCAGAGAGGCCAAAATCTGACTAAAGGCAGCCTCAGCTTATTAGAAATTTAACTCGTGGAAAACCACTCGGCAAGATCAAGAGGTGAGCCTCTGTGGGCTTTAGAAATAAAGGGCCCCTTGTAGCTAAAACTCCACCCTTTCAGGGAGACCCCTGCATCACACATGCAGAAAGTATGTGAGGCTGGAACACCATGTTTTCTGGGATGGCGGCGTCCCAGTGGATCCAGTCTGAAGCTTAGTGCTGGGAGGAGCAATGTTGGCTCCAGATATTGGCTTCGAATGAAACAATGACTATGCATGCTTCAGGGAATTTTACTAAGTATGAGATCACCCTGGCTGTTCTGGGCTTTCTTCACAAAGCCTGTTATCTATAATTGGGGAGTTAGAAAAGGCAGAGACTTTAAATATTTTGGGGAGCTTAGCCCCTGCCCCACAGAGTGAAGCTCCTCTAGCCCTGCTATCCCCCTACCCACAAACACTGGCCTCAGATTCGGGGAGGCTTTTACTTCCAGTCATTCTGCAGTAGAAATGCACATTGCTGCACGTTTGCTCTGTCAAAGGACCTGTGTGGCCCAAGTGACAAAACATTGATTCCGTTATATCTCATCTACCTAATCTCTTCATTCCCCTCTTTGCTCACTTATTTAACAAATATTTATTGAATACTTGCCTACCATGTACAATGTACAGACATTATTCTAGTGCTTGGGGTACATGAATGAACAAATCAAGAAAGAAATTCTTGTGCTTATAGAGCTTACATTTTATCTGTGCAATAGGTGATTATTCTGGGTGGTTCCTAAAAAGGTCTAAGGTTTTATGAGTGCCTTCTTAGTTACTTGACAATCTCTTTGATGAGATTTTAAGGGATACCAAGGGTCTAAGACGTGTTTTCTTTACTCACTTTTCTCTTTACACCCCACAATGACTGTGAGGAGCAAAAATATGATTTCCCAGATTCTATGGCTCTTTTTCTTCCTCCAATCCTATAACCACTAGAGAGCCTCAAGGCTTCATTGTCATAGCCTGAACTCCCACTCTAGATTTCTGAATGCTTAAAATGGGCTTTTTAAACTTCTGGTTTATATCTAGTTTAAAGACACTTCTTGGATCCCCATGTGGAAACTCAAGATGTCTATAGATGAAATGGTCTCTCCACAACCAGCTATCCATCCTGGTTTTGATATCTCTGTCATCAATAGTAGTTTGTTTATTTTCTTTCTTTTCCTTTCATTTTCTTGGTTTAAAATCTTGTCTTCACTCACTTCCAATATTTCTGACACTCAGCTTATCTATGAATTTCTTTCATCTTGTTCCCCCATGTCTGTTCCTGTCTTTTCATTGTCATTGCCTCCCTCCCCCCACCCACCCTGACCCTCTGTGCTCATTCTTGGGTGGGTACATCAGCCCCTGCCCCCCCATCTCTCCTGCATATGCACTCCAGACAGATGTGCCTTAAACACAGCGTTCCTCTCACCACTCCCTGCTCCTGTCAGACGTCTAAATCCCTGACCAGGTTTCTGAGGCCCTTTGTGACTCCCCTCTACTGATCCGACAGCTTTTTCCATTTTCCCATTTTCCTCTACATGTACTCTCTGCTCTGAGTCAGGTGGGTCTCTTAACATTTCTCAGATGCACAAAGCTCATTCTGTTTATGCTCATGCTTTTATTCAGCCAGGATGGCCTTCTCTTCTTTCTTTCCTTAGCCTAAATAGATCACACACCTATTATTTGGAATAATTCAAGTGTCACTTCCTCCCTGGAGCCTCACTGGCCAATGAAGAACCTCCTTCCTCTGGTTTTCACAGGTTTGCCCATAGTAGTTAGCAATCATTTACATCAGTTGTTAGTGGTTTGCCCATTGTTTCTCATATTAATCTCATCTCTCCAGTCAATCAAAGCTCCTTGGTGAGGAACTGTAGACTATACTACAACATATATAGTCTGTTGTACTACATTATACCTACACTATAAAATTTTGAGCCTAAGCTTTCAAACCTAAGCTTTTTTGATTGATTGTGTTTTGGTAGACTCTACCCACATTTCCCCCATGAAATAGGATGCTATTGCACTTCATTGTCCCTTACAACATTTTATGTCAAGGATAAATAAAAGTTGATTTATATGAAGAAAAAATAGCTAACCATGTTTGGCCCATCTCTGCGATCCCTATTTATGTACATAGATACATTATGCGCTTTCAGGCACAGAGTTTATTCTGGTGTTCTTGGCCATATCTTTTATATTAAATTAAAGCTCTCACTTTTTAAAAAATCCCCTACTCACCTGATCTCAAAGGAGAAAAATAATGTTAAAAGATATTAGAGAGGTTGGTTCATCTTTAAGATAGGTATTTTTTCTGTTAAAGAGCTAAGGTTTTATAATCATTTACATAGAAGAGAAGTCACTTTATGCCTGTCAATGTGAAAAATAATTTGCCTAGAAGAAACGGGAATATGATTGTTTATGCTCTGGCAATATATGCAACTTAGAACTCAATGAGCTAAAAATCTGTTCTTTTCAGAATATAAATCAACTGTCAAGAATCTGTGTACCAAATGATTATGTGTTGCATATTTCTCTCTTAATTCATGCACACCATGTATTGTATAACATTACCTCATATGCCGTAATCATCATGTGTCACATGCAAGATACATAAAATACATCATGAATGTCCCACTAGATATCAAAGCCATCCAAGTCTAATTAACTTACTTTACAGACTCTTTCTAGTTCCTGTCCCAGAACATATAAACATTAGAAATCAGAAGTCAGCCTAAATGTTTGAATACCTTATCATAGTAAATCATAATATCTTGACTTGCTATTCTTTGGTTATCTGTACATTGAGTCTGGATGTCTTTCAAGTGTACTTCTTGTTTTTTAATGTCACTTCAATGCAATTTAAAAAATGATATAAACAGGAACCTCTTTTCATATTGAATAGGTTCATGAACTGTGAATTATTGGATATGGCTCATTTACCATTTTAATCATCTGTAGGTTTTTCAAGAGTCAGAAGGTTCTATCTTGCTTCCTGGCAGAGCAAAAATTATACTCCTTTTAATTCAGGAGAATCCATAGGCCAGAGGAAAATCTGCAGAAGAGAACAGAGATATTTTGTCCACAAGCCCCATGGGCATATTGAGGTTTCTAGCCATTTGGGATCTGCACTACCTCAGAAGAAGATAATATGCAGAATGTGGAGGGCACAGAAGGAAAGTACATGGGGTGGCCTGGCCTCCGTGTCTTTTCAGCGCATGTCATCATGTCCACAGAGCTCAGACAAAGGAGAATATGAGCTCCAGCCCATGACTGTGTATGTGCATTATTCATCAAGGGAACAAGCCTTAAACACATTCCTCCACCCACATCCATTCCCTTCTTCTTCTGACACATGCTTTCTGCATCCTCGACTTTTCCCATATGCATCAAGGTCTGGAACAACATAGGAGTAGCACGGGCTGGACAGTTTGGGGAGCCCTGTGTCAAGAACAGATATGCACCCTTTGCCTGCTTTGGAAGAGATAGGAATTTTTCTTCTCAAGAAAACTTGCCATATTCAAACGAAAAGGAGTAAGAATAAGAAGTAATCCTTACTTCTCATCCATTAATGTTTTAAAAAGCAAGACCTTGTAAGCACAAGGCCTTGAAACAGAACCCTCAGTTACAGGTTAAAACTCATGAGTTCACACAGTCTGAAGTTCTGATGTTCACTTGGATACGTGTTGCCACCAAGGAATCAGCAATTGTGTATCAGGGCTCCCCAACCATCTTACTCAGGGCAGCTGGCCGTTGCCATATTCATCCTGGTCAGGCCTGCTGAGATCCCCAATCTCAGGGTGGAGGAAGCCCTGAGCCTTCCCAGAAGACCACAAAGGAAAGGAAAATGCTAAGAAATCTTGCCAACTTGGATTGTAATTTCAGCAGTTTTATGACAAATTCTTGTAATGTTTACTCATTCCCCCCCCCCTTTTTTTTTTCCCAGAAAAGGGTATATCTCTGCCTCCCAGGGTTTTGCAAGTAATGCTTACACATTTTTGTAGCAGCTGTCATTAAACAATGCTTACTTTTCTCCTAGTTTTCATTATGAAGTTAGAATTCATTGAAGTGGGACAAATGAAGTATTGTTTTCCTGCAGTTTTGAGACCATACTGAAGCAGCAGCAATGAAGGAAATGGGTGGGGAATTGCTATTAACTCTATTGGACTTGAGTGTTCCCAAACTGAACACATTATCTTTCTAGAAAGTGTCTCTGAGCTCCCTAAATACTAAATTCCTTCCTTTTTCTCTCTCCAATTTTGTCGCCTTTCTTTTTAAGTAATCTGAAATGTGAATTGTTTTTCCTGCTAAGTGATACAGAATACCTATGGAACAGTGCTTTGCAAATAATAAGTAGTCAATAAATGTTTCAGAATGAAAGAAAATCGATTGTGGTTTTAACTGTCATGCCTAGGAGTCATGAATTCCAACAAATAATTCTTTTCCTACCCTTTAAAATGGTGTTTACTTCTTTCTAATGCATCTTCTTTGTAGTAAACTATATACGGTACCAACGAGAAAAGATCACTCAAAATTCCCTTGTTACAGTGAAAATATCTTTTTTAAGATTTATTTATTTTAGAGAGAGAGAGAGTTGGGAGTGGGGGAGCAGAGGGAAAGAATCCTAGACAGACTCCCCCACTGAGCATGGAGCCCAATGTGAGGCTTGATCCCACAACCCCAAGACCACAACCCGAGCCAAACCAGGAGTCAGGTGTCCAAGTGACTGTAGCACCCCTACAATGACAATATTTTTATGTGTATTTTCCTTTGGCTTATATGTATATTTACATAATCATATTTATTTATATATTTAACTTTCTATCATATAGTCAACATTTTCCAAATTATAAAGGGCATGATTTTATTTTATTTTTTTAAAGATTTTATTTATTTATGAGAGACACACAGAGAAAGAGAGAGAGAGAGAAAGAGAGAGAGAGAGAGAGGCAGAGACAGAAGCAGGCTCCATGCAGGGAACCCAACGTGGGACTTGATCCCAGATCTCCAGGATCACACCCTGGGCTGAAGGCAGCACTAAACCACTGAGCCACCTGGGCTGCCCTAAAGGGCATGATTTTAAATAGAAATATCATATGTTATATAATTCTATCGTATTGGTTAACTACTGCCCTTTTAGTCAACAAGATGGTTTTTAATATTTCAGTATTACAAATAGTTTTTAAAAGATTTTATTTATTTATTTGACAGAGAGAGAGCAAGCACAAGCAGGAGGAGTGGCAGAAGGAGAGGGAGAAGCAGGCTCTCCACTAAGCAGGGAGCTAGATGTAGGGCTCAATCCTGTGACCCTGAGATCATGACCTGAGCCAAAGGCAGATACTTAACCAACTGAGCCACTGAGAAGCCCCTCAGTATTATAAATATTGAGATGAGGATACTGTGACCATTCTGATATATTTAGTTCTGAATGTTTTCTTAGGGTTGATTTCTGGAATTGAAATACTAGGTAAAGATGTATTGGCATGTTAAGGCATTTTTATTATGGACAATTTAAAGCATAAGGAAAAAGGACAGAATGGCAAAGTGAACCCCATGCACCCATCACTCAGCTTCAACTATGACCAGTTTATGGGCACTCTCCACCCATCCTGGCGATGGGCTTCTCCACCATCACTACCCACACTCCCTTCCCCATCCTGGGGGTAGTTTGAGGCAGATACCAGGCATCTGACCATTTGGTCCCAGAACTCACCCCCACAGTTAACTATTAGCACGTCCCATTGCTTTTGTCTCCAAAATATACTTTGTCCTCACTCCTCTCCATCTCTGTTGGCATCACTCCAGTTCAGGCCACCTACTCTGTCTCACCTGGACCACTCCAATAACCTCCTAATTGGTTTCCCTGCTTCTATTCTTGCCCACTTATCTTAAGGTAAAGATTTAATACTTCTAATAACTATTTTAAGACTAATCCCTATATCAACTCACAATAAATTTGTCTAATTCTTTACATTTTTCTGTTGAGCATGTTCTTTTTTTAAAGGATTGCAAAAAGTTTTCAACTTGTTTCAGAGAGATCATTCCAGGTGCAACTTGAGCAAGTAATCTCTTGATAGAGGAGGTAGGGGAGAGAGGGAGGGAGAGATGTAGGTATATATATATATATTCAGGAATATATAGATATATATGTAGATTATGAAAAGATATATATAGTTAAAATCAATCACTGAGTATATCTAAAACTAGTATATCTATAGGACTTCTAAAAATTATATATAGGTGTGTGTGTGTACACACATATAATTACATATAGATCTAGAGCTAGATTGTGGAAACAAATAGAGATAGAGATATAATGCCAAAATCAGTCACTAGGTGATATCTAAAATTGATGTATCTGGACATATTCTAAAAAATCATATATGTATTTTGATTTCTATGGTTGAGGGATAATTCTGCCTAGAGAGAGGAGGCTAAGTTAAATGAATTTTAATTAAACTCTTTTAGCTATTAAATTATTTGAATCTATGACTTTTTTTTTTTTTTAAATAGACTCCACACCTAGATTGGAGCCCAATGCAGAGCCTGAACTCATGACCCTGAGATCAAGACTTGAGTCGGAGATCGGGAGTTGGACACTTAACTGAGCTACCCAGGTGCCCCTCTGACATTTCTTGTTGTAATGTAAATTTCTAGGTAAAATATTTTTTTTCTAGGTAAAAATTGAACGGAAAGAAACTTACTGCTTTTGAAAACATGACAAAGATGAGCTATCAGCCTTTATCAGGTTAAAGTCAAGAAGAGGTTGATTAAGTAAATGATGCTGATGCTGATGCTTACAATATGTCCATTTATATTTTGTCTGTCCTGCAGTTGCTGAAGCCATTGATGTCATGGAAAGTGTAGGAGGACTGGGACGTGGTAATTTATAATAGTCTGGAAATTTAATTGTGCTGACTCCTCAAGGTAGAAGGCCCAGTTTGTTTGTTTCTCTGTTTCTTTCTTTCTGAAAAAAAAAAAAAAAGCCAGAGGTGGGGAGGGGCAGAGGGAGAGAGGAAGAGAGAGAATCTTAGGTAGGCTCCATGTCCAGCACAGAACCTGATCCTGAGATCATGACCTGAGCTAAAATCAAGAGTCAGACATTTAACAGACTGAGCCACCTAGGCACCCCTAGAAGACTCAATTTCTATCACTTCAGTATTTGGACCTCAGACTATGTCAGACAGCTCTTTGCAACACTTCTGATCTCCCCATTTTAGCAATCTGGGGCAACCCACCCCATGCAGACCCTCTCCATCTTCATGCAGATGTGGTGGTGGCATAGCCTCTCTCTCAGGACAGTCCCAGGGCTGCTTCGTGTACCTCTCACCTCCTGCACACTCCTGGGAAGAAAGTAAGCCTACCTCAGCCTGTGCTTGGAGGAGTGAGAGTTCTTTTCTTGTGGGGCAAAACTTAATAGATATATGCACCCTCTTTTCCTTTCCTGGATGCAGCTCTGAGAAGCATATTATAGTGCTCTATGGGGGATCCCTGGGTGGCGCAGCGGTTTGGCGCCTGCCTTTGTCCCAGGGCGCCATCCTGGAGACCCGGGATCGAGTCCCACGTCAGGCTCCCGGTGCATGGAGCCTCCTTCTCCCTCTGCCTGTGTCTCTGCCTCTCTCTCTCTCTCTCTCTCCCTCTCTGTGACTATCATAAATAAATTAAAAAAAATCTTTATAGTGCTCTATGTCCACTTACTAACACCTCTGGGGCTGCCTCTCCCTCTTTTCCTATGCTGGGCCCCCACCCCTCCGGGTAGGAAGCCTCTACATTCCCCCTGGTATCCTGCTTCATAGTATTCATATAGTTGGTAATCCTTTGGTAATCCTCTCCTTGATTGTGGGCTGGACCTAGCGACCATTCTAAAAACAGAATATGGCAATGGTGGTAGAATGTCCCTTCTGAGGTTAGATTATGAAGAGACTCTAGCTTCTACCTAGTTTGCCCTCTTTTGCTTTCTCGCTCCCTCTTGGAGCCCTGTTTCTGGAGAAAGCAACCTGCCATGTTAGTGTTGTGAGCCCAGTGGAGAAGCAAAGGAAGGATGTCATCAACCGATCGCCAGTGAGGAGTAAAGGCTGCAAACACCCACCTGAGTGAGGCTGGAGCAGATCCTCCCCCAGCCCACCCATGAGGGACCTTCATTGCACCTTGTACCACTACCACCCCAGCAGATACTTTGTTGCAGCCAGCCCTATGGGGGAACCTGGGGGAATTTAGCACCAGGCTAAGCTGCTTCTGGATTCCTGATCCACAGAAATGGTGCAATAATGTGTTGCTTTAACCAGTGAACTTTTGGAGTGTAATGGAGCATCTGCAACAGTGATAGATAACCAAGGCATCCTACACCCTGCATCACCCCTCTCTTTCACTTCTGCTCCCTGTGTGCACACTCCCCAGTAAAGTGCTCACAAATAGGGTTTTGTCTTAAATGGTTTTCTGGGGAATGCTAACCTATCTTCTTCATGTTTTCTGGTGTTTATTTGCTCATTCTCCCTGTGACATGCAAGCCTCCATTTATTTATTTATTTATTTAGCCTAGAATAAGGTAAATCTTTTTGATTTGCTCACTCCCCTCTTTTTTTCAGCTCAGGGTAATTTTCCTCAGTGGTATTATTGGCTGTTATTCCTGTGCCAGGTTTTCTCATTTCTCTCTCAGGAGCGCTAACAAGTGTTTGGCATGCATCTCCCTGTCCTGTCCTCCCTGCTTGATATCTTCTCTCTCATCTCTCTGTCTGAAAAATTTTTTCCTTTGCATTTTGAAGCAGGCTCTCATGATGGTTTTTCATATTTCTGATTCTGTTTTCAACTATTTCCATTACGGACTCCAAACGATATTGACTTCTGGGATTGATGAAAATACCTTTTATGAAAAACCTTTAGATATTTTAAATTAAGTTTTACATTGCCCTTTGGTCGGTTGATAAAATCTATTTTTGAGATATAGAAGATTGTGGTAACTCAGGAGCCCCGGGGGACTCAGGAGAGGGACAAATCTGTGTAGGACCAGGGGTGTGGTGAAGACTTGAAGACAATGTAAAGAGACTAAAGAGGGGGGTATATTACTTTGCTTTAATAACAAGCCCAACTATATTATAATCAGCCTACATGTTTCCCATAAGAAGTGCCAGCCAGACAATATTATGTGCTCATGTGTTCCCCTGAGGCTGCACATTGCCTTTCTCTGTTTTCTTATCTCCTTCAAAGCTACACTTGATATTCATTGGAATTAGGTTTCATCTATATCAGAATATTTAGGGTGGGACCATGCTACTATGATTTATTCCAGGAATGGCCTTGGCAGTAAGCAGCAGTGTCTTTATTTCATAGCTGGGAAAAAATGGTTCATAGAGAAGTTAAATAATTTATCCAAGATTGGAAATCTGAAGGAAGAGCAGAGAACTTTTTAGCAGTCTCCTATTTTCAGAAATTCTTCATTTTAACATTTGCACTGTTTCAAAATCAGGTAATTATGAAATTTTTTGTTTTTTACTTTATTTTTTTGTTGAAAGGCTTTTATTTTATTTTATTTTATTTTATTTTTAATTGGAGTTCAATTTGCCAACATATAGCATATCACCCATTGCTCATCCCGTCAAGTGCCCCCCTCAGTGCCCGTCACCCAGTCACCTCAACCCCCGGCTCACCTCCCTTTCTACTACCCCTTGTTCGTTTCCCTACGAACTCCCTAGGAGTTCTAGGAGTCCCTAGAGACTCCTAACGAGTCTCTCATGTTCTGTCATCCTCACTGATATTTCCCACTCATTTTCTCTCCTTTCCCCTTTATTCCCTTTCACTATTTTTTATATTCCCCAAATAAATGAGACCATATAATGTTTGTCCTTCTCCGATTGACTTATTTCACTCAGCATAATACCCTCCAGTTCCATCCATGTCGAAGCAAATGGTGGGCATTTGTCATTTCTAATGGCTGAGGAATATTCCATTGTATGCATAGACCACAGCTTTTTATCCATTCATCTTTCACCGAGGCTCCTTCCACAGTTTGGCTTCCATATATTTCACCAAGGCTCCTTCCACATTGCTGCTACAAACATTGGGGTGCAGGTGTTCTGGCGTTTCACTGTATCAGTGTTTTGGGGGTAAATCTATCTCCAGCAGTACAATTGCTGGGTCGTAGGGCAGTTCTATTTTTAACTCTTTGAGGAACCTCCACACAGTTTTCCAGAGTGGCTGCACCAGTTCACATTCCCACCAACAGTGCAAGAGGGTTCCTGTTTCTCCACATCCTCTCCAACATTTGTTGTTTCCTGCCTTGTTAATTTTCCCCATTCTCACTGGTGTGAGGTGGTATCTCATTGTGGTTTTGATTTGTATTTCCCTGATGGCAAGTGATGCAGAGCATTTTCTCATGTGCATGTTGGCCATGTCTATGTCTTCCTCTGTGAGATTTCTGCTCATGTCTTTTGCCCATTTCATGATTGGATTGTTTGTTTCTTTGCTGTTGAGTTTAGTAAGTTCTTTATAGATCTTGGATACTAGCCCTTTATCTGAGATGTCATTTGCAAGTATCTTCTCCCATTCTGTAGGTTGTCTTTTAATTTTGTTGACTGTTTCTTTTGCTGTGCAGATGCTTTTTATCTTGATTAAGTCCCAATAATTCATTTTTGCTTTTGTTTCCCTTGCCTTCATAGATGTATCTTGCAAGAAGTTGCTATGGCCAAGTTTAAAAGTTTAAAAAGGGTGTTGCCTGTGTTCTCCTCTAGGATTTTGATGGAATCTTGTCTCACATTTAGATCTTTCATCCATTCTGAGTTTACTTTTGTGTCTGGGGTAAGAGAATGGTCTAGTTTTATTCTTCTGCACGTGGCTGTCCAATGTTCCCAGCACCATTTATTGAAGAGACTGTCCTTTTTCCAGTGGATAGTCTTTCCTGCTTTGTCGAATATTAGTTGACCATGGAGTTGAGGGCCCACTGCTGGATTCTCTATTCTGTTCCATTGATCTATGTGTCTGTTTTTGTGCCAGTACCACACTGTCTTGATGATCACAGCTTTGTACTACAACGTGAAATCTGGCATTGTGATGCCCCAGATCTGGTTTTCTTTTTTAATATTCCCCTGGCTATTTGGGGTCTGCTTTTTACCTTAAATTGGGTCTTACTTTTGGTGAAATTCTCAAAATTTGTCTTCACTACATAAAGTCTTCTATTTCTGTGGTCTTTTCCTGCCTTCCCTCTTCTTTCCATTTCTGCTTATCTGTAATGTTTCAACCAAGGATCCTTTATCAAAACCTGGTCTTAGCAAAGGAGCTGAATCTATACCCTCATACAAGAAAGGTATTAATTAATGTTTAAGATATTACATCTCCCTGTGAATTACAAATAAAGGAATCTTGTGCAATTAGGGGGACTTGATAGGTTAGAATACAAGGTTGGAGGAACTGAGGTGAAGAATAGGTAAAAAAGTTTGGAAAAATTTCTTTTCTTGGCCCTTATAGCTCACCATGTAAGTTCTACTTCTCCTGTTATTGTATTGTGACACAGTACACTGTACCCTGTATACACAGTACACTGTCGCAGAGACTAGCAGGATGCACTAGTCAAAGTACATCAGGAATAGGTATCCTGCTTGCTCAGGTTTACATTTAAAAAAAAAAAAGAGAGAGAGAGATATTTTATTTTATTTTATTAGGCTCCATGCTCAGTGTAAACCCAATGCAGGGCTTGAACTCACAACCTTGAGATCAAGATCTGAACTGAGGTCAAGAGTTAGATGCTTAACCAACTGAGCCACCCAGGTGTCTCCAAAGACTAATTTTGAGAGCAGTTTTAGTTTCACAGCAAAATTGAATGGGAAGTCCAGATTGTTTCCATGTGCCTTCAAACCCCATCTCTCCCCACAGACTTCCTTACTACCACTATCCTGTACCAAAGTGGATATGTGTTACAACTGATGAGCCTACATTGACATAATAATAATTTAAATAATAATCCTCCAAAGTCCATAGGTTATATGAGGGTTCACTTTTGATGTACATTCTCTGGGACTGGACAAATGTATAATAATGTATCCATCATTATAGTATCACAAATCGTTGTTTCACTGCCCTAAAATTCTTCTATGCTCACCCTAATCATCTTTCCTTCCTCTCTAACCCCTGGAAACCAGTAATCTTTTTACTCTCCACAGTTTTGCCTTTTCCAGAATGCCATATAGTTGGAATTATATAAAATACAGCATTTTCAGATTGACTTCTTTAACTTGGCAATAACATTTAAGGTTCCTCCTTTCAGTCTTTCAATGGTTTGATAGCTTCTTTCTTTTTAGTGATAAATTATAGTCCATTGTCTATATGTACCACAGTTTATCCATTCACTTACTGAAGAACATTTGGTTGCTTCCAAGTTTTGACCATTATAAATAAAGCTGCTTGTAAACACTCATGTGCACATTTTTGTGTTGAGTAAGTTTCTAAGTGGACCATACTCTGACTGTATGGTCAGAGTATGTTTAATTTTGTGAGGAACTGCCAAAATGTCTTCCAAAGTGGCTGTACCATTTTACATTCCTACCAACAATGAATGAGAACTCCTGTTGTTCTACATCCTTATCAGCATTTGGTGTTATCAGTGTTTTGGCCAGTCTAAGATGTGGCTAGTGGTATCTTGTTGTTTTGACTTGCAATTTCCTAAGAACAAAGGATGTTTAGCATCTTTTCATGTGCTTATTTGCTATCTGTATATCTTTTTTGGGGAGATGTCTGTTCAGGACTTAACGCCCATTTTTTAATCTGTTTGTCTTTTCTTACTGTGAAACTTTAAGAGTCCTTTGTATATTTTGGATGACAGTCTTTTATCAGATAGGTCATTTACAAATATTTTCTCTGAGTTTGTGGCTTGTCTCATTCTCTTGAGGCTTACTCTTTTTGAAAGTTTGCGTTACTGCACTTCACTTTTACAAAAAAACCGACATTAGTACCTACTTTCACTAACTGAAAGAAATCTTGGGATTTTTGCTTTTCCAAAAAAAGATTTATTCATTTATTTTAGAGAGAGGGTGCATAAGTGTGTGTGGGAAGGGCCACAGGGACAGAATCTTTGGCCATTCCCCCCCGCCTCCCCCAGCACCGCTGAGCGTAGAACCCATCTTGGGGTTTGATTGCACCACCCATGAGATCATGACCTGAGCTGAAACCAAGAGTTGGTTGCTCAATGGACTGAGCCCCTCAGGCACCCCTTAGGATTTTCACTTTATGAAAAGCAAAAAATAGCATTTAATGTTTGCTTTGTGGTGAGCTATTATAGAGGCAGCACACTCCCAGCAGCAACAGTGGTACTGCCAAGCTCCTTCCCTGGGAACTACACCCAAGCATCTCAGCATCAAGCTGCCATAGCTTTGAAATGTGTCTGTGAGCATCTGTGCTTTATCTCAATTTATTTTGTGCATCTGCTAGCAAGATGTGTCTTAAAATATTAGAAAAGCCTAAGAAGAAGTTATTTTTTGGGTCTGGGAATGCTCAATTGTTTTTTCTATATAAGTTAATGGTGATTGCCTCTTTGTTTTACACCATTTCATCTTTAGAGAGAAATGCTCTGCTTGCAGATAAGGAGGGCAACCTGTATACAAAAAATAGTTTCTTTTCCATGTTCATTTCCTTATTTGTTTCTGAGAAGCAGCCAACAGAACTGAGGTGATGAGAAAAGAACATTATGTTCTGGTATCCATGGAGTAGGGAGGTCCAAAGAAGGACAGTTAATTTCTTGTCTGTTTTCAGCTGCTTGGTTGCATACATCTCAATACTAGAAGCTATACAGAGATTAAGGAGTGGAATATGTGGAACTGAAGTTTACCTAGATTTTTGCTATATTCTTTGGAGCTTTAAGGCCTTGTTGCTCTTGGAAGTTACAGATCCCAAATCTGTGTCAATGTCTCATATGGACTGTAGGATCAGCCCTGTCTCACAGGGACGCTTATCAATAAAACTTATCAGGTCCTCCAGTGTATAGTGATCTTATTGTGGTTCGAATTTGCATTTATTTGATAACTAATAATATTGAACATATTTTCATGTGGTATTTATATAATCTTGTGAAATTTAAATATTGTGATCATTTTAAAAAATTGTTTTCTTACTGAGTTATAGAAGTTCATTTATATTTTGATACAAGTCCAATGTCAGGTATCTATTACAGCCATTTCTCCCTTTGTCTTTTCTTAACAGTGTCTTTGATGTTTTAGTTTTGGTGAAGTTCAACTGATCATTTTTTTCCTTTTATGATTAGTGCTTACATTTTCCCTGCCTAAAAAAAATCTTTGCCTATCCGAAGATCACAAAGATATTTCCCCATATTGTTATCTAAAAATGTAGGTCCCTTTTAAGATTTTTATGTAGTGTTAGATAAAGATCAAGGCTTACTTATATCTGTCTGGCTATCAGTTTTACAGCATCATTTACTGAGAAGAGTGTCCTTTCTTCATTGACTTACTTTGGCACTTACATAAAAAATCAATGGGGTGGTGGAGCACAGCTGGAGCAGGAGTCAATATGGCAGCGAGCACCAGATGAAATCCTTGAAAAACCTGCTGCACATGAAGTTCATGCAAAGGGCACTGGACTCGGAGACCAAGAAACAACTAGAAGAGGAAGAAAAGAAAATCATTAGTGAAGAGCACTTGTATTTGGATTTGCCAGAGCTTAAAGAAAAAGAGTGTTTCATAAAAGAAAAGCAGATTTTCTTGTTACGTGAAGATCTTCTCTGTGGAAGAAAGTCAGAGGATTTAATCTTGAGGTTGAGAATGCTTCAGATGAATGCTAAGAACAAAGCAGAAGAAGTTGAGGGTGAAGCAGTAGAACTCCATGTATCAGATGAAGAAATGGCCAGAAGAGAGGAGACTTGGTGGGGACAATTGGAAAAAAATTTGCCAAGAAGAGAGACCATGTCAATTATGAAGAAGATGAAAATGGACACATATAACCAAAAGTTAAAGTAAAGAAGATGTTTTTAAAGCCCCAGGATTAAAGTGGATGCTTTAAAACAGAGCTCAGGGAAGCTTTGCAAGAGTTAGCATATTGTGGAACTCATTCTGATGGCTCTCTGTAATTAGTAATTAATACTGTAATGTTTATTTGTAAAGAAATGGATACTTTTGGAAATATGCCATTTTTGAAACAGATGTGTGGTGGATATTATACATCCTTTGCTTAATGGTGTTCATCAAGAATGGATTTTTAGCCCTCGATCTTCAAATGTGCATAGGTATGTGATTCCTTCCTAAAGATCTTTATGACCTCAGATTTTTTTTTTCAGATTTTTTTAATAGACTTTTCCAGTCACTGACCTTGAATTGACACACATTAATTAAACTAGTGTTTAAGTTGTCCTTATGTTTATATTTTACTTTAAGTTATTAATCATGAAAAAAAGTTATTAATCATGCCAAGCCAATTTATACATACATTTTAGAATTGAATGTCATGCGGACTTACATATAAATTCATCAAGAACAAATATGCCTCTCCAGACAGAAGTACTTGAATGCTACTAAGTCATTGTTAGTTTGTGAAATTATGGGTTGTTGTTTTTTTTTTAAGATTTTATTTATTTATTCATGAGAGACAGAGACACACAGAGAGAGAGAGAGAGAGAGAGAGAGAGAGAGAGGCAGAGACACAGGCAGAGGGAGAAGCAGGCTCCCTACAAGGAGCCCAAAATAGGACTCCATCCCAGATCCTGGGATCACGCCCTGACCCGAAGGCAGATGCTTAACCCCTGAGCCACCCAGGCATCCCTGGGTTTTTATTTAAAGCTTTTATTAATGAAAATTGTTCTGTAATAAAAAAATCAATGGCTAATATATATGTGGGTCTGCCTCTGGACTCTCTAATTACTTCATTGATCTATGAACTATCCTGTTACAAGTACCACACTGTCTTGATTACTTAATTACAGTGTAAGTTCTCTAACTGTGAGATTTGTTTCAAATGAACTTCTGGCTCATCTAAATGTTTAGCTCCATTCCTCTCAGCTCTTTTTTCTTACAACTAAAAATCCTTGCATTTAACATAACCATGAACTTAGGAAGTCTCTGAAAGGTAGAAAAAAGAAGATGGGTTGCAGAGGGGCCACAAGACTTAAGGAAGATCAGGTAGTGAGTTTCTGGGTTTCTCCTTTATCTTGAACTAGGAGCTGTAGAAATCTTCAACCCAGATGGCTAACAGGTACAGACACAAATAGCTCCCAACCCTCTCCTTCCAAGTAAATAACAAGTAACTCTGTTCCCCCTTGCCAAAGTTTGGGAAAAAGATGGCCTAATAAAATAATATTTTAGGCATACTGGCCCTACTCCATCCAAACACCAATGGAAAAACCACACTCCCTTATCCTACCCCACAAAAACAAACTATGTGCTCCAGTTCCCCCATTGGATGTCAGCAGGGCTGAGCAGGAAGCTGATCTTCCATTCCTGCCCAATGGAAGCACATGGTGCTCTAATTTCTATGCCAGGGTAGTGTGTACAGAGTCCAGTGATCAGCTAAGTCTCCATGCTCACCCAGAAGCCACAAGAAATAAAGAGGCAGTGCTAGTCACTACCAGGTTGAATGGAGAGGTAGACACATCCACAGTTATAGTTGGGAATATCAATACCCCACTCTCAGCAATTGATAAAAATAGTGAACAGAAAACTATTTTTTGCCATTCTTAGTCCTTTGTATTTTCCCTAAAAATTTTGAGTCTATCTTTCAATTTCTGAATAAAACTCTAATAGAATTTTAATTGCGATTATGTTTATAGGTTGTACATCTCTAGCCCAACTTAAGAAACATGGACTTCTTACCAATATTGAGTCTTTCAATATATAAACTGCTATCTTCCCATTTGTTTAAGTCTTTAATTTATTTTTGTAATGTTTTATCATTTTAGTGTACAGATCTTACATGTTTTATTAAGGTTATTCCTATCTATTTCATATTTTTATAGTACTTTAAATGATTTACTTAACAAAAATGTCTTTATTTGTCCTTGGAAGATATTTTTGCTAGGTATAGACTTTGGAGGTGACAATTTTTGTTTGTTTCAACACTGTTAAGATACTGTTCCAGATTTTTCTTGCTTTCATTATTTCTGATAAGAGGTCAATGTTTCCCTTGTACATGATGTGTCATTTCTATATCTCCTTCCAAGATTTTCTCTTTATCCTTGCTTTTCAGCAGTATCAGCATAGTTTTCTTCATATTTATTCTCTAGGGGTTTCCTAAATACCTCTAATCAGTAAATACAACTTTCTCCAAAATAGGAAAATATGTGGTTACTATTATTCAAAAATTTTTCTGGTCTCTTCTCTCTCTCTCTCTTGTCTCCTTATATAATTTCAAATATATGCATTATAGACATTGATAAAATAAATCCTTGAGGCTCTGTTAATTTTTTTCCAATCTTTACTCTTGTGATCTTTAAATTGGATAAATTTCTTTTTTTTTTTTTTTAAATTGGATAAATTTCTATTGGTTAGTATTCAAGTTCCTTGACTTTTTTCTCTATTGTCTCAATTCTATTATTAAGCTCATCTAGTACATTTTTAGTTTCAGATATTTACCAATTTTAGAATTTTGGGTTTTTTTAAATAATTTCTATTTCTCTGTCTTTCATTATGAGCATGTTTTCCTTTGCTTCATTGATCAGAATTATAATACCTGCTTTAAACATTCTTGTCTGCTAATTCCAACACCTGGAACATCTCAGGGTTTGTCCCTATTGATTGTCTTTTCTCTGGAAAATTGCTTGCATTTTTCTGTTTCTTTGTGTGTTGAATATTTCAGATTATGTCCTGGACATTGTGAATTTTAAGTTGTGAAGACTTTCAGTTTTGTTGTATTTCTCCAGAGAGAGTTGTGGTTATGTTTGGTTTAACAGGCAATTAACGTTGCTGGACTCAGACTGTGAACTCTGTCTCTTGGGCAGTAGGCTCAAATTGCAGCTCGGTTCTTATATCCTTCACTGGGTTGGTTGCAGTCTGTCCACCTATCTGCAAATTAGGCAGATATTTGGGATGAATATATACACACAATTTGTAGCTCCCCATTTCTGTATTCTCCTTTTGGGGGATTCCACTCTCATTTTTAGCAACTGAATTGCTCCAAACTTTGTATTCTGTTTCTTTTGTCCTGAAAGACTGACTTTTCTCTTGAAGGTTTAGTCACCCTGAACAATGCTGGTTGCAGTCCTCTACATCCAATGTGGGGCTCAAACTCATAACCCCAATATCAAGAGTTGCATGATTTACTGTCTGAGCCAGCCAGGCACCCCAAGAAAAGATAAAGTCTGGGCAATGGTAGATATTCAATAGCAAGAGATTTGCAGAGCCAATATGGAATTTGGCTTGATGAGGGCCAAGGAGCAGAGAAGTAAATGTGGAAAGGGTCCAAAAGATGCCCATTAACTTGGGTCCCCTAGGTTCCTGGGGGCCTAGGAAAGTGGTTAATGTCTATCCTAGAAGCAGTGATAAGTCTACTAACTAATAATATCAACTTTTCTTTCTAATGCTGGCTATTTTTGCTGATGGACACCTAGACTGATGAAAATGGATATTCATTTTTGCTCAATAAATACAACAAAATCTTTCAACCATGGGTATCTGTTTAAAAATTAATAGAGGAAGACATTAGTGGTAAAAAGTTGGAGCATCAAGTGAAAACATTCTGGTTTATTTTTTGTTTTTAAAGATTTTATTTATTTATTCATGAGACACAAAGAGAGGCAGAGACATAGGCAGAAGGATAGGTAGGCTCCCTGTGGGGAGCCTGATGCGAGACTCGATCCCAGGACCCTGAGATCATGCTCTGAGCAGAAAGCAGACACTCAACCGTTGAGCTACCCAGTCCTCCCAAAACATTCTGGACTAAAATCAACAGCAAGAACATACCTTTAGGTTCCTGATCAAGAATGTAATTCTAAAGTATTCTCAAATCTCAAGTCAAGAGCTGCAGATTTAACTCTGGAAATGTAAATTTATTATTGCATATTATAAACAGATTTTATTTTGATTTTTAAAAAATTTTATTTTTTCTTTCAAAATTTTTATTTAAATTCCAGTTAGTTAATATACAGTGTAATATTCATTTTAAATGTAGAATTAAAATGATTCAGCACTTACATACAACACTCATTGCTCATCACAGGTACCCTCCTTAATCCTCATTATCTATTTAACCCATCCTCCCACAACCCTCCCTCCAGGAACCCTCAGTTTGTTCTCTAGAGTTAGGAGTCTGTTTCTTGGTTTGCCTCTCTCTTTTTCAACCTGATGTTCATTTATTTTGTTTCTTAAGTTCCACACATGAGTGAAATCATATGGTATTTGTCTTTCTCTGACTGACTTATTTCACTTAGCATAATACTCTCTGGCTCCATTCCATCATTGTGAATGGCAGATTTAGAATGAAATGAATGTTTTGATGGCTGAGTAACATTCCATTCTAGTTGATGACTGACTAACATTCTCTCTATATATAGAAAGTGGAGTATATATATATATATATACACACACACACCACATCTTCTTTATCCATTCATCAGTTGATGGGCATTGGATTGGGCTCTTTCCATAATTTGGCTATTGTTGATAATGCTGCTATAAACATTGGAGACAAGTTTTAAAGAATTGCCGTCTCTTAAAGGATAAAAAACATTTTGCAAAGCTTTCTTTAATTGATGTCATTTGAGTATACACATGCATTTATAATATCATTCACAAATCACCCAGAAGCGAATGCAATACATGAATGTAGTTTGTTAGTCATTCCCAAAATTCTGACCACAAATGGAGATTTGCAGGTCTTTTTTTCTCCTGGTATTTGCCAGGAGCAGGGTCTATTTCTGGTATTTAGAGGATGTCCTTTCTTTTCTCTTTAGTTAATCAAAATTCCTACCCTTCTTGTTAACAGAATCTGTTCCTAAGAATATATCTGAAACCAGAGGACAAATGCTGGTTAATTATAGGGTTATCCCCCGCCCCCCCCCCCCCAAAAATATAGGGTTATCCCTTCCAGGTCAATTTGCTTATTTATTAGAAATCAAAACTCTAAACTATAGGAAAACACAATTTTAATTACCTGGTAAATATAATTTCTTACAGATCCTCACCCATCTAAACCCCTTGTCACTCCTAAACAACCCTCTGCATCTCCTTTGTCTACCAGCTACTCCAGCTTAGCTGAGCTGCCTTTAGAACTGCCACATATAACAAGCATCAAACTCATGTTTTCTCTTCCACGTTCCCGATATCTCTCCTCCTCCAGTCCTCAATTCTGTTCATCCCCCATCCAACCTGTTTCTAGTTTCACTATCACCTTTGGTTCCACCTCTCCATTGCTCTTCATATCCAACCATTTATCCAGCCATGATAGTTCTACCATGGAATCACACAGTAATCTTTCTTTTGTTTCATGTGTGCTGTCATATCCCTGGAGCTCACACTCATCACCAAGACACAGAGGCTGTATTTGCTTTCTGACCTTTCTTAAAAGATTTCTGTTCCTCAGTCCCACCAGCATAATGACAAAAAATTTTCTAAATCATGTCACTCCCATGCTCTATATTCTTTAATGTGGTATATTTCTTTAAGACCTCAAACTTCTAAAAAAAAAAAAAAAAAGACCTCAAACTTCTGACCCCACTTCCTAATCTCATCTTTCATTCTTCTTCTCCTTTATAGACCACCTGGTTTTGTCCATTTTCTAAACAGGTGGTATACTTCCTTGTCTTTGGCCCTACCTTGTACAAGAGTTCCTCTTCCCTTAGGAGAGAAGGGCTCTAGTACTCACCTGCAAAAGATTGTCCCGAGTTTTCAATCCTTACCTTAGCTCCTCTTTTCTCCATGGCCTCTCTTGTATAGAGTTCTCATTTTCTCCTCTGAACATCTAGATCTCCAATTCTCTACCTACTTAGTATTTAAATATGTATTGCCATATATTATTGGTTTCATTTTCTTAATGTATAGGTTAAATATATTTAATATAAATCTCATAATATTATATGAGACTTACATATGAACCTGTTTCACCCTCCAGCTGGAGAAGGATCCCAGGCTGATTTTTTCTTTTGTAGAACACATGGAAGAAGCTGAGAGAAGGGAGAAATACTCTACTTAATAAAGAGCTTGTGAACATGGAGATAGGCTGAAGAATCCCAGGAGAGAGTCTAGGGAGGAGAGGAAGAGAACCAGGGTGGGGGTAGGTGAAGTGGTTGTTCTGAGAGATTTGGAGAGAGAGAAAAGAGGGATTGAGAGAGAGTTTCTACAGCAGAGAAAGTCTTGCCATGTTTGGTGTGGCACAATTTTCCCTTTACAACTCCTCAAGAGACAAAACAAAAAACAAAAAACAAAAACAAAAAAATACCAAGAAAACAACAACAAAAACCCCCCAAAACAAAAACAACTCCTCAAGAGACCTTAGTAAAGATTTACATTACTTTTTTTTTTTTTTTGGTATTTTTTACGTTACTTTTTATTGAAGATTGCCTCAGATGGTTTCTCATTACGTCAGGTTCTCTTTCTTTTGTGTGTGTTTGTATTATGGACTGAATGTGTACCCTCAAAATTCATATGTTGAAGTCCTAATCCCCAGGGTGATGATACTTGGAGATTGGATTTTTGAGAAGTAATTAGGGTTAGATGACATCATGAGGATGGGGCACCCATGATAGGATTAGTGGGAAGAAGAAGGAGAAGGAGAAGGAGACGAAGAAAGAAGAAAGAAGAGGAAGAAGGAGAAGAAGAAAGAAGAAAGAAGAGGAGGAGGAGGAGGAGGAGAGATTGTTTGCTCTCTGCCATGTGAGGATGCACAGAGATCACCATCTGTAAACCAGGGATATGGCCCTTACTAGTGAAGGGGAGCAGAATATGCCATCCCAAAAATATGTCATTTTAGCATATTATTTTAAGTTCCTTAAGAAACAGTTTGGGCAAGGACACTCTGATCCTCCTTAGTTACCTTGAAAGCAGGAAATAAATTTCCCACGTGAAAGGTACCCTCCCTGTACCAGGAGCGTAGAAGTCATCCCTTACCACCAGAAATAAGGAAGTTAGGGCTGAAACTGTGTAAATGAACCTGGTTGCTTCTTCACTTACTTACTACCCCAAGTCCAAACTTCTTTGTCCTGTCAATTCATCACAAATTTATTATTTGTCTAAAAGATGTAAAAGCTGACTGCTTTAGTCACTTCTTTGAGTTTCATATTTTTTCTAGAGCTTCCATACATACAAATTAATTTTTTTTTCTCTTAGTCTATCTTATGTGAATTTAATTTTTAGACCAGCCAAAGAATCTAGAAGGGGAAAGTTTTCTGCCCCTATACCAGGAACTGAATAGGCCAAAACTTTAAACATTTATTTATTTAATTTAAAATTCCAGTTTAATTATCATCTGGTGTTATATTAGTTTCAAGTGTACAATATATTGTACAGTATAGCGATTCAACGGTTCTATGCATTGCTCAGTGCTCTTCAGGATAAGCATACTCTTATTCCCCTTCATCTTCGTCACTCATCCTCCCCATCCACTTTCCTTCTGGCAACCATCAGTTTATTTTCTATACTTAAGAGTCTGGTTTTTGGGTCTCTTTTTTTCTTTGTTCATTTGATGTCTTTCTTAAATTCCACATGTGAGTGAAATTATATGGTATTCATCTTCCTCTGATTGACTTATTTCAATTAGCATTTACCCTCTTGATCCATCCATCTTGTTGGAAATGGCAAGATTTCATTTTTTATAGCTGAGTAATATTCTGTTGTGTTTGTGTACATATTTATGTGTATATGTATTATATATATTTATATATGTATATTTATATATGTGTAATATACCACATCTTCTTTATCCATTCATCTATCAGTGGACACTGGGGTGCTTCCATAATTTGACTATTGTAAATAACGCTGCAATAAACGTAGGGTTGCATGTATCTTTTTGAATTAATGATTTTGTTTTCTTTGGATAAATACAGTAGTAGAATTACTGAATTATACGGTAGTTCTTTTTTTTTTTAAGATTTTATTTATTTATTCAAGAGACACAGAGCGAGAGAGAGGCAGAGACACAGGCAGAGGGAGAAGCAGGCTCCATGCAAGGAGCCTGACGTGGGACTCGATCCTGGGACTCCAGGATCATGCCCTGGGCTGAAGGCAGGTGCTAAACCACTGAGCCACCCGGGATCCCTCATATGGTAGTTCTATTTTAAACTTTTGAGGAACCTCCATACTGTTTTCCGCAGTGGCTGCTTAGGCTAGCATTTTGTTCTTGGACTTGCCAGCCTCCAAAACTGTGAGAAATATGTCTATTATCTAAGCCACCCAGTCTGTGGTATTTTGTTATGGCAGCTTGAACAAATAAAATGTTGAGATTGGCTTTCAGGTTCAGAGAGGAAGAACTAATTCTTGTGCATGCACACACACACACACACACACACACACGCCCACACACTCATCTAGTCTGTAAATGCCCTTGGACCAATAATTTTTACTTATTATGCAATACCAAGCAGTACTGTGAATATAAGAAACCCACCTGCTAACCTGTTTGTCTTTGTTATTCCTGGACCTTTGTGCCTCTCTTCACGCAATTCCAATAGACATCATAGTCTAGTGGGTATTCCAATGAAGTGGATATGTCCCAGTCACTATGCAAAGAGATACATTAGGGTTTGGGAAGAAGAGAAGGTGGGAGAAAATAAGATATAATCATTTATAGGAAATATATATTTTGTCATTTGGGTTACCAAAATATATTTCTCATATATATTTGGTCTTTGTCCAAATTCTTTGTCCAGTTCCTGGCTCACAGCTTCCAAAACTCTTGGAATTTCCTGAGTGATGAGAGCAATTGGGAGCATCTTTTGTTATATTTGGCCTCTTTTCCTAGTTCCCGAAAAGCTTCAGAGCCAAAAAGGTAAATGGGTGTCTTGTTATTCATAACAGGTCCCTATCCACCACAATTTGGTTTCTGTGAATGAGATGACTTTTGGAAATCAACTAAGGATGGGGGCTGGTTGCCAGCAGAACCAACCCTGAATAGAGGGGTTGAAATTTCAGTCCCAACCCTGATTCCTGGGAGAGAGGAAATAGGCTGGAGACCGAATCATCATGAATGACCAATGAATTTTTTTTTTTTAATGAAGTTCAGTTTGCCAACATATAGTATAACACCCAGTGCTCATCCCATCAAGTGCCCTCCTCAGTGCTGGTCACCCAATTACCCCATCCCCTCGCCTGTGTCCCCTTCCACTACCTTTTGTTCCTTCCCCAGAGTTAGAAGTCTCTCATGTTTTGTCACACTCTCTAATTTTTCCCACTCATTTTCCCTTCTTTCCCTTATAATCCCTTTCACTATTCATTATTTCTTATATTCTCTGTATGAGTGAAACCATATGATAATTGTCCTTCTCCAATTGACTTACTTCACTCAGCAAGATACCAATGAATTAATCAATCATGCTTATGTAATGAAGCTTCCATAAAAACACAAAAAAGGAGAGGATTTGGAGAGCTTCCAGATTGGTGAACATGTTTAGATTTAGGGAGAGTGGTGCACTCTGAAATATAGAAGCCTTGCCCCTGTCCACATATCGCTTCCATCTGGCTGTTCCTAAGTTATCTGCTTTTTTTTTTTTATCTGCTTTTATAATAAACCTGTGATCTAGTAAATAGAATGTTTCTCAGAGTTGTGAGCTCCTCTAGAAGCTCTAGAACCCTCTAGAACCCAAGGAGGGTAATGGGAATGTCTGATTTATAGCTGTTTGGTTGGAAGTACAGGTGACAACCTGGACTTGTGATTGGCACCTATAAAGGGGAAGGGGCAGTCTTGTAGGAGTGAGCCCTTAGCCTGTAATGCAAGAAGGGAGCTGTTGGAACCTCCAATCTGTAGCTGGTTGGTCAGAAGCACAGATAACAAAGTGGGTGTGTAATTGTTGTTTCAAGTGAAAGGCATCTCATGAGACTGAGCCCTTAGCCTGTGGAATCTTATGCCGTCTCTTGAAGAACTGAGTTGAAACTGAGTTGATTTATGGAACACCTAGATGGTGTCCAAGAACTGCTACTTGATGTTGTGGGGAACTCTCACCCCACACACCTTGGAAATTTTGCACAGAACCCCTTTACGCATACATGTACACACACAAAATCATCCTATAAATTTTTAATTTTTGTGTTTTATAAAGTAAAACTGGCATATAATAGAAAGTGCTTGGCAATTATAGCATTAGGATTATAAATGTCCAAGGTGCCTAGGTGGCTCAGTCAGTTAAGTGTCTGCTTTTGGCCCTGGTCATGATCCCAAAGTCCTGGGATCAAGCCCCAAATCAGGCTCCCTACTCAGCAGAAAGCCTGCTTCTTCCTCTCCCTCTGACACTCCCTGCTGTTTTTGCTCTCTCGTGCTCTCTCTCTGTCAAATAAATAAACAAGATATTAAAAAAAGAATTGTTAATTTCCTTTGAGAGGGTAAAGTTAAGGATTTTTATACCTGGATATACTTCAGAGAGCTGGTCACTTTAGAAGTACAGATTTCTAGGCCACATCTCAGACCTGCTGAATCAGCAGGGTGTGAATATTAGGGCTAAGAATCTGAAGTTTGACAAGCTCCTTAGTTCATCTTAAGCAACCCACCCATGGCTCTGCTTTTCGCTGAAATTTAACCCCCTCATTTTCTTTTCTCCGCCCCCCCCCCCTGCAATTTTCTTGAAGAGGAAACTGAGGCTCCCAGAAGTAAAGAGACTTGCCAAGAACACAGTAGGTTAGGAGCGAAGCCCAGACCAGGACCCACATGTGTCTTCTAATCCCATGCTTGTCCCATCCCAGTTTCTGTGGTTGATGTTCAAGCTACAGGCATCATTTTCTAGTTTCCCAGCCTCTCCCTTCTTCCATTCTATCACTCTGGACACTTCCCAGGGGCTGATTATCTGTGGAAAGTTATCTAGTGTGATGTCATTAACATTGTTACTAGCAGAAAGTCATGTAGAAATAGAGAAAGTTCTTGCTACAGCATGTTATGTTTCACAAATGGCTTGGTTTCCAGATGGAACTCACAGGAGGCAAATTTTAAGTTTACTAAGTCATGTCGATTGTGGTTAAAAAATACAAAAGCATGTGAGCTTTTGTGGCTGTAAGAAACACAAATGAAAATGTCCAGCAAATCTATTGTCAGCATAGGTGAATGGATGCATGGCAGTCCTGGCTATAGAAATAGAGAATTTAGGGGAAGGAACAGGTTTAGGGAGTTTGCTGATATATTAGTTATCTATTTCTGTGGAATAAATTAGCTCAAAATTTAATGGCTGCAAGTTCCACACATTTATTATCTCAGTTTCTGTGGATCTCTCTGGACACTGCTTAAGTGTGTGCCTTGGGCTCCAGGTCTCTCACAGCTGCAATCTAGTTGTTGGCTGGGGATATGGTATCAGTTGAAGCCTTCCAAGCTCACTCGTGGTTGTTAGCAGAAGTGGGTTCATCCAAGACTGGGTACTGAGGACCTTAGGTCTTCGCCCGCTGTGCCCTCTCTCAGTTCTTTGCCACAGGGCCTCTCCACAGGGCAGCTCAGAACATGGCAGGTGCCTTCCAGCAACAGGAGCAAGCAGGAGAGCAAGAAAGGGCAAGCAAGATGGAATCCAGAGTCTTTCTGTAACGTAATATCACAAGTGACATCTTATCACCTCTGCCACCCTCTAGCTGCTAGAAGTGAGTCACTAGGTCTAGCCCACACTCATGGGGAGGAGATTACCCAAGGGCATGAGTACCAAGAGGTGGAGATCTTTGGGGGATGATCTTGAAGGCTGCTGCCCAGCCTGTGGGAGGACGAGGTGGAGACACCCAGCAGGAACTTGGACAGCTAAATTTGAAGCTCTAGAGGGATATCTGGGCTGGATATACAGATCTGGGAGTTAGTAGCATTTAATGAGCAGGAGGTGAAATCATGGGAATAGATAAAGTCAACCAGAAAGAACATTTTTTTAAAAAGGTATCCACCATTTACTAGTATCCACTAATTACTAACTTCTTAGAGAAAATTCAGATTGAAAATAAAAACAAAAACATGGAGGAAAAAATAAATGTCACTAAGCAAAGCTACTTGTCATTGCTAACGTGATTAAGACTTTGAGATTTGCCATGAAAATTTGGGTTAGGGCATGCTGCATTTCCTGGTAAGATTAGAATATTATTAAGATCCTGAGAAAAGCTAGTTGTCCACAGAAATTACTTACAAGAGATGACAAATTGAAACCCAAGCAGTCTCCTGATGAAGAAGAATAAAGTCTAGTTTGTCCTCTATATTTTAAACTACAGATCTGATGGATCTCAGTGTTTCCAACAAGTTTGGGTGATGAATACAATAAATATTCATAAAATACAATTAATCATGGTCCTTTAAAGGCCTCCTCCCACAGGACCCCTCCCCTTCATAGACACCCGGCCCCGGGCGTGTCACCGAAGCCTTGGAGAGTTAGAGGTATGTCACAGTGAAGGATGGGAAAACACCTCATAGTCTACTTTGGCCCACGATCTTCCCTCCCTATGTGCCTTTGCCTCATGCTCATCGGTTCTGCTGGAATGTTCTCCCAGACTCTCTTATGCAGCCAAATCCTACCCTCCCTTAAAGGCTCTGCTCAAATCCCATTGCTTCCATTAAGTCTTCCTGACTGGACAGGCCCAGCCCAGCCCACCCCACCCCTCTTCTCCTGGACTTCTGTCTTGGTGCCGCCCATTTTGCAGGCTAATCTCCAGCCGTTTTCTGTGCTTGCTTTTGTCTTATTCAACAAGGGCTGGCAAACTGAGGTCCATGGGCTTAATCTGATCATACTGCCTGTTTTTATACAGCCTGCAGGCACAGAATGTTGCCTTTTTAAATTGTTGAAAAAAAGAAGAATAGTATTTTATGTGGATAATACGTGATATTTGAATACAGTGTTCATAAATATTAATTTTTGTCTGTAAATTTTGTGGAAATTTGCTTTCTTTCGCCTCTCTGCCCACAAAGCCTGAAATATTTGTCATTTTAGGGAGAGTTTGCTGACCTCTGCTAGTAGGCATCTGATGTCTCCCTCCTAAGAGAGGCTGTAACCTTTCCAGGAGGACACAGCGCTGGCACTTTCTGGTGGCTTCTGTGGGGTCTACCATAGCGTAGAGCACTGAGTTGGTGATTGGCAAATACTGTTGAAGGGAGCTGAGAGAGAAGGCATTTTAATTTGTGATGGATACAATGTTACATCCTTTCTTGTTGTTCCGGCCTTTTCTCTATTCTGTTATGTCTGGTAGAAAAAAATGACAGGGAATACCAGGGTGGGTCGCAGAACTTATGGCAAACACAAATGAAATGAAGTCTGGGAAACAGAGCTTTTGTTTTGGGTGGGGAGGAACTGTTTGCTTTGGGGATTGAGGTAATGAAATTTATTTCAATAACATAATTTAACAGTTGTACATGCTTTCTGCCAGAAGTACAGCTAGGCAAACCTCACCCAGGAACCCCCATCTGCAAAATGTGAAGATTAAACCCTGCAATGCTGAACAAATTCTCTTCCCTGTTTGGCAGAATGCAAAAACCATACACAAACACCTTGGTTAGACTGTGTAAAATGCACCATATCGACACAGACTAGAGAGGAAAGCAGAAAAATAAAAACAATTGTGTTAGTGTGGTGGGATTATGGGAAAAGACTCACAAAAAATACTGTTTTCTTTAAATAGCTCAAATATTTCAACAATAAAATCTCTGAAAATAATTAAAATGAAAAAAGTCACATTCTTTCTCCAGCATGCATACATTTTAAAGTTTTTTTTTTTTTCTTTTTACTTTTCTCCCTCACAAAGCCAGAATTTTACATTGAAGCAGAAATTTTTAGGAGCCTGGGTATAAATATAGACACACACATGTACAAATTTTCCCTAAAAGGAATATCTATTTATATCATCTGAAACTGCCCCTCCTTAAATTCAAAATCTCTAAAACTGTAAAATGGGAAGAACATTACTGATGTCCCACTTAACACAGTGCTTGGATAACCCAGGCTTCAGAAATGGTAGTTGTCACTAGAAGGGTCTCTTCCAATGCACTAGACCTTGTGATTCTTACAGGCAGATATTAAAGCTCCTTCATAGTCAAACCCTCAACTTCTGGCAATGGCTGGCACATTGTACCTGACTTTCAACTGAATTTGGTTAAATGAATAAATGAGCCAACTAATAATAATAATAATAAATTATATATATATACTGCTTCTATATATAGAAGTAGTCTGCTGGCAAGCAGGAACTTAACTCTGCCTTCATTTCCTTTTCAAAGCCAAGCCCCATTCATTCATATTGCCTCCCGGGATGGAACATCTAAAGCTCAGCCAGGCAATGTGACATGGCAGGGCTTCATCAATAGCTGGGAGCCTTAAGACTTTCCTTACAGAGTGATAAGGAAGAATGGGGTGAGGTTTTTAAGTGGCCATGATATCACCATCTTGAAAGGAAGTTAAGGTATTCATCTGTGCATTCAACAACTATTCATTGAGCACCTGCTATGTACAAGGAATTGCTCTATGTGAAAGAATGTGAGTAGGAACTAGAAACTGAAGCAGAGAGGCAGGGAAGTTGACTATAGTAGCTGTTATGATCCCTTCATTTCCTGGGGAGATGTTAGTGACTGTAGCATAGGGTAAATGGAGCTCTCAAATAGGATACAGTGGTATATTCAGACTGTGATAGAGCTCGAGGAATGAATTATCCATAATAATAGCATGTGTTATGGATACTGGGAGTGGCTTCCATCTACATCAATCCTAGATCTTGACTGGCATTTTTCTGGCAGATGGGTGAGGTAGTGGTGATGCAATGAAAAGTACCCTTGACTTGCTGTCAAAGGCATGGTTCTGAATCTAGCCCTGCCTCTAGTACTAGTTTAATGAATGTGAGTGAGTTTCTTGGCTTTTTCTGAGTGTGAGCTTATTTATCTATTAAAATTGAGACAGAAGTGTTTTCCGTCCTAAGTTTGTATTAGCTATCTATTCCCATATAATAGACCATCCTAATAATTAAGAGGCTTAATTAAAACTACAATGAGATCTTTATTTTGTGAGTTCACTGGGCAATGCTTCTGCTGACCTACTGGGCTCACATTTGTAGCTACATTTAGCTAGCAGCTTGGTGAGGGTCTCAAGTTATTTGAGACAAAGTTTTTCATCCTGGACTTCTTCAAGGCATGACCATCTCAGGGCCCTAATATCTCAAGGCAAAAGAGGAAGCTGCGAAGTCTCTTAAGGTCTCTAGCCTTGGAAGTCATACCACATCACTTCCATCATATTTCTGCTGGTTAAGGGAAGCCACAAGACCAACTCCGATTCGAAGAGTTGGGAAATAGTCTCCACCTCTTGATGGAAAATGATAAGAAATAGTGTGCTTATATTTTTCAATCTACCATAAAGTTGTGGTGAGGATTAAATGAGATTATGTATGTGATTTAGTATTGTTTTTCTGATGTAAGTAGATATGGTTTCTGGTAACTGTCATATATACATTCTATTTTTGTAACTTCAAAATTCTATAATGAGCAGTATTCTATGAGTCCAAAGCTAGTATTTAATGGTATGACTGGTTGTATTATAAAGTATCTATTTGCCAGCATCAATGAAGAGAATTGGGGCTACCTGAAAGTCTAGTTAACTCATTTCACAAAGTAATGCTTTAGTTTTCTTTTTTTTTTTAAGGTATTTATTTATTTATTTATTCATTCGAGACACAGAGAGGAAGAGGCAGAGACATAGGCAGAGGGAGAAGCAGGCTCCATGCAGGGAACCCAACATGGGACTCGACCCCGGGTCTCCAGTATCAGGCCCTGGACTGAAGGCGGCGCTAAACCGCTGAGCCACTGGGGCTGCCCAATGCTTTAGTTTTCAATAAAAGACCCAGAATCTGATTTTCGAGGGTACAGAGGACATCTGGACATTTCGTGTGTGTGTGTGTGTGTGTGTGTGTGTGTGTGACAAGCATCAATGCTCCCAGTTTTGGTAATAGTGTTTTGGTCATTCTTTATGGAGTAACCCCCTTCCCATGGCATGCATCTTGTTAGGACCATGCATCAAGATGCTCCATCATCTTCTAACTAGGATTGTGGGTAGGTTCCTTAAACTAGCTAAGCCAGTTGGACCCTAGCCTTTGAAATTGAAGCCTAAGAGAAGTGGCAGAAGGACTAAAGTGGTTGGAATTGATTCACCCAAACAGTATTACCTTGATGAGATTCTCCATTTGTTTCTGCTGCCTCTATCCAGAATTGTATGAGTTCCCATTATATTCTAGTGTCAGCTTCAATGAGCCATCTCATAACCTGATAATCCTTTAAACAATTATGTTTGTTTAAATTATCCAGAGTGAGTTTTCTTGTAGATAGAGACTGCTGACATAGATATTTATTCAGTAGCTATAGAGTAGTGAGAGTGGTCTGGGAGCAAAAATGCCGGAAGACTAAAGGATCAAACAGCAGCCAACAAAGTAGTTCACTTTTGTAACGATTTTCAGGATAGTGTACAAATTTCCTTGAATAAGGCATATAGCCTCATCCTTAAGGATCTGTAATCCATCTAGGGAGAATAAGTACAATAATTACAGAAAAAAAATTATAGTTCACCACAACAATATGTATTCTAATTGTCAGTGCCTGACATAGTGCTTGACACACAGAAAAGCTGCCTATAATTATGCATTACATGAATATATTATTAGATGAGTGACTCAGGTGCAATGAAGTTCAAACAAGAGAGGATCTTGAGCAAAAATTCCTCAGGGACAAGGAGGAATTCGAGCAGGTTCTTTTACAGTGGGTAGAATTCTTTGAAACGAAGAGGAGGAACAAGGGATTTCTAGCCTGTAGACTTATTTTATAAACAGTGGTATAAACTGATAAGATTAAAGAGAGGTGGCTCCTGGATCATCTGGCATCAAGAAAATCTTTTTTTTTTAATTTTTATTTATTTATGATAGTCACAGAGAGAGAGAGAGAGAGAGGCAGAGACACAGGCAGAGGGAGAAGCAGGTTCCATGCACCGGGAGCCCGACGTGGGATTCGATCCAGGGTCTCCAGGATCACGCCCTGGGCCAAAGGCAGGCGCCAAACTGCTGCGCCACCCATGGATCCCTCAAGAAAATCTTATTACAAAGACATGAGTTTCTGTGTTTGTTACTGAATTTTGTTACTGGTAACATGCTGCTTTAATATATGTTGATTGCCTAGATAATGGAAATATTTCTTACATATTTAAAAGTACGTTTGGCTTCCAGTGATCAGTTTTTTTTTTCTCTTACCCCTTATGGTTAAGCCTTGAGACTTACTGCCCCAAAAGGGTGTAGAGCTCCCAACCATACAAAGTGGAAGTAGAAAGTCTTTGCTCTAGTGAAGGAGGGGGCCAAGGGGACAGAGGAGGAAAAAAAAGGGCAAAGGCCAGAAGCAAGCTTTAATCTAAATCTCTCCCTTTGAGGTAAAACCCTGGAAGGCAGTCTGGAGTTGAGTTAGGGGTACATAATGGAAATGTTCAGAAATGTAGGAAGGGGACTCACAGGGCACCAGGGTCTGCTCTTTGTTTTGTGGGCAAAGCCTTAGAAAAGCCTGTGTTTAGTTGCTTCTGTACAACATGTCACTGAGTGGAGGATTCTAAGAGAGATTACAGTGTCTCACATGCTGCTGGAGTGTAGGGATAGCAGGCAGACTTTGCAGATTCCTCAGAGGGTGAAGGACAATCCAGAATACTGTGGGGTCTTCTCGGATCTCCAATAGCCCTGCTTCTCCTGAGCCATGATTCCTCTGCTTAGATCCTTTTCCCCGTCTGAACAACTCCCTTACCTTTCCCTGCCTGGGGAGACAAACCATGAAAAACTCCTAACTCTGGGAAACAAACGAAGGGTTGCAGAAGGGAAGGCTGGGTGGAGGGACTGGGTAACTGGGTGACAGACACTAAGGAGGGCAACATGAAGAGATGAGCACTGGGAGTTATACTCTATGTTGGCAAATTGAATTTAAATGAAATTAAAAAAATGCCTGTGTCAAGGTTCCACTCTAGGCTATTTAAGTCAGAACCTCTGGGGACTGGGTCATGGTGTCAGGTTTTTTTGTTTTGTTTTGTCTTGTTTTTTAAGGTCCCCGGGCATTCTACTGTATAGCCACGGCTGAGAGCCACTACCATAAGTAAAGTCTAATTACGGGTCTAGACATCAGTTAGTATCACTTCTTCAGGAAAGCCTTCCCTGATCAGTCCCAACCTAGGTCAAGTAGCCCTGTTATATATCCTCCAAGAGAGCATCCAGTATTTCTTCCTCTTGGCATTTAACAACTGGGTCATTACTCTTTCAAGTCAAGTTTTCCTGTAGACTATCTGCTGCTGTGTGAGGGGAAAAAACCTTTCTGCCTCGCTCACCAAGGAGCCAGATGCAATTATGCACCAACAGGTACATAGGTGGTGGTGCTCAGAAAATTCACATCTGGGATGAATGTCAACCAAGGGGGTGTGACCAAGCTGCCAATTCATAAATCTGCTAAGAGAACTTTTACAGGTGAGACCTTAAACTACCACATACTTGTAGGACTATGACTTTAAAGGGGCTCGTGTTTTTGACAATTGCCCTGTTTTCATCTTCAAGCTCAGTTGTCCCCAGTTGGGCAGGCTGATCATCGCCATTGTAACTCTGTGTGGTCAACATTATTATTTCCATCTGGCAATCAGAAAGAAGCTAAACAACTTGCCCAGGTTCCCATACTCTATTATCTAGGTACAAATAATTGCAAATAAGGAAAGCCCCCTTCAGCAAGAGCCCTGTTATTGCTGAGCTCTGATTTCTGGCTTGACAGCTGTGGCTGCTATGCGGGGATTTTCTGGGGTCTCCAGTTCCAGCGGCAAGGGCCCAGGGTGTGATTTCCTGCGCTCCTAAGCCTTTATAGAGTACAGGCAACACGGGGCCTTATCCATATAAGGATGCCATAAATACTGTATCCTTCAAAGTCACCGTGCCTTGCTTGTCCTGGAAAGGCAGTCGTGTGTGTGTGTGTGTGTGTGTGTGTGTGTGTGTTTGGGGGAGGTGAGCTAGGATTGCCTAGAAGCTGCCCAATCTTAGCTGTCGGCTGGGCGCGAGGGCCACCCCAACCATCATCCTCACCTCCATCCCAAATTTCAGTTCCCAACATTCACAGGCCTCCGACTCCGAGGAATCCCCCTCAGACGCCTGGAGCGTCTTGGATCGGCCTGGGTGGCGTGACCTGAGCCTCAGAAGAGGGAGCCTCGAGTGGGCACTCGACGCCCAGGGGGCAAGTGGCAGCGGTGGGGACCCCCTTCCGCGCCCTCACCAGCCCCCGCAGCCACGCGCGCCGCGGCCGGACGCGCCCTGCCCCCCCCCCCCCGCCCCCGGGACTCGGGGCTCCGCTGCGGGCCGGGCGCGAGAGGCGCAGCGAGGCGGCGCCGGCGAGGCGCGGGCGGGCGGCGAGGACGCGTCTCCCCTCGCGCGGGGGCGGCGGGGGCGGCGGGGGCGGCGGGGCCCCTCCCGGGCCTCGGGGCCGCCGTCTCCAGCGCGCGCTGTCGGTGCAGGTGGCACAGCCCTCCGCGCCCGCCGGGCCCCCGGGTCACGGGTGGCTGATCTCGGGGCGGGACCTCCCCGCGGCGGAGAGAGCTGAGCCGCGACTCCCGCGTCTTCCCACCCCCCCAGCTCCTCACCCCGACACCAACAGTCCCGGGCCGGGCCGAGCGCGAGCGCCGGTGCCGCCTCCCAGCCGCGCTAATCCCGCGAGCGAGGGAGGCCCCCGCGCCGAGGCGGCGGCTGGCGGAGGGGAGTGGAAAGGGCGGATGGATGGGGCCGAGGGGTGGGGTGGCGGGGAGGGGGATGTAGGAGGGGGTGTCGTTTTCTTTTTCTTTCTTTTTTTTAAAAAAAGTATTTCTCTCGCGAGAAACCGCCGCGCAGACGATACTTGAAGAGGTGGGGAAAGGAGGGGGCCGCGGGAGCCGGGCAGAGGCTGTGGGTGCCGCGGGCGGACGGGCGGACGCGCGGACGGGCGGCCGCGGCGGCGACAGCTGCGGGCGGAGCGGGGCCGCGGCTGCGCGGCCAGGACCGGGGCAGCCGCCGCCGCCGCCGCGGGAGCCGGAGCCGCCGCTTCTCCAGTGGGTGCCGCCGGGGTCCCGGCCGGGGTCGGCCGGCCACGGGGCTGGAGCGCAGCCGCGGAGGCTTTTGCGTTTGCGCCGCGCGGAGGCAGGGACGGGGACGGGGACGGGGACGGGGACGCGGACGGGGACGGGGACGGGGGCGCGGACGGGGGCGCGGACGGGGGGCTGTCCCGGAGCGTCCGCAGCCGGCGCCGGCCCTCCCCCGCCCGACGGCTGCCCGGCCCGGGGCTCCGCGTGCCGGCTCCGCGTCGGATGCTCGGGGGGCGGTGGCAGCGGCCGGGGCCGGCGGGAGAGGACGGCGGGGCGGCCGCGGCGGGCGAGGCGAGCGCAGGGCGCGCGTTTCGTGCCGTCAAAGTAAGAACGGTGACGGGCCCCGCAGTACGCGCAGCGAGCCGGCCCCGGGGCTGGGCGGCGTCGGGGAGGCCGGGGGTCGGCGGGAGCCGCGGCCGGCGGGGGGCGGGCGCCGGCGGGGGCAGGCGGTCCTCGCTCCCCCGAAGCAACTGCGCCACGCTCGGCGGCGCGCGGGCTGGGCTCGGGGACGGGGACCCCGAGGCTCCGGCGTCCCGGTGCCCTGACCGTCCCCCCCCGCCCCCCCGCCCCCCCGCCTCGGCGATTTGTCTGTTGCAGCTGGCAGGGGCCGCCTGAAGCGGGAGCAGCGCCTGGAGCAGGCGGGAGGAGCCGGCCCGGGGGACGGGCGGCGGGACAGCGGGACCCCGGCGGCGCGGCGCGCTTCGGGGCGCAGCGGCGGCCGCGGATCGAGCCCGGGGCGCGGCGAGAGGCGGCAGGAGCCGGCGGCCGCTCGGCATCATGCGGCGGGGAGGGCTGCTGGAGGTCGTCCTGGGATTTACCGTGCTCTTAGCGTCCTACACGAGCCACGGGGCGGACGCCAATTTGGAGGCTGGGAACGTGAAGGAGACCAGGGCCAGCCGGGCCAAGAGAAGAGGCGGCGGGGGACACGACGCGCTTAAAGGGTAACGGAACGCGCCGGCCCCTCCGGGGTGGGTCTCGCCTCGCCCTGCTGCCGCCGGCGGGGTCCGAGGGAGCGGACGGGCAGGGCCGCGTCTCCGCGCCTCCCGGATCTTGGACAGCGTCTCCCGGGGGCTCCCCAGAGGCTCGGGAGGTGTCCGGCCCTCGCCCCGCTCGGGGCAACCCACTCTGCTTCTGCTCGTTAAAGACTGCTGCCCCAGAGGGGATGTCATGGCTAAAAGGAATCTTGGGCCATTGTCGAGGCGGATTTTTGGAGGCGAGAAGGGCTCTTTGAGGAAGAAGGGGAGGAGCCCATTCCTTTCCCTTCAGACCAATTCCGGTTGCGTCCAGGGGAAAGTGCTGGTCTTGCGGGCACCTTTGCAGATGCCCCGTCGGGAAGGGAGCGCGCGAGGAAGGAATGTGATGACAGGCAGGCCGGGCGCACGCAGCCCTTGGCTCTCCTGGAGCTAGGCTCACGAAAATCGGGCTGAGTTTTCCGGCTGATACTGCCTTTCAGGTGTCCACACTGGAAGTAGAGCAGGGCACTTTTTATTATTATTATTTATTTATTAATGAGAGACACAGAGAGAGAGAGAGGCAGAGGCACAGGCAGAGGGAGAAGCAGGCTGCATAGAGGGAGCCCGACGCGGGACTCGAACCAGAGTCTCCAGGATCAGGCCCTGGGCCCAAGGCTGCGCTAAACCGCTGGGCCACCCGGGGCCGCAGAGCAGGGCAAATTTTTTGAGAACTTGGGTTCTTTGGGGTTGTAAACAGGTCCTCTTTTCATTGGGGCACTGATACTTCTGTGGCCGGCCTTAAAGGGATGTTTTTAACGAGTGGTGTAAGTGTTGTGTACATGCGACCAAGCATTTCGCTGGCTACTCAAGTCCCCATTACAGGAAATGTTTCAGCAGGAAATATTTACATCAGGCAGGTTGACTGTCTGAGCCCTGTCAGTTCCCTGAATTGAAGGAGGGTGGGAATACAGTTCCCTTAAAATTGTTCAGGTCGAAAGAAAAATCTGTCTTGGTGAGATTGTTGGAATTCGAGCCTCTATAGAAGCAGCAGGGTGAACTGTAAATGATCCATTTTATCTCCTTGGAGTAGTCTGTTAAATGACCCCAGACAGTGTGCGGCACACAGAGGTTTTCTGTTAAGTTCTCATGATTCTCATTGTTGATCCTTTTTGAATGATTCTGTAGCTTGATTATATGATCCTGAGTGACCAGGTGATGATGTCCAATCCGATATGTGGCTGAACATCTCCTTTATTTTTGTTGTTGTTGTTGCTGTGGGCTGTTTTGACATATATATATGGATATATACATATATATATATATCCATATATAAATATAGCCATATATATATGGCATAAAATTTATATTTTATATAATATTTTATATAATAGTTATATTGTTTGTATGGCCCAGGTACAGGAAGAAAATGTGTAGTAAACTGAATGGACCAGTTTTTGAGTCTTGGTCTAGACCTTGGAGGGACAAGGTGATTGTCAGGGCCAACCACTTGGGCTGCGGTAAAATATGCATGATTTTCTGGCCTCAGGAAGTAGTTATGATTAATTTAGTTCCATCTTGGCCTTTGTGGAAAATAAATCCAGGACTCCAGCAGTGTTGGAAAGGAAATTCCCTTATCATGTTAAGCCTGATTCTGATCAGGCGGCGGACCTTCACTGCTGTGTGCAAGGCCCATGCAGGCAAGTTCAACAGATGAACTAAAACTCTGATTTTCATATGTTCTTCAAAGGACCTGATTTAGTCAGCAGTGTTCTTTAAAAAAAAAAAAATATATATATATATATATATATATATATATATATATATATATTTCTGCTATATGTATTATCTTAATAGCTAAACTAGATGGCATTGCTCTTACAGAAAGAGAGGAAGTGAGGTTTAATTTTGTGGATGAAAGTCTGCAGGGAGACATTGGGCCCTGCCAGACATTTGTCTCATCTCTGTGCGCTATCACCAACCAGCGTTGTTTCCTCGGGAAGCACAACTCGATGTGAAAACAGAAACCAAGCTTTACTTTGTTGCTTAACAGAATGTCCCTAGTTTTACTCACACCAACACTTATTTCAAAGGTATTGCTTTTTTTTTTAGGATTATAGGGCAACATCTCTCTGTGTTCCTCATGGGTTTTGGTCACTAACATAGATGTTACTCTATTGCAAACTATTCATAAAGTCTTCCTAAAAATGTGTTATTAGTAGAATAGTAATTATGAGTGTGCCTCACTCTCACATTACCTGTAAGATTTCATGTATATATAAAGATATTAGAAATAATTATAATTAACATTTACAGTGTACTATATCATATACTAATATAATAATGAACCTTTATAATAAAAAGGGTTTCGTTTTTAGAATTCTATGTTACCTTATAAGGTTTTATATATATACATATACACACACACACACATATGTATATATATATGGGGGAGGTGAAAAATAATTTAAAAGGATATGTAATTAAAAAAATTCCCTCTTCCCTCTCAGGCACCATTTTTGTGTATAATTTTGTAGAACTATTATAGGCATCTATATGCATATACAAATATATATACATACATGTGTATGTATTTGGCTCGCATTTGTCCTATTTAATACATGCAATATGCTATACATACTGTTCTGAGCCTTGCTCACTTCCATGTATTTTTAGTGCATCTGTCTGTTAATTCATGTGGATGTACCTTGTGCATTCTCTTAGTATACGGAATCCCATACTGTGGCTAGAATAGTTCCTTAAGGTGGCTCTCTAGATTATATTAATTTTTTTGCCGCTCCCAAATTCTACACGCCTTTGTGTGCCCATGTGCAAATGTATATGTGGCACAAATGAATAAAAAGTACAATCTCTGGATGAAAGGTTTTCCCACAGATTTTTAAACAAGTAGCAATTTTGATTTTGAATTTGAGTAGCATTTACAAGGTATTCTCTCTGCTTATTGCCATTACAGCCTCACATGAATAAGTCTTTCAACCATGCCCTGCTGTATAAATCATCAGGAGAAGCAGTTGTGTGTAACGTTTTTCCAGTTATTGCTTAAAATCTCTATTTTTGCTAGTTAAAATGTTACCGGCTTCAAAACTAACCTCTTTGACTACAGCAAAAGCTGTTTACCATTTTGATGGCAATGCACAGTTCATGAAGTGAAAGTGATTTGTAACCCCAAGTCTGTCTGATGCCCAGTTGGTGGCAGCAACTTTCAGCACCTCACTAATATTTCCTCTAGTTAAAAGGTGCTCTAGATTCACCAGTGTCCACTGTGCCTGTGTCTCATCTCTTCCACAAATCGTGCCCTCTTGTCTTTCTCTGATGTGACAGGTGACTACAGAGTTTGCCTTGCTCTTCTTGGGATGTAAATTCCTTTCCTGTCAGCATCCCCGCTTCACAGACTAAGGACCTGCCTCATTTTTCCCTTTCTTGGAGTGTAGTCCTAGCTTGTCGTCTTCTCCTCCCATCCTGTTGCAGGTGTTTTTTTTTTTTTTTTTTTTCCCTTCCCACTGGGCAGCAGAAGCTGTTCCACAGTGGAAATTTAAGCATCTTCAAGTTTCTTCCCAGCTTTCACTGTGTTTTCTTAGACTAAATTGCCAATTTCTGTTTTTACAGGAAATCCTTTTTTTATGGAATGAGTGTGGTCCCCATTCACTCTGCAAAAATTGCATATTTCTCTATTTTGAAATGAGAATTTTGCAAGTTTCAAAAATATTTTCAAATAAGAAACGTATAGCAGTTTTCCTTTGCCAGAGCACTGCTTCGCATGTGTGAAATGACTTTATGACAAATCATAAAATCCTAGCTTTATTGTGAGAATTTCAGTTCACAAGACTTTTTCAGCTAAAGTCTTAACTTCTGTGATTAGGCAAAATGTGTGGGAGACAATTCAATTAAAAAAAAAAACACACAGCTCTACTTGAATAGCAGTAGTTAGGAACCATTTATTTAAGAGTGCCTTTTTGCTTTAGCTCTCAAATAAGGAAATATTGCAGTTTCCTGTCAAAGGGAAAAAAATTCTTTAGAGTGAAACCTCTTTTTCTCAAATCTCTGATAAGATGGATTGAGAATTTCTATCTTCGTTACCTCATTTATAAGTATATGAGACTAGATGTATCTCACACAATTTGTGCTCTTGTGCGTGATTTTCTTTTTGGTCTTTGTTTGTTTGTTTATTTTTTCCAGAGGTCTTGTTACCAGAAAAATACACATGGAACAGTTCGTACACAGGGTAGATTATGTGACGGCAAACTCCAAGGGATTAATTACACAGAAGTCTGTTATTAAAGAACTTTAGCAGGGAACACAGAAAAGTTCTGTAGACTTTATAAAGTCCATTTATTTTACAAAGATGACTTTAAGACTTCATCTGAAGTCAGGTAGGTTAATAATTAAATATGGGGAAAAGACTCCTGCAGTGGTATGGTTTGTGCTTGTGTTTATTGAAAAGATTAAGCTAAAATATTGCAATATAATTAAAAAAATATATTTTTAAAAAGATTTTATTTATTTGAGAGAGAGAGACACTGCACATGTACGTGCATGGGGGCCAGATTGGAGAAAGGGTAGAGGGAGAGGGAGAAGCAGACTCCTCGCTGAGCAAGGAGCCTGAGTTAGGGCTCCATTCCAGGACCCCAAGATCATGACCAGAGCGGAAGGCAGACACTTAACTGACTGAGCCACCCAGATGCCCCCTCTCTCCCATAAAGGATATTCTTAAATAGAAGTTCTTAACAATTCTACATTTTAAATGAGAAGATGGAGACAAAATATTTATTTATGTGACTCACATTGTAGCATTAAGACCTAGAGGCTATTTACAAAAATGCCTAAGTTGTTGATATCACAAATTAATTAAAACATACATCAGCCTATGGTGAGATGAGCTTGAGGCTGATGGAAATGGAAGTACGACATCCCTCCAAGCTTATTGGGAGTTTAAAGAATATCGAAACATTCCTTTGCTGTCTTGTGTAGCTGATGATTAAAAAGATTACAGTATTATGCCAATGACGCTTATCAAACAAAATACTGAACAGATTATTAGTGTATTTGCAGAGAGTTTGTTTGCTTTTTCTTTCAGTAAATCAGACAACCAATTTGTGAAGTTTAGCCTTTAAAATGAAAAAATAAGATTTTAAATATTTTCTTGAAATAGAAATAAACTGTATTAACAATTTCTTCACTTCTGGAAACTAACCCAACAAATGGGCCTATTCAAGCAACTTAGAATTTTGTTTTCCATGAAATTTTTTAAGAAAGCTGAAATTGATTAATATATCAGGCCTGAATTATATGGCAGGCATTGTTAAGGTTGATATTCATTCCCATTTGAGTCATGAATCCTATCAAAGCCATTTTAACACTAACTGATCATTAGATCAGTTTCAAAGAGTTCATTAATTCAGGAAGCCTTGATTGGATGCCAGCCTGAATTTAACTCTGTGGAATGCCAGAGACATCCAGCCGGCAGTCTGCAGGGGCTTCATATTTGGTAGGAGGATGAGATGCATCATGGGAACCAGGAGTCGATGGAAAGGCAGTGGATGGCATGGGACGTAGGATTAAGTAAGAACAAATAACAACAATAATTGTAACAGTGATAGGTGACTTTCGGATGACATTTATGTGTGCCAGGTCCTGCTCTCAGTGTTTTACATGTGGTAACTCTTGATACTCACCACAGCTCAATGGGGTGGTTCTTTTATTAGCTTTTACAGCTGTAAGAGCTAAGGTGCATAAAAGTTAAGTTTTAAGGACAAATTCGCAATATTAAATTTTCTTTCTCCATTAATTTTAGTTATGGTTTTGGTTTTTCATTCCACTGGACAAAAAATGCAGGACTAAGACTTTGGTAAAATTCCACTTAAAATTCCTAATATTCCTTCGTGCTAGTTCACACATCCCAAGTGTGGCTAATAATATTCTAATATTTGTCAAGTGAGAAACTTTCTCTAACATTTCTACAGAGACATTGAAAAAAACACAGAAGGAATTAGAGAATGCCAGAGTTGGTGGGGGCTTTGGATGGCACATATATTATATTTTAGTATTACACCTTGAACTTTTACTTGAAGGTGGAAGGTCACCAGCACAGGTATCCTCCTGCATTGCCCATTTCTCTGAGTGGAACTCTTTCCTCGTGATGTCATTCAGAATCTCTTGTTCTCATGTCCTGTGTGAAAAATGTCTCTTAGAATAGAATCGCAAGAGATGTTCGTCTTTTCAGGGGAAACTGGTATGTGTGTTAAGTTTTTACCAACATGACAAGTTATTTGATTCTTCCTGTTTCATTTTTTCCCTTGGCCACCTGTAAGCTCAGAGCCATTACTATCATGTAATTTTTACATTAAATTGCAGTAATAATGGTAAAGGTTAGCAAGCTCTGATATATCACTCAGTAATATACATTACATACATTAATTCATGTAATGTATAACTTCTCTATGAGGAGGATTATACCTACTTGCCCATTTAATACGTGAGGAGACTGGGGTGCAGAGTTTCAGTAATTCTTCTGGTGACGTAAACTAGTAAGAGTTGGGAAATCTGGTCTCATAGTTTCATTGCTCTTAACCAGTCTCTCTTACTGCTTCCCAATTATAATAAATCTTATACTTGGTAGGTTTCTTTCTTTCTCCCATACTCGTGATAGCTTCATTTCCTCAATCTTCCCCCATCACTACTGTGGGAGAGACTCAGTATCTATTGAAGGCAAATGCAGTCACGTGACAAGGGAAGCATCACACTGGGAATAGAATTCATCAGAAAAGACTTCAAAGTGAAAGTCTATCGGGGTTGGCAAACTGTGGACCAAGCTGCCTCTTTTTGTGAGATTTTATTGAAAAAAAAAAAAAAAAAAGGCAGAGTGGAGTAGTTGTGACAAAGCATGGCTGGCGAAACTAAACGATTTACAACTTGGCCCTTTACAGAAAAGAGTTTGCCAATGTCTGGTCTATGTGATAAATAAGTGACTATCTACTAGCACTGAGAACTTTTTGAAGATAGAGTTCACCTTTGTTTTCTTTATCACTGGGATATTGAGGAACTGGGCACATGATAAGTGCTCAATAGATGATTTTTAAAAATTTTTTTTCAATAGATGATTTTTGATTGACCAATATTGATTGACTGGGTAAGGTAAATAATATAAGTTACAGCTTGGAGGAAATATAGAAGAGAAGTAAGAGAGAATTTGACCAAAGAAAGCATAAAGTGAACAGTGTGAAGGCATTGAGGACACTGAGTACAGTTGGGCAGGGTTTGCACAAGTTCAAGGGGTACAGTTCATACATAGGGTGGCCTAGGAAGTGGTAGTGCCCCCTACAGTATGCAACTGTGTGTGGCTATCCACAGCGTGTGACACTGTCAGGGGTGGGGGAGGGACTAAAGGAAGCAGAACATTACTGTCTGTTGTGAAAGGTGAGCTAGAAAAGGATTCTAAAATGGGAACATTTTAGACCTTTGCTGTTCTGATGAAAGGTGTGTGGTTTAGAGGGTAGGGAGGCCAGAGGCAGGGAGATTGGGAGGCTAATAGAGGAGTCAGGGTGAGGGTGGATGATGGCCTGAGTGGTGAAGGGGGTGAAGAGGAGGTGCAAGTAGTGTTTCAGAAGTAACACAAGTAGTGCTTGATCACTTAGTTGGTCAAGAGGAGAGGCAAAGGGGAGAACACACCTAGGATGCCTCCACTTCCACGGATTGTAAACCTCATTATACCTAGAAACATTACAGCACTGTTCATGAGAAACTAAAGAGAAGTGAACCATTCCTAGTCCCTCTACTACAAGGAAACAAGCTATTTTCACTTGTGAGTGTTTTGATTTTCTTATTGCTACGTAACGAATTACCCCAAACTTAGTGGCTTAAAACAACAACAATTTTATTATTTCTTATGATTCTGCAGGCCAGGAATTTGGACAGGGCACAGTGGGGAATCTTGTCTCTGCTTCCCACAATGACTGATGGGGCTGGAGTGAGCAAGATGATTTCTACACGTGTATTTCTGGTTCCATGGACTGGTGCCTGCTGCCCTGTTTACTTTGGTGTGGTTAATCTAAATGGATGGACAGAGGAAGGGAATAAAGGAAGCAAAGAGCTACTTGTCAGGCTCTGCTGAGTGCTTTCCAGGTTTTAAAGCTCTCCTATACAGTCTCCTGCCTGGGCCTATCACTGGGGGTGGAGGCCCTGAGTGTGTCTTTCCAAATGGAGAGACTGAGTCCCAAGTATAGCTACCAGGCCTTGCACAGGGTAAGTGTCTATCCTGGCCAGCTCTTCCCCCCAGTCACGTGCTTTGAGCCCATACATTGACTACAGAACTGACTTGAATGGCTGAGGGCTAGCCGGAAGGGCTCAGGTGGGCTTATGTGTTATCAGCATTGGCAGGGTTCGTCAGCTCTCCTCCAGATGGTCTCAGGTAGTCTCCCTTGCCACGTGGCCTCCCCACACGACTCTCCAGCAGGAGAGCCACACTTTTACCATATACCTCAGGATCCCAAGAGCGCAAAAGTGGAGGCTACCAGACTTTCTCCAAACTTAGCCTAGAGTGGCATGGCCTGGAATTCCAGCAAGTCCCAGGCCATCCACATTCAAGAGCATGGACTTATAAACCCAACCTCTTGATGTGTGGAGCAGCATGTGTCTGCAGGGAGGGGAGGAATTTGGGGGGACATCTCTGGAGACTAGCTACCACAGTAAGGGATTAGGTTTTTGAGGAGGAGAATCAGATGTTTTAATCCTACCTTGATCCAGTTGGATTGATTTACTTCTTCATTGAAGATGCTGCTTTGTATTTTGCTTCTCTAACTTCAGGATGAAAAATGCCTACCCGCACAATGTGTCTTCATGATCTGTTAGATTAATGTTAAGGATATTGTTCCTAACTCATCCATAGTTGTCCATTTAAAGGACTCACATACTCCATGAATAATTTTAGTCCCTAATAAACTAGCAAATTTTGTTTTTTCAAAAATTAGAATTATGAAACTCATAACATGACCCTCCTTTTTCCTTTAGCTTCTAAGACAGGGACCAATTGAATGCACAATCACTTTCATTTAGTAACTTAAGTATCTGGTGTGTTTTGCCTTCCTTCTATGGAATTTTGCTTTCAATTTTTATTAATAGCTTCATATTTATATATCTGTTGGGTAATTTGCCTCAAAAACATTTTTGGGGGAGCCAGGGATTATAACTGATCAGTAAAAATAGATCCGCAATTGCCAATAGTCAATATTGTAGTGAACCGAACTCTTTGTTATTTTTGCTGTAAATAGAGTAGCCACATTGTTAATAGGATAAAACTGGATTCAGAATACCATCAAGGTTGGATTGTGGATCCAGTGCTCTATTAGCTCTATTATAACAAATCCTAGTTTTAAGTTCTTGTGACTTCACCAGTTTCTCAAGTGGCTTTTTTGTTGTTGAAATTATCACTGAGTCTATTTACTCAGCCCTTCAGAGCGGAAGGGAGAGAGGAAGATTCCCTATGTCCGCCATTCCAGCCAGAGATAGATTCCAGACGGCGAGCAGGCTCCGGGTTTGGAGAGTTGCTCCATTAGACAAGTGATTTGGTTCAGTGTTTTGAAGAGTTGTGAATTCCTAGATCATCAGTCATACTTACATTCAAATATAAGTATCCAAACACTGAAGCCCAAATATAGAACAACCATGTTATGATGTTGGTGTTGGGAGACAGAATTTATGGAGGCCCTATGGACACATTATGTTTCTTGTTAAGTTTGTGGTTTTGAACTGAAGTATAGGAATATCTCTATTAATCAAGGGACAGGGCTTTGTTTTGTTTTTCTGTTTCTTTCCCTTTTCCTCCTTGCTTTCCTCTTTTCCTTCTTTCTTATCAGCATTTCCTCCTCCTTTTTCTTCTTCTTCTTCATCATCATCATCATCTCATCTTCCTTTTCTTGCTTTTGTACTAACTTCAGAAGCTGAGCTATAGATAAAATAGGGATAATAGGAATATCAAATAAGAGTTAAAACATTAAGAAAAATAAATTCTAAGTAAAATGTTAAATTTTTATTTGGTAGTCTCAGGATGTTGCAGAAGAAAAGTGGAGGTAAGTAAGGATTTTGTTAGGAGAGGGAAGGAGAAAGATTAAAGGAGACAAGGGGAAAGAGTTGGGAGAAACTCCTAGACTGGAGAGTCTTACCAGCCATGGATCTGGGCCAGATGGAGCAGGTGGTGGGTTCAGACAGATAGGAATGACTACCCCCCACCCCAGGTGGCCTTTGGCTTTAATTAGCCTCTTCAGGGGACTGGGAGCTTCTGGAGGAATCAGGGCACATGAAATAAAGACATCTGGATTTCAGAAAAGATTCCTACAAAAACATTTAGAGAGATGCCCTGGAAAAGCAGGTTAATTTATCATACATGATGAGCCTATATATATGGTGCCATGTAAAGTTTGGTGCATCCCCTTCTTCCTATAGATAATGATTTATTGTCCACCATTTCTCCTACCCATTGGTACTGATTTATAAGATTGTGTAATCAGACCCGAATAGGTTGGTACCTTTATTGAATAACTTTTAAAGACTCTTATTTGAAAAAAAATTTTTTTGGATATATTATAATCATGACTCAGATCTTTCTTTATACTCAGAGCATCTATCTTTACAAAAATATTATAAATTAATGTTATAGTGGGACAGACTTCAGAAACTTATAGATGCTGAAACCAAGGCCCAGAGAAAGTTCATTAAAAATTGCTCGCTGTACTTGCTTTCTTCTCCCTTTCACACATGTGGAAGCGGAGTCACACAGTGACAAAAGACAATTTAAGTATAAGTGTGTGCTTGGGTACAAGATTATACCTCTTCTTTGTCTTCATGTCTTAGGAAGGGCGACTGGTATCTCTAAGTCCTCACTTGTGCTTCACATAAGCAAACCTCCCGCAGCATGTGGATGTGGACATTTGTCTTGTTCTTGTTTATTTAGCCTTAGGCAGTGCCATCAGTCTCTCAGTGATCAACCCTGTTGGGAAGCTGGGCACTAGGCTTTAACTCCTCAGCGACACACTGGTATCAGTGATGTCAGTCCATATTAGGTGAGGTTCAATAAGATGGGGCTTTCCAATAAGATGGAGGTAGTCACCAGTTAGAGTATTGGGAAGGGATGGGAGGACGAGAAGGAGAAATCTTCTCTGCGAATCTAAAGAGTAACATCCCCTCCTACCACCACCACCCTGCTCATACTTGTAATTGCCAATTCGAGTGCCAAACGTCCTGGGACAGGCCATGGCACTTCTAGGTACGTAAGCTCAGACTCTTATCTTGTCATTACCTGACTCAGTTATCCAAACTACTGATTTATACATTTAGATTCCATGTAAGAGGCATGCCAATGAAGAAAACAAAACTTAAGTTCTTATCTTTTCTTCCATATCCCTCTTCTAATAATTTTGTAGAACATCTGCCTAAACCAAGGGACAACTATTTATTCGGCATTAAGCGGACCTAATGTTTAACTTTCAAAGTGAACACCCCATCTCAAGTCTGTTGATATTATTATATTCTTTCCAGTGGTTCTAGGCAGAACTACATTAGGAGTATCTTTCTCTCCTTTGATGGGTGGGATTAATGTCCAAGGTGACGTGGACAAGTGCTTTACAAAGAAGGACTTGATATGCAGTGTTCAAGTTGACAAATAGTTTTTAATCTTTCATGGGCTGCTGCTGCTTCACACCCAGAGTTTAGGCCACTGAACTCAAGTTTGCAAATTTTATATCCCATTACCACCCTGTGAGCTCTGTATTCCCCAGGGCCACATAGTTGATGTTTTAGCTGGAATCTGAGAAAGTGTCTGAACATTTCCTGAAGAGTTGGCTAGGAGTGATTTGGCAGTTCAGTCATAAAAACCGGGAGCGAGTGGCTGGGGTATATGTTATAATTACCTCACACCGTTTCCTATTTGAGCCTGGTTGTGGGTAGCTGGGTACAGTGGTATTGCTTGTGAGACTATATTTTAAAGGACTGGGGAGTCATTTTCAATGAACACTAATGACCATTGGCCATGTTTTTAGGGAGGCTTGGAAGTGTGGACATAGACATGCCTAGAGGCAAATCCTGGCGTCACCACCTTCTAGGAAGGAACCTCAGACAAGTGGTTTGACTTGTTTGACTGTCAGTTTCTTCACTTGTAAAATGTGATTATAACACCCTTCTGGGTTTTCTAAGGAGATGATACATTTCAAGTTCCTGGTGTAGTGCCTGATGTGCTTAGCTACGGTGATGAGGATGATTATAATTCTGTTATGGATAAGGATAAAGAGGGCTAGAGTCATACAAAGAGGCAGGATTTTTATGACCAAACATTTAGCAAAACATTAGATAGCCATTAGTATCTGGAAACCGCAGTCTCAACTTTCTCATTTTGGAACTTATTATTTTCAGAAACAGAGGGAGCAAACTTGAACTTCAAACATTTAAAAAATATAATTTTAATGGAAACTCACTTTGTCTGTGGAAATCTGGTTATACCTAAAGACAATGTGCTGATAAGGTTTTAATTTTTAAATTTCCCCTTCCCTCAAATTGTGTCATATTTATTGGAAAATAAATTTACTGAGTGTGTGAGTTCTCATTAAACCACCCTGCCAGAGAAGGTATATCTTTTTACTGGTAGCTCTGGCAAAGTGGCCTTGCCTCCTTCCTGCCAGTCCCTTCTTTCGGCACCACTCCTGTCACTGTACCCAACACTGTGACCAAAGAAATGGGGCACTTGGGTGGCCAGGCCTGAGTCATGTGGAAAGGGTTTAAAGAAGTAGGAGGAGTGCTAGGTTGTTAAACACAGTATGTGCACCCAAATTGAGAAAACTCCCTTTCCATAGACCCAGAACTCCTTCAGCTCAGTCTGTCATTCCCATTCCCTCTGGGCGCTTTGTGGGCAGGCTATCTTATGTGATTTGGGGTGAAGCTGACACAGATTGGCCACCTCCGAGAAGAGCCATGGCCTTTGCTCTGCAACTGAGCATTCCCTTCCTTTGGCTTCACGCCGTGTAGCAATGTAATGCTCATTCAGTACAAAGGATTCTTACTTGTTGTTGTTTTCCTTCTGTGCCCAATTTCTCTGGAGAAATGGAAAATCTTCCTATTTTTTCATTTTCTTTTAATGATTCCCATTTTGATTCTAATGAGGGTTGACTTTTAAGAGATATTAAACTATTGGGCATCTGGGAAAGTGGAACAAAAACATACATTATCTTAATTTAGACAGTGCTTTGGTAGAGTTCCTATACCCTGCACCCTTACATACTAAACCCTAGTTAACTGGTTTGGCAATAAACCCGAGGAAGTTGCGGTTGCTTCATGTTCATTCACAGGCTATAAAAATAAGAGTGCCTTAAATAAGGAATGGCTTAAACAGACAATAATTATTTTTCTGTTTGTCATTAAAAATGTTCAGATTACCTAATCTCTCTCTCATTTCTTTGGGGTAAGTCACACCATCACCAATACAATCAAAGTTTATAAAAAAACAAAAATATGAAAACAAATGAACAACCAACCAGGTACTTTCTCTAACTTCCCATAAAAGAAATAAACCCTAAATAATGAAATAAACTTTTCTTTTTAAACTTTTGAAGACCTTTCAGGAATTTAACAAGAATATGCAAGTCGTCGTCGTCTTCGTCTTCTTCTTCTGCTTCTTCTTCTTCTTCTTCTCCTTCTCCTCCTCCTCCTCCTCCTCCTCCTCCTTCTCCTTCTTCTCCTTCTTCTCCTTCTTCTCCTTTCTTCCCTCCTCCTCCTCTTCCTCCTCCTCCTCCTCCTCAATTATTACTCTTTTTTTGTTCAGCAATTCTGACTTTGTGTAGATATTTTTGAACATCTGACAATTCTAGACAATGGAGCCTAAAATGTTTTTTTTTCTTATTTTTGAGGGTTTTAATAATATTATTTGCTTATTTATTTGAGAGAGAGTGAGAGCAAATGCATAGGAGCAGGGGGGAGGGGCAGAGAGAGAAGGAGAAGCAGATGTCCTGCTGAGCAGGGAGCCCAGATGCTGCTGGATCCCAGGACTCCCAGATTATGGCCTTAGTCAACGGCAGAAATTAACCAACTGACCACACAGGTGCCCCTAGATAACAGAGTCTAATTGGACCTTGGACTGACTCCTCTGCTCATTTGCGTTTTGGGCCCTCCTTGAAAATAGGTTTTTTTTAACACACATTCTCACGTTTTGAGGAGTCAGAAAACATATAGGATACCTTGCTAAATGATTTTCTTCTTCTGTTTCATATTTCCCATAACTATAAGAATTCTTCTGCTTGTGAACAGAAAAGCCAACATTTAGCCCCGTGATGGATGAGATGCAAAATAAGCCCTTTTCCCTCAAACTCATCTTTTGTTGAGTGATGAGTTTATGTTGGTCATAAGGAAAAACAAGGTGTACTTACGAAAATGGATCATGTCAAAAAGTAATTGTGATGCTCAAGGAAACCCATCCCCTGGGACTAACAAGCTTAGTTATTTGCAGGGGTGTGGTTAAGTCCTTTGTTTTTGGATTCCTTGTCTAATGAACATTAATTAACCTTCTTTAGTAGCTGCATAGAAACATTTTAGTTAGTTCTGCTTGTTTAAGATGGGAAACATTTTGGGATTGGACTGTTACTATTTCCAAATGGGGATCCCCATCCCACTCAAGAATGTTAAGTTGCAAAACAGATAAAAAGTGGGCCTTCAAATGAATGAAAACAGAAAGCAACATGTGTTGTCATGGTAGCATATAGGAGAGGATGGCTACCAGAATGAGCTAGGCCACATGCTGCCTCAGAGTTGTTATTTTAACTTTTTAATATGGAGAATTTCAAATATACATGAAACTAGCAAGAATCTTGCCATGCAGACTGTCCAGGTTTAGCCCTTACCAATTAATAGTCAATCTTATTTCATCCACTTCTTTCTCTTGCCACAGATTATTTCAAAGTAAACCCATGAGAAACTGTTTCATTTGTTGTGAACATCTCAATATGCACCTCTAAAAGATAAGGGCTTTTGAAGAAACATAAAATACAATACCACTATTGTTATTATTATTCTTTAAAGATTTATTTATTCATGAGAGATAGAGAGGGAGATCTCTCTGCAGAGACATAGGCAGAGGGAGAAGCAGACTCTTTGCAGGAGCCCAATACAGGACTCGATCCCAGATCCTGGGATCATGACCTGAGCTGAATGCAGCTGCCCCACGCTGAGCCAACCACTCGTCCCACAATACCACTATTACACTGAAAATTAGCATTAGCTTTTTTAATATCCTCAACTATCCAGGCAACATCATTTCCTTCTTAGAGGTTGTCACTATGTTGAAGTTTTGTGCTGGCATTGAGACCCCAGGCTGCTTAATTATAGCTTGCAACAGGAATACTGTCAGACCTTCCCCAGAGCTCAAAAAGTTTTGAGAGGACAGGGCTGGCATCATTCAGGCTGAGAGGGAAATCTTTTGGGTTGGATTTCAGGGAAGAGATATGCTAGCAGTTGACATGTGAGTTGCCACTTTCTCCACGTAATGGACAGTGTGTCAGCAGGCTTCAAATTAAGTCGTAGAGACATGAAACTGGAGGGTTTTAGAGAACATCATCTGGGTCACCCTGGCCTTTGTGCAGCTCATTGTCATCCTAAGCCAGGTCAGACACTTGCCTGCATGATCTGATGGTTTTGCTTGAATGTAACTTTTAAAAAGACAAGTCATACTTGTATTCAATTACATGTATAAAACACATTCCAGGGACAGCTATGAGTAGGTTTTGAATTGTCACATTTTGAATCTCTACCTTGCCTCCCACCCACCCATTCCCTCCAAACACTGAACATATTAACAACTGACTCATATTTTCGCTAGATGGAATAGGAAAAGGATACTCACCACACAGAAGTATCAGTCTATAGGAGTTTTTTTTTTTTTTTTTTTAAGATTTTATTTATTTATAAGAGTTACCCAGAGAGAAGCAGAGGCTCAGGCTGAGGGAAAAGTCCCCCTATTGGGGAACTCCATCCCAGGACCCCAGGACCATGACCTAAACTGAAGCCAGATGCTCAGCCACTGAGCCACCCAGGCATCCCTATAGGAGTGTTTCTAAAATGTGTTCCTTTTACCGTTGCTTTCCTTTTCCAACATGTTTTGTAAGATCTGTCTCAAAATGTTTGTTTTTGCAGACCTAAAAAAAGAAAACCAAAATATAAAAAATTATGCATAAACTAGTTTATATAAACGAACACATTCTTGTTAGGGTATTTATGGAAACATCTTTCTAATCTCTAATCTAAAAATCTCTAGTATTAACCTTGGAATGTTTTATTAATAAATTCTTTTTGTTTTTAATTAGTGATTGATGACATGTTTCCATTGTGTGGCCTTTGCGCAATTACTTCACTTCTCTGAATTTCAGTTTCCTCATCTGAAAACGAGCACAGCAATATATTTTCTTTGATAGGATGTGGGGGAAGAGTCACATGAATCACTTTGTAGATTATAAAGCTCTCCCCAAATTGTTAATTATTATTTTTAGTCTACAGTGTGTCTTCAGATGGACTAGATAAATTCCTGACTTAGTGAAATTTCTTTAAATTTAAATTAGAGGGACTCCTGGGTGGCTCAGTGGTTGAACGTCTGCCTTTAGCTCAGGGTGTGATCCTGGGGTCTGGGATTGAGTACCGCATTGGGCTCCCCATGGGGAACCTGCTTCTCCTTCTGTCTATGTCTCTACCTCTCTCTCAGTGTCTCTCATGAATAAATACATAAAATATTAAAAAATTTTAAATTAGACTATTCTTTTTTTTTTTAAATTAGTCTATTCTTAAAAATAAAATTTTTCCAGAGATTTAAATGTTTAGATATAAATGTTTACAACTCTACCTCAATTGCAAAATTTTAAAAAGTTACCAAGTTCTTTATCCTTAATACTGTGCATTGTTAATTTCAATGAAATAATCTCAACAACTGCATGCTTTTAGCTAACTTCTAACTTTCTAGAGACTTAAATTCTATCAGTGATTTATTTTCTATTTTTTTGTTCCTTAGCAACAATGTTGCTCTATTCTGATGAAAAAGTTTGGTAGACAAATGTTTTAAAAGACCCATTGCGTCTGGATGGCTATGAAATAAAGTTTGAGGCACAAGGTTTCTGAAACTTTTGTAGCTGTAAAGTGTTTCTAAGCAATTCATCTGAAACATGGAAAAATTTCACTTTCAGATCCCATGAATTCTATTTATGGGTCTCTTACACATTTGATTTTTTATTTTCAGTTTAAAAGTTTTTAAAAAGTAGACGAAATATTGATTTTTGAGTAGTAATTATCTTTTTCATTACTATTTTGATATTTAATTTTTTATAAACATTTACCTTTTCAACAAATTAAATGCTCACTATTCTGACAGAAATCTCTTCCACTTTTGTCTTAGTCAGTGGAGATACATTTGGAACCCTAAACCTCCATTTACCATTGAAGATTCAGGTATTGTGCTAGGTGCTGGGTTGTAAAGATAAATATGAATTTTCTGTCTTTAGGGAATTCACATTGCAAAGCAGAGGGTAATCATTGGAGTCCAGGTGATCTGAAATGCCTGAGTAACTTGAATATGAGATTGAGGCCACCAAATAGAATTCAAAACTGACCCGTTCCTTTGCTTCATCTGGAAGCCCGTCTTCCTGGAAATGGCTCACTGAACTCTTGGTCTGTGAACCAGTCCAGGATACTGATCTCATATTATAGTTGCTGGCAGGGTGAAACCTTCTGGTGTTTAAAGAAATCAGGTATATTAAGGATTAGAATATCCAATTGCTCCCCAGTTTGGCTTTTTTTTAAAAATTTGAGTATAGTTGATACACAATGTTATACTAGTTTCAGGTGTATACTCTCAGTTTTTAAATCACTGATTTTTAAAATATATTTTATTTATTTATTCATGAGAGACACAGAGAGGCAGAGACCTAGGCAGAGGGAGAAGTAGGATGCCTGTGGGGAGCCTGATGTGGGACTTGATCCTAGGACTCCAGGATCACACCCTGAGCCAAAGACAGATGCTCAACCACTGAGCCACCCAGGCGTCCCCAAATCCCTGATTTATTGACTTATTGGATCTGCCCTGTTGGCTCTGACAGTCTCATGCAGGGGTGGGGGATGGCCCTGGGCCTGGGCAAGCTCCTCTTCCAGCTGCCCTCTCAGGACAGTGGAGTGGCCTGAGTTTAAGATGTTGGGTTCTCACAGCTCACTGGGCAGCCTACTGTAGCTGCAGGGACCATGAGTTTGAGTAGCCAAGTTTCCCTCTGGTTGCCTGCTGTGGAATGTGTTTTCCCATAGAAACAACATTTTAAGTTGTGGTCAGGTTCCCAGACCAGCCTACAATAGCCTATTTAGCTGATAGAGACTGCTATTTGACTAGCCTGGGGACCAAACCACCACCTATTAACATTGTTTCTATTGGAAGAGCCATTCCGAGTTTTAAATACCAATAGAGAAATGACATTTTGGAGCTCTACCTGTTTGTCCAATTGGGAGCTGCCAGTACTCAGAACTAGGGTATCGAATCGCTGTGCACTACTAGTTCCTTGAAGGACCCCATTCTTTCCCCTAAGCCTGACCCCATTGGCTGGTTTTCCTGTCTTTCGTGGGGCTGCCAGTACATTCAGAAGATATTATTATCTCCCTGGACAGAGCTCTTGGTTTGAGAATTTCTGGGAAGTGGTGAGAACCATGGTTTTTTCTGTTGGTGGTAAAGACAAGGGAAGAGTTGGAAGTGAAGGGAGCAGTGAATTCCCCAGACACCACCTGGCACTGCCTTTCACCACGCAGATTTTGGATCACCTCCTGATTTTACTTGCTTGTGTTTCAACCATTTCTATAATTTCATCGATCCTTTGGAAAAGTACAACATGGCTTTGGCTTGACTGAATGGAGTAGCAGCCCACTCAGAGAAACTATCACCATAATTCTTGAACTCATAGGTAAAGCCAAGGGGTTGCAGAGTTCTGGAAAGCAGTTTTCTAGAAGTACTCTGTGTTTTCATGGTGTCATTGGCCAGACCCTCTCAGATGCTGGCAAGATGCAAATTTGAAACAGGCTCATTTTTCTGTTTTGAGGCTATCCCTTCTCAACATTGTGGTGTCCAATAGTAAAATTCCAACTTCATAAATGCATACATCTCTCCCCATGTGTAGATGGAGGACCTTTTATACAACCAACTGTGAGTTCAGTGATGCCAGCTGGCCACATGCAAATCTCGCTCCCTCCCAGTAGGTTCAGTGCAGACTATGACAGCAAGTTAGTCCAGTCATTGCCTTTAGAAGCTTGGGGGCCACTTGGATGGTTCAGTAGCCTGTATTCTAGGGTTGTAAACAATCCAGAGTACTAGGAGCAGAAAGTACTCAGTACTTCAGCAGGATTAGGACCTGCTATACATAGTGATACTTCTCGTCTTCATGGTTCAATGTCTAGTTTCCTGTTACAGTGTACCCTGTGGCTTTAGATTCTTCTTTTTTTTTCTCAAAGGAAAGCATGCACACACACACACACACACACACACACACACACACACACATGTTCCAGTCACCTGTAAAAGATTCCAAGGATTTAAATTGGCCTCTAGTTTAATATGTCCTCCCAGATTTGAGGTACTGTCTTTGCAGCCTTCTGTTTCTTCAGTTTCTTTTAGGCCATTTGTGTGGTGTGTGTGTGCCCCTGATATGATCACCTAAATTCTTTGGCTTTTAAGTTTGCGGACAGTTGCTTTTGATCAACACAAAATCCCCACAAAAGCACAGTTTACGGTGCACAGCAAATGACACTGTTGTTGCAGTACCCTTGGTGTGGTGCCTGTGCTGTGAGTTACCTCACTCAGCAGTGAGAAAAGTGATCCCCCAAGAAGCATCTCCAGGCAGACCTTTTAGTGCACGACCCTGTGAACTTTGTGACTGTTGCCTTTAGGAATTGGCCACTTATGGCTGACACCATCTTTTGATCAGTTGCAACAATCAGCCACAATGAAATATGCACCAATTTGTGAGCTGAGAACTTTTTGTTTAGTTGCTTTGGGATTTTTGTTTTTCTTTAGCTAAAGAAATAAATAGACTCAATATTCATTTATGAGTGTTTTGTCTACACTGAGTTTTTGAAGGAATATATTGATCCCTGAAGTAGATATTGGTAACTTCACTGATCACAATAAATTAATGATTAGCACATCAGCAAAATAACAAAGGCATGAAATTATTATATATTATTGTTTACCTAACAATAACCTTTCAAAGGTATGAAATGTTTTTCTTTTAAATAGATTAATTTGTAAGACATTGTTCCCACTATTAGACAGTTTCCATGTTGGTGACATTGATAGATGGCCTATTTAGGAATTCAAAGACATATTATTAATGTTTGTTAATTGTACTTTGTACTTCCTAAGGCACTCAGTTCAGTCTTATCTTGTATGCTTCTACATAGGCTCCAGGATATTTTAGGCATGACAGACATAGTTTCTCTGCCTGAAGAACTATTCATTTTGGAACAGAGAGGGTAGGGGCAGGTTTCAGGGGTGAGAATCTAGCATATAATTATTTAAAATATATAACTACAGTATAGCATTTGTAGGGTTTTGAAAGGTATGTCTAGAATTGTGTTGGTAGGTTGAAAGGTGGTTGGAGTTAATTGAGGAGGAGGATTACCACTATAGCGGGATATGAAATTATATATTAAAAAGGAAAGATGGAAGAGCATGTATAAAGATAGAAGAAGCATTTGGATTTAGCATGTATGTCATGGAGGAGAGGTGAATGCATGAATGAGGGCTGAAATGATGAGGGGAAGGAGTGGGGTGGGAGGGTTGAAGTTGAAGGTGTAGGTGAAGATGAGAGTAGGCTGATAAGACCTACCTGGCAGAGATACGAAGCTAATAGTGAGATGTTTCATATCTTAGGGAGGGTGAAGGTCTATGCCTGGAATGTAGGAGAACAGAGCTAAGCATGATGAACACGAAAAGGTTAGGGTTGGCTACATTGTTCTAATGAAATAGAGAGGATGGAGGAAGCCAGGAAGAAAAAGAATGTAGTATCAGGCAAGCAGTGAAACACCAAGGGGTTGGCCTGAGGGTCAATGGAAAGAGGTGGGTGAGGGATGGGCTAACTGGGTGATGGGCCCTAAGGAATGCACTTGTGATGAGCACTACATGTTATATATAAGTGATGGACCACTGAATTCTATACCTGAAACCAATTTTACTATATAGGTTAACTAGGACTTAAATAAAAACTTGAAATTAAGAAAAAATAAAGAACAAAGGCTTTTTTGTTAATGGAATTAGAGAATTTAAGAGGAATCTCAGCAGTGGGATGAAATAAAACTAGTGATTCCTCTTAGCAAGTGGGAAACATTAAGTCTTAGCTCAGAGAGGTTTCTGCTGAGCGTACCTGGATGATGGGGCTGAGCACCCTTGTTCTGGACTCCTAGGTCTCCAGGCTGATCTTGATATTTGTGTTTTACCTCTCTGCATATTTGCCTGTCTTCTTCCAAGAGCAAATACTGTGTCTTAGTCATCATCAAAACCAGGAAAGAGTTTATTTATAATTGCATGGTTAGAGTATTTCATTTTACTTTTTTAAAAAAGATTTTATTTATTTATTTGAGGGGGGCTGTGAGGGGAGAGGGACAGTCAGACTTCCCACTGAGCGTGGAGCTCGACTCAGGGCTTGACGCAGGGCTTGATCCCAGGACCTTGAGATCACAACCTGAGCCGAAGTCAGATGCTTAACCAACTAAGCCACCCAGGCCCCCCTATTATTTTACTTTTTAAGAAATGTTTCACTGTAGAACACTTTTAGATTTACAAAAAATCAGGAGGATAACACTTCATGAAGTAGGTTGGAGAGGTTGGCTGGCTTATGCTTTCAAAGTTGGAGACCAGAATTGTCCGAGTCCCAGCCAGTGTTGACCCAGACAATCCAGAAATGGGTTGCTAGGTCTGAAGAGCCCCCACTAAACCTTGAGGAGACTATGGAAGCCGTTTTTATTACCAGGACTTGAAGTTTCATTACCTGAGATGTTGTGAATGTTGTGACTGACAGATGGGCTGGAGTAGTAGTCACATGTGGTATTCAAATCACTGCTAGTAGATGTGTCATCTCCCTCTAGCAAAAAGGCCAGAATAAAGGCATCCAAGTAAGGGGAGGAGCTCTTGCAAAGTTTACTGGAGTAGTGGCAGATCCCCTCCTCAGATAGTACTCATACTGTTTCATTTATTTTTTTTCTTTTTACCTTGATAAAAAAAAAAAAATCTGTCAAAAAAACTATTAGAGCCAGGGTGTATTGTTCACAATATATATAGCTCATTTATGTGTTATCGTTTCTTTCATGATCTTTCACATTTTTTTGACAGTGAAAATTATGATTTTTAAAAAGTGGAACAGTGGGATATTAGGATATTACCTTGAGGCATGTTACATGGACAGTTGGGTACCCTTTATATTGTAGGGTGTATGCCTTTGATACCCCTCCACACTAATACTTTAGAGGACTAAGTCATCATCCCCCACACCCCCATTGCAGTTGAAAAAAGCAAGCAACTCATGCATGGAGTAGGGTCAGCCTCATTAACCTTTATCTTCTTGCCCAGGGATTTAATCACTTCACATGTATATGAAATAAGAGTCCCCTGAATTTGTTTTTATTACCCAGTCTTGTCTGAAAGGGAATTTGAATTTGGGATAGGAAGGAGAAAGGCTATCTTGCCTATAAGAGAGGCCAGACTTGCAGAAGTGGATTCTGGCTAAGGAATGTGGACACACTACAGACATCTTGCACAGAGGCCAGTTCCTGCAGTGATGTGGTCAGACATGGTAAAGCCCAGCTGTTTGCTCCACTGAGAGGGGCTTTGCTAGCCCACACACTCTCTGAGTGCTGTGTCTGAACTGAACTGGATCCGAATATGTAGCCTGCTGAGGCTCACCTACTCCCCACAGAGATTGGAGGTGGGTTGTTGTAGAGCGCTGTATTCAAAGCAATTGGTAAGAGAAGTTACAGATAGAGACTTAGCAATTAAAACAGTATGATATTCAGTGGTGAAGTGGACTCTAAATGCATTTTCCTGTTTCCCCCCTGAACTATTACAGTATCGGTAAAAACTATTTATGCTTAGTCGTTGGTTTATTGATGGACATTCTGTGGCTTTTGTTACTCATACCGTCATGAATGCCATTGGGTGGAATACCATCTTGCCCCTAAATGCATCTCTTTGCCTTAGCATAGGGATTGAAAGAGTGTACTCTGGTGTCAGGCTTCTTGAGTTCAAATCCCTTTTCTTTATTTCTAAGCTGTGGGACCTTGGCTGGTTTGTTTAACCTTCCTAAGTCATAGTTTTCTTAGTGTTAAAGACAATAATAATAGAACTTACCTCAAAGGGTTGCTATGAGGGTGAAATAAAGTAATATATCTTTAGCACTTAGCATAAAGTTCTTCTGTCTTTAAGCTCTACTTTTAATTTGCCAAATGCTGCTGCCACTTGTACTAAGCTTTAACCCTCAGCTTTTTTTCGTGGTGGGTTGGTGGGTATGACTGATGAAGTGAAAAGGAAGAGAAAGTTAAGAGTGCTACACTTTCATTTACACACACACAAAAACTTCATTAAAGGTTTATCTTCTTTGTTAATGTTTTTTTTTGTGCTGAAACCTTAGAATAAAATCTTTTATAATGGAAATAATCCAACATGTCCACCTTAGACTTTACATATTTTTGTGCTCTCCAGCTTAAATAAGACATTCATTTATTTCTAGAATTAGAGTTGTTGTTTTTTTTTCTGTGTATAAGTAGAATAAACGCTACCCAGTTTGTTTGAATGAGTGCTGTTAGTTTGCAGTTTTCAAGACCAAAGTTAGCAGAGGAAAAATCTCATGTCTTTCTACTACCTTGCATTAAGCCATATAACCTAGTAGTATTTAGGGTGTTAAAGAATGAATAACTATGATATAAAACAGTCATTGTTTGAGGAGGTTGGTTGAAACAATTGAAATTAAATCACATATTACTACAAAGGATAAAATGATTACACTTAAAAAAGATCAGGACCTTCAAACAAAATAAATCACAATTAGACATTATGTAGAATTTTAAGTAATGCAATGAAGTGCAAATGTGATCACTAATGAAACGGAACAGTAGGGACACCTGGGTGGCTCAGCAGTTGAGCATCTGCCTTTGGCTCAGGGCATGATCCCGAGATCTGGGATCGATTCCCACATCTGGCTCCCTGCGAGGAGCCTATTTCTCTCTCTGCCTATGTCTCTCTGTCTCTCTTTCTTCTCTGTGTGTCTCTCATGAATAAATAAATAGATCTTAAAAAAAAAAAGAAACAAAAAAAAAAAAAGAAACTGAACAGTAAATGAACAAAACAGTTCATACAATGAAGCAGAAAGTTCCCTATTTATGAGCGATGTTTATACTTTTAAAGTAAAGTTACTTCTTTAAATAAAAGAGGATGATCAAGTATGACAGCATGAATTAAAAAAATGAGCAGTTAGGAATGAGTATTAGGTGAGAATGCAAAAGAATTGTCTTCATTTCCCCAGATTCTCATCTTTTGAGGCAACCAATTTTAGCCATTTCTGGTTTCAGTTCTTCTTATGCTTACCTTCATGACACCATGTACTGTGCCTGTACCTCTATTTCTAGATTTAAACAGTACCCATTGCCTCCTTGCCATGAAAGCTAGGAATGTAGCTCACTTAGATATCGATACCTTTCTCTCTTTTCCTTCCCACTTTTTTGTAATAATAGTATGACTTTCAGTTATTGGTTATTTTAAAACCTATAATATACTTAAACTGCTATTTCGTGGATCAACTACTTTTTCTCCAAACCTTTCTTCCCAATTCATTTCCTGACTTATGACAGCTATAGTATTACTTTTACAAGTGCAGGTTTAAAACATTTACATTTTGTTTTGCAGTCATTGTAAATCATAACATCTTCCATGGTTTGTCTGTAGGTTGATTGTAAACATTGAAGAAACGATGAGGATTGTTTATATTATTGTGATTTTTCAAACACCTTGGAAAATAGTTTGAATATTTTGTTTTGTAGGACTGAAATTATTGATTCTGGCCTCTTTTTTCTTAGCCTTTTCCATGTCATACGTGTTATTGCTTCATAAATACACTCATTCTTGTCAGACAGTATGTCCTGATTTTTGTTTGGAAACATAGTTACTCTGACCGCAGGACACCTACAAAGGCTCAGAGGTCCTCTGAAGCTATTCCAGGATATGGTTTGGGATTGGACTGGATCCAGTGGAGTTGTTGTAATGAGCTGTTAGTGGGGAAGATTTGGGGTGGTTGACTCTGGCTTGGATTATCATTTTCAATATAGGGAACTTTTGTGGAGTTTGGAAGGTTCAATTGTTCCCCCGACCCTAGCTCCCTATCCTGACTTCTTGCCTCACTCCCCTTTCCAAGATTCTGAGTTGCCCCCAGAAGTTTTGGGTACTCTGAACTGAAGTTTGGGGCACTGTTTGTCACAGGAGGGGCGCAAGATTGAGAGCCACTGGCTTAGAATTTGTGATAAGCTCTCTCTTCCTTAACCTCTTATAGTTCCTTTGGTTGAGTCGCTAATTTAGGTGAGCAGATAATGCTGTGTTGCATTCTTGTCCATATTTCATCTGATACACACATGATGTGGCCAAGGGAGACATTTCATTATCTCCATGTGTGGAGACTCAGAGCCCCTCGTTTCGGACATGTAGTAAACCGCTCTATCCCATTATTCTCTGGCTAGCTTTGGAGACATCCAGGGCTATTGGGAATGGATTTAGGGCTCTTTCCCAGATTCTTTTAACTTTCTTCCTCCTTCTCATTCTACCTTGACATCAGTCAGTCTGAAGTATGCATTTTGCCCTGCAGTGTTCTAGGTCCCCTGGGGCTGTAAGATGAGTGCAGGACCAGGCAAAGACTTTACCTTGATTCCCAGTCCTGCTTATGCTTGAAGTAGTGAGTTCAGAGGAGGTGCAGGAGGCTTCTGTACTGTTACACGTGGTCTGCACACACAAGTGCGCCGCAGCCAGAAGTGCATTTAAGTTACACAGTTGTTTCTAAAGGGTTACGTGAATGGGACTCAGGATTTATAACACCAGGCCTTGGAACAACTACTGTTTATGAAATTGATTGCAAAACATTTGACCTTATTATTCTACAGCCCTCAAGCTTGAGGAAGTAGCATCAATGTTTAGGCCCTTGGATGTGGCATAGTGAAATGAATGGTTTCTTTGGGGTCACTGTGTGTTCAATCCTATGCCTCAGTGTCTAAGAACTAGTATAGAACTAGCTAGATCCTTACCCAGTTACTCCCTTAAATTGTTAAATATGGATCCTCTGGACTCTGCATGGAGGCTTTCCACCAAGAAACCTGATGAAATATCTGTATACAAGAAACCCAAAGTTACATTGACTTTATTTTTCTGTAACTGCCGGTATCAACTATTGTGTTTCCAAACTTTGGCTAAGGAAATATTTACATTTTTTGGCTTTTATTTTTTCTGACTAATGTCAGAGTTTGTATTCCCGTAATTCTGGTGAAAGGAAGAATATGGTCACATTTTAGGGGTGAGTTGGGTCATAGAAAAAAATATACACAGCTTTAATGAGTAGAAATTTCAAACTTTGTATGCAGGTTTTATGATGACCTTTCTCAGCTAGATTGGTAGGAATTTTATTGTTTAAATTAGACTCATATAGCCCCATAGATTTTTATATCTGTTCCTTGTGATAGGATGTACTGCATTTGGTATCTCTGGTTTTTATTTTTCTGAGGTATGCATAGGTGATATTAAGGGATATCCTTGTTGGTATCATTATGTTAAAGAGTCCCAAACTACGAAACCAGTATGAGTTTACCTTTTTTTTTTTTCCATCAAAAATTCGTCCTGTTCTTGTAACTCAGAGACTTTTTCCCCCCTTTTATTGGTCATATATATATTTTTAAGTCTGGAATTCTTGTGATTGGATTTTTTTTTTTTTCAGACCCAATGTCTGTGGATCACGTTATAATGCTTACTGTTGCCCTGGATGGAAAACCTTACCTGGTGGAAATCAATGTATTGTCCGTAAGTAAATAGATGATCTGTCATTCTTCATGTTTTTTTGTTGTTTTGGTTGCATGGTGATTCTTAGTACTTGTTTCTTTGTAACTGTATACTATTAACATGTTTATAGCAGAGTCTTCCAGCTCTAAGATTTTCCTACTTCCTCTGAATCAAGATTGGGAAATACACTAATTTGGTCAAACCACTGTTATACTTCAGTTCAGTGGCTTCTTTTAGAAGATTTCTGATTTACAGGGAATAGAGCCACAGGGATATTTAGCTCCAGGGTAAGTCACTTGGCTGTGTAGACGTGTAATCACTTTTGATGGGATTTTGAAAAAAGAATACCATGTTACTGCTTTTCTTATTGTAATTTCTAACTGGGCTGGCCTCCCACAAGCTTACCCAAACCTTGTACATTGAATTTTGGTGGTCGAGACCAAAGACAGACCTAACTCATAGAGGGGAAAGGAAGTGGATAGAACATCAGCTGCAGATGAGTGGAAAGCTGAGGGAAGAGCTCAGATGGTACTGGAGATTCCTCTACTGATGCTGCTGCCGCAGTGAACCTCCAGATTCTCATCATATCCCACAAATCGGGAGTGACAGACCACATGCCAGAAAAAGTACTATTTAATGGAGATACTAAATCAAATTGGTTATGGTTTCTGTCCTGTGTGAACTTTTACTGTCATCATACCTATGAAGTAATTTCCAGTTTTCAGAAAATTCTGTCAGTGTAATGGGGGAATTTTAGAGCTGAAAAGACGTTAAGGAATCAGTTACTCCCCTTTCTTCTTGGCCTAGAGTGGTCTGTGTAGAAGAACAGAATATTTCAACCATGTTCTTCTGGTGACCTGACAAAGTTAATCCCTTTCCCAGTTCTTGATTTTGACCAAAAGCATCTTGCTCATTTGGCACATCATGCTTTATTGAAGGATCAAAACTGAATCACTAAGAGAGACGTATAATGGTGTTTGTTTTCTAAATGAACTTGACAACAGAACCCTTTCCCTGGTGCTCTGTAGTATCTCTGAGAAATATTGTCTTCAGGTATTTAAGTAAACGTTTATAGGATCCTTTGACGGTTTATTTCTTAATAGTTTTCAATCTCTATCCTAAGTTTTTTTGACGTTTCAGTGCACTTTCTATCAAGTGTATTATTTTTAGCCTTGTACATCTCATTTGCCTCTTGCAGGGTTATGCAAGCAGGCATTTGTGGAAGGGATCATGCTTTTGAGTATAAAAAGTAGTGGCCAAATCTTAGTCTGCTAATATATATAAATTATTTGCCATTTAAACTTATTTTTCTAGCCACCAGCAGAGCATTTGGTATATACTGTATAAGTCTCTCAGTGGCATGAAAGTGTTTATATTTCTCTAAAGAGTGAACAGCTTATTGACTGTAGAATCAGTGCTTTTGTCATGGATTTCAGACTCCTCTCAGACTGTTGATGTAATTGAGAATGGAACTTAAACCTAGGGTAAAAGCTGCTCCATAGATTATATGTTCCCAGTGGGCAGGATCTGATATAGAGAATTAGTCTGAGTAGGGGCTAATATTTTTAGAAAAATTATTAGGCAGTAACCATTTATAATAAAATAGGCCCCCAAGAATACTGCTACAATTTTTATATTATTACATCTTAAAGTTAATAGAAAAACAAAATGCTCCTAGGCATTAATTATATTTAAATGCAGGACTTCTGTTTGTTTTGTTTTCTCTAGATAGTATGTCCTGGGCTTTTGATAGATTGGGTGCTGTGTGGAATAAGCCGAGGGAGGTTGAGGACCGCTGATACGAATAAGGGAGTTACTGCATTTTACATCCAGAACTTATTTGGTCCAACACATTTGTTTTGTAAATGCATAAACCTGAGACCTAAGGTCACATAAGTCATGATGGCAAAATTAATGAGAAAGCTGAGAGTCTAGATTTCCTCATTTGAGGACTGGGTTCCAGTAAAGCACCATGCTCTGAAGCCATGTACTAACAGACCTCTGGTTTTATTCACAGCCATTTGCCGGCATTCCTGTGGGGATGGATTTTGTTCTAGGCCAAATATGTGCACTTGCCCATCTGGTCAGATATCTCCTTCCTGTGGCTCCAGATCCAGTGAGTATAACATGTTATTATATATAATATTATTTTATGTGGTTATGCCCTATTTTCTCCTAAATTTGCTTTTGGCTTTTCTCTTGCCTGCAATATTTTTTTTTTTTTTTTCACTAGAACATCTGCCTTCTCTGTTCTGCCCAAAATACTTGGAATGGCTTTCTTCAATCTGGCCTCCCATTTTCCTTCTTCACTCTTTACAAGGAAATACCCATGGGACATAGTTACTATGAGTAATATAGGGATTATGACCTCCTTTGTAGGTATTGCCTTATTTATCTTTGTATCTCCAATGTAAACACTGTAAAAGATGCTCAATGGAATGACTGTTTAATGAACATTTTAAACAGTTTAAGACGGCTCAAGAAAACTAGGCATTTTTCCTTATGGTACTGAAATATGAGTCTGATTAAATACTTTTTAAAAACTGAAGACCCCTGCCTTTGCAAGAAGAAAATGTGAGAAGTCATTTATGGCAGTTCTGTGATTTTTCATGAAGCACAAATCTATTTTCCCTTTCACAATTTTACCACTTCATTCTGCGAAGCCAAATAAATGCCCACAGTTCATTCTCCAGAGCCTTTGCTTGCTTGTTATATTCGTTTTTTACACTTTTTTGGGGAAGGGGGGTTTATTCTTTAAATGTGGGGTACTCAGCAGTGAATTAGGGGAAATGCAGTGGTTGGGGACAAGGTGAGTCATTATTGGTCATTAAAAAAGTTGAAGGTTATGCCTATATAAACAGCCCCTCAACACCTGACCATTACCAAAGCAAAAAACTTAGGTTCCTTTTCCATTTCCCATTTCCTATGAGAAAATGAGTTCTCCTTAGAGTGTGTTCTGTGTCTGACAAGGTTTTTGGCAAAAGTATTATGGAATAAATTCATTCTCTTTTGTCTGTTGCAGGTAGAAATTTCAGTGTGGTCAAGGTTCATTACCTGTTAAGAGTCCTAGTATTTAGCTGTGGATCTCATGAGCTGATTAACAAGATAGGGCAAGTGGTCAGAATAGACCCTCTTGGTGTGTGCTAACATACCTTGGCATTCATGGGTGAACACTGGTAACTCTGCCTTAGAGGTCTATAAAACCTCTCTGGCGGGGACCATGCCAGGTCTGAATGCAGGGCAAGCTGGAAGTGCTGGAGGGTTGGTGGCCCTAGAAGCATCTGTTAGTGACAGACAGAGAGTGTTGGATATGTGCCCCAGCTTCCCTGCTTCTCAGTTTTCAGAACTATGAAGTGTGTTCTCAGCTGTCTCTTGGAGTTCCCTAGTGGCTTGAGCCCCAGCTGCCCCCATTGGTAATAGGCTTGATCATGTAGTGAGCATCTTGACCATCTTTCTTGTCTCACCTCCTCACTCTCCTACCAGTGTTTCCTGAAGTTACTTCTAAAACAGACTACTTGCCCTTAAATTCTTGTCTCAGAATCTGCTTCTGGTGGAAACCAAACAAACACAGCCTACTATTCCTTCGGAGTCTAGATATCAAGTTGGGAACAGACCCCATTGCTAGATTGGCCCTTGGACCAGCCAACAACAGTGTATTCCTCTGGCAGGGATAAAATGTAGCTGGATGATAAAACTAGGTATCCAGCTGGGAAGGTCTTCAGTATGATAGTGTGAGGTGCTGCTGACTTGTCTGTCTAGTAAAAAAAAAAAAAAATCACAAGATGGAAAGATAGGATGTTAATAAGTTGGTCCTAGTAGATTTCAAGCTGGCCTCAAATGGGAGTGTAGCAGGTGGTCCTGTGGACCAGATTTAGGTTAGAGACTGACGTCCAAGACTTATGGATGATGTTCTCTGAAGAGGTTTAGGTCTACCTATGATACCTGGACTTTGGACCTGAGTAGCTTGTGGCTAAGAGTGTGTGAAGAGGGCAATTTGGTATCATCAGGATCTTTGAGGCATTTGGAGACTTTAAAATCATTGGCTTGAATTCTACTTGAATTAATGTTGTCTAAACATCTTATAAAATTAAAGATGGCAGAGTATTTTAAATTAAGGGTAGCAGTGATAATCAGAATTCATTTCTGGTCTTTTGAAATGTTGCTCTAAGGAATAGCTATACTATCCTCTAGAACTTCCTGGCCACGGTGTAGTTGACAATAAATATGGAGAGATCCCTTTGCTAACTTTCCTGCTAGTAGGAGGATAACTCAGCACAGCAAAATGTTTGCATTGATTACCTGTGGTTCCACCAAAAGGGGGCAAATTTAGATCATTTCACCAATAATTCCCATGAGAAATTTTATACTTGTTATATGATAGGGATTGAGGAGGCCTGGGAAAGTTATGGGTCCTCTGAGGCCTTAATTTTTTCATTTGAAAATGAAAAGAATGAAAGGAGGGTTGTTCTTTCAAGTTGTTTTCTGCTTTTGAGTGTCCTGGGACTCTGGGAATAGGAAATGATCTCTTAGTGGCCTGAAGGGGAGATTGCATTTCCAGGAGGTCCTAACTGCCAGCCAGCAATTCCTTTGGACACTAGGAAGACAGGGCTCCTCTTAACCTCTTGGACCTCTTGGCACTGGTCATAGGGGCACCAGAGCAAAAAAAGATTGGCTAGCCAGAGTCAGATAAATGGGTTTTCTGGACTTTTTGTGTTTTTTTTTTTTTTTTTTTTTTTTAAGAGAGAGAGCAGGGAGGAGGGGCAGAGGAAGACAGGGAGAGAGACTCTTAAGCAGGCTCCATGTGGAGTCTGACAACAGGGCTCGATCTGACCAACTTGAGGTCATGACCTGAGCTGAAACCAAGAGTTGGATGCTTAACTGACTGAGCCACCCAAGTGCCCCTCATGTATATGTTTTTATATAAACATAAGTCTTCATTTCTCTGAGATAAATGCTTAGTAATGGAATTGCTGGGTTGTATGATAGTTGCATGTTTAGTTTTTCAAGAAACTACCAGGCTGTGTTTGGAGTGGCTGTACCATTTTATAATCTCATTAGCAATATATGAATGATCTAGTTTCTCTGCATCCTTACCAGGTTTTGGTGTTGTCACATTTTTAATTTGAGCTATTCTGATACGTATGTAATTATGTCTCATTGTGATTTTAATTTGCATTTTTGGCCTGATTTATGATGCTGAACATCTTTGATTGTGCTTATTTGCCACCTGTGTATCTTCCTCAGTGAAATGTGTCTTTATGTCTTTTGCCCAGATTATAATTGGATTATTTGCTATTTTGAGAGTTCTTTGTATATTCTAACTACTTGCCCTTTGTCAGAAATATGATTTGCAAACATTTTCTCCCATCTGTAATTTGTTCTTTCATGTTCTTAGTTTTTTATAGAGCAAATATTTTAAAATTTGATGAAAATACAGTTTTTCAATTTTTCCTTTAATGGTTCATGCTTTTAGTATTAACTCTAAGAGCTCTTTCCCTAGCGCTGGATCCTGAAGATTTTCTCCAGTTTTTTTTTAAAAAAAAGTTATATAGTTTTATATTCTAAATATATACCTGTGATTTATGTTGAGATACTTTTTTTAAATGGGGTGTGAGGTTGAGATCGAGGTTCCTTCAGTGCTTATAGTTGTCCAGCACCATCTGTTTTCGAAAAGGTTATCCTTCCCCATCGAATTGCTTTTGCACCTTTATCAAAAATTATATTTGTTTAGGTCTATGTCTGGGTCTTCATTTCATTCTGTTGATCCATGTGTCTATCCCTTCTCCGATACCATTCAGTCTTGATTACTGAAGCTTTATGAAAAGTCTTGAAAATTGAGTAAACTAATTCCTCTCACTTTGTTCTTCTTTGTCGAAATCATTTTAGCTATTCTAGTTCTTTTGCAATTCCATGTACATTTTAGATTAATTCTCTCTCTCCCTCTCCCTCTCTCTCTCTTCCTATATATATATAACTTTCTAGGATTTTGATAGGAACTACAGTAAGCCTGTAAGTCATTTTGGGGTAGTATTAACATCGTTCCTTTGTGGAATCTCTTACAGTTTGAAAACAAATGATCATTTTCAGTTTATTTCAACTCAGTGAGATTTGGGGGTGCTTTTATTCCCAATATAAATCCAAGCTCTAAGGGAGAAGGCTAGGGGAGCAGCTCTAGACCAGTGTGTGAGCAAGTTTGAGCAGGTTTGGGACAACCACATGCTGAAAATGGGAGGGCACTCAGGATAGGAAGGAGGTGCTATCGCTAATCCAAAAGAAGTGACCCTTGGAAAGGTTTTTCAGGGAAGTGTGGAATTTATATGAACAGGGAGGAGAGGAATGGGTGGGACCTGCTCAGACTAGAAATAGTTTAGTCCTTTGCTTTCTAGTCTGTTCTAAAGTGCCTTTATCACTGCTATCATTTAACCTTTCTCTGATTTTTTTTTTTCCAGCTATTACTAGGGTTTTGTTTTTGCTTTTGTTTTAGGTACTTTAGTAGAAGTTGCTCTTCTGAGTGGCGTGTCTTTCGACACCACAAGACGTTTATGCACGTAGGGGAAAATCTCATTGCTGTTGTCTCTCTGAATGAAAATTACTTTTGTCCTGCAGTGACTCTGCCTTTGTGTACCTGTCTCAGGTGTAAAGTCCAGGAATTAGTCTTACTCTCTAACTGGTCTGTCTGTGCTTTTCCTAGCCTAAGTTAAAATCACGTGCTTGCCATATAGATGCTTATTTGCAAATTGCTCTTGATGTTCTTTCTGTCACTTGTGCTTGGTAAGATAATGGCAGGTCTCCAGAATCCTTCCCAACCTAATGCATCCCAAAGAAAATGATTACCCTAGCCCAGCATTTCTCTCATTCCCATAGCATGCTCAAATTGTTATCTTCTGGTTGGTGATCTTATGAACTAATTTGTACTGGGCTATCACCTAAAGTGAATTTCTTCTGGTACATGGCAAAAAGAGGGGATTTAGTCATTTATTTATTGAATGACTAAAATGATTGACCAAATCTGGGAAAAAAAAACCCTATAATTTGTTTAGGATCCTATATAGATACAGGTAAATGGCAACATTTCCTGCTAATTCTAGGATGTTGAGTTTTACTTGAAACCCTTTGAGGCTGTATTCTCATTTTCAAGGGGAAGTCCTCATTGGATCTTGGCTTTCATGGTTATCTGCTTGTAGCAGCTTGGACACTGACACTTGAACTCCCCTAGTATCATCAGTTTCTGGTAAAATCTTAATGCAGATTGAATTTAGGTATATATTCTGACTTAAGGTATTTAGAACATGTAACAAGTTTACAGCATTTTTACGGGTTTAAGTAGAGCTTTGGCTTTTTCTAGAGATATAGTACTTGGTCTTATAATTGCCAGACATCTGGGATGCTTGTTCAAAGCACTGTAAATTTGAATGTGCATCAATGGCAGAAAATAAAAAACTAAAACCAATTTATGTACATATGGTCTCTAAATTGTTCTCCAATGAAGCTACATGTCTAGTTCCTTTATTTCTTCATAGAAATCCAGTGTGATTATTCTAAAGAAATATGTTTCTCCCCTGAACATCTAAGACTCACAAAGAATGTGAAGTTTCTTTGGCAAACATATTTATGGCAAAGCAGATGGTTAAGATCCAATTATCTCTTGTTACGTCTGATCCCCCAGCTCAGAGATTCATAGTTCATTGGTTTATTGAGACCACTGGACTAACTATGCTTTACAGTTTCACGAGTCTGACCAAGGGTTTTATTTTTTAAAGGAGACATGGTATTTTATGCTGGAAAAGGTTTACCTGAAAGAGTAGGAAAAAAAAAAAAAACTGTAGCAGAGTGATTTTTATTATATTGTATTTAAATGTAAACTTATCATTTTTCCTGAAAGAATTCATTCTATTTTTCAATTTGAACAAATAATGTAAAGTTACTATTTGAACTACTGTTAGCTTTTTATCTCAAAGTAGCTAAATGGCTTTGTTGCTCATGTGGGAATGGAAATTAGCTCTTGGCATGAACCACTTTAATTGAAATCAGTTTGTGGGTTGAGTTCCTATGCTGCTTGACACATGACATCATTTCCTGTGCTTTTCCCAATCCTCACTGTTTTTCTAAGATAGGATGAAGCTAAGTTTAACTTCAAATTTTAAAGCAACTATACACCTTTTCCTGACCTACTTAGAATATTATCCAAATTTTCACCAAATCATTCCTTTTGTATATTTGTAGATAGTTTTTTAATTCAAAAGCATTTTGGCTGAGACATTTTAATGGAATCATAGGAGCCTAAAATAACTGTTTTAATCAGTTTCCTGGGTTGCTTGACTTATATAACAATGTTCCAACAAAGGAATTATTTCTGCTTTTATACATAGGGAAGTGTAGATAAAATATTTTTAATAGCAACCTACTTACAGCTGTATAATAGCTTAGGACATAATGGGCAATTTCTCAGTCTTAGTGTTTGAGGATAGCTTTCAATGTCATTATCTGGTGGTGTGAGTTAAGTAAGTGGAGATTACCTTAGTAGAGTTTTGCACCACACCTGCAAGTAGGCAAGGTACTACTCTAGGCACTTGAGGGTATAATTAATAACCACGATGCTATTCACTCTAATGAAGCTTTTAGACAAATGGGTTGGGAATAGGAGAAATAACTAAATAAAATAGGCTAGGTTATATAATAGACATTTCAAAAGAGAAGCATAAAGTACTCTGGAGTCAGAGAAAAGAGGGCTCATATCTAGTGGGAGAAGGAAGAGAAAACAGAAATCAGAAAAAAAGAAAAGAAGATACATTTGCGGTGGGTCTTAGAGATAGGTAGGGTTTCAGTATTTGTTAACAACTGTGTGTATGGTATGTTGGGGATTAAGGGTTAGGGATAAAGAGACAGACCAGTTAAAGAGGAGATTCCATGAGGAGACTAGAACGATGTGTTTGGCATTTTGCATGGCACACAGTAGGCACTCAGAAATATTTGTTGAGTGAATGAATGAATGATAAGTGGATTGGGGATTGAGTCATAGGACATAACTAGGAATATGTAGAGGAGCCCTGAAAAGCCCATGGCCATGCTGAGAGATGGAGGAAGTTCTTAGTGTACTAGAGATAGGGAGTTTCTGGTGGTGCCTCAGAACACTCTCAGATGTTCTTGAGAAAGTGTATCACTTTCAGTCTGACTTAATTAACTTTCTGGTCCTCTGTGAAGGCATCGGAAGTACTGAGTTTTGACATCTCTTCCACATTGTCATGCTGAGATTTGTGTAGCTCCTTATGAAAATGGTGCTTTCTCCTGGAGTCTGCAGCCACTTTTTGATATGGCATGGAGAATCCTAACGAGGGCTGCTCAAGCAGGTGGCTGCTGCGAGGCGTCTTCTCTCTACTCATAGCAGATTTGGCCTCTATGCTCCAGGAAGACTGAGCATAGGAGCAAGGCTGAGCAGCTGATTTCTGCTGTTGCACAGAAGGAGGGGTTCTCTTCTCCCTATGGAAAATTGTGGATCTTTTTCTGTAGGGATTTTCTTCTACAGCTTGGGGGACAGGTTGGAGTAAGCCAACTTCCAGTGCCCAATCCCGGTTTCCTTGTGTAGGGATGTGTCAACAAGGATTCATGACGAATTGTCAAGCCCTTAGTCTTCTCCAGGTAGGGTAGTTATTATTTCCAGAGGACGAAGGGACAGCCTGGGATTCTGAAAGTGTTTCAGCATCCTAAATTACTGAACTAGAGACAGCCTAAGCACTAGAGAAAAGAGAGCACACGCCATGCTGTTGTTCCCCTTCACACACGTCTATTACTCTAGTTTCCTCTAGTGTCTCGTCTCACATCCAAGGCTGCCACCCATGGTCCTTCTTCCCTGACCCCCAGAGTCACACTTCTGTAGGTGACAGTGTGATGAAGAGTGGATTTCAAACACTGTGGGTCTTCTTTAGTTTAAGAATATGGTTTAAACAAGCAGCTCTTTCTGAGCCAAGGCTGGCTACCTCCGTTATCAGGCAGCTTTGTTATTAAATGGTCTTATAGTTATTTTTTCCTTCTGTTTGCTGCCTCCAAAATTAATCTATCTATCTATCTATCTATCTCCCTCCCTCCCTCCCTTCCTTCCTTCCTTCCTTCCTTCCTTCCTTCCTTCCTTCCTTCCTTCCTTCCTTCCTTCCTTCCTTCCTTCTAGATTTTATTTATTTGAGAGAGAGCATGAGAGAGAGAGAGAGAGTGTGTGAGAGAGAGAAAGAGAGAGAGAGAGATGTCACGAGCAGGAGCAGGAGCAAGGAGGAGAACAGAGGAAGAAGCAGGATGCTTGCTTGAGCAGGGAGTCCCTTGCAGGACTTGATCCCAGGACTCTGGGATCATGACCTGAGCTGAAGGCAGAAGCTTAACTGACAGAGCCACCCAGGCGCCTTTGCGGCCTTCAAAATTTCTTTAACAAAATTCCTTGGAATTTCTTACTCAGACTGTTTTCCTGGCCACCTACGGTGGGACTCTAAATCTTTTAACAGGAAAATTATTGCTGTTGTAATCTTGTCTCATACGGTTGCTCAGGGCACTATTTTCTTGTTAGTACAACTTACAGAAACAACATTGAGTGGGAAGTCCTGCTAAATTAGGGAAGTCATTTAGCACTATTAAGGTAAATATCAAAGAAACCATTACATTGTAATTGATTTTATGTTCACAAAAAGAACATGTTTAGTGTTCAGTAGGGTTATTTCTGCACAAGTATGTGAATCTTGATAAACCATTTTATTTTCTCTCCAAATCACAGCAAATCAATTCCTGTGAAGTGTTGCAACCTACTTACTTAAACTGCAAAAATAAATCATTCTATTTTTTTTTCCTTTTCAAGTCCAACACTGTAATATTCGCTGTATGAACGGAGGTAGCTGTAGTGATGATCACTGTCTGTGCCAGAAAGGATACATAGGGACTCACTGCGGACAACGTAAGTAAATATAAATATCCTAAATGCTAAACTATGCAGACAAATGTGTAGACAGATATGGAGACAAAAAGAATCCCGAGATAGTACTGATGGATTCTCTCTGATTATCTGAAATGTGGCATTTTTTACAAATGTCCCGTGAGTCTTACAGATGATCAGATCACTCACCTAAAGCACTTTGCACCAAATATCTGATTGGATCCTTGAGAGTGCTAGTTTGACTCATTTCCTTTTCATTTATCTGCAGCACCCCCCACTTACCTCTTCCTGTTAGTATATGTTCAGCACCCAAGGGACAGAATTCTTGTTTGCTTCAGATGTATACCTTCCATTTGATTGCTGAATATGTCCACCTGAATTTTTAAGAAGCATCTCAAAATATTTCAAGACTCAACCTCATCTGTCTCCTCAAACATGTCCTTTTTCTTGATTAATGGTATCTGTATCTCTCTGGTTTCCCAATCTAGATTCTGCTACTGTAATACCACAAGGTGTTCAGTTTGCTGGTTCATACATGAACACTGTTTATTTTGTGTCTGCTCTTAACCAATCCCTGCAAAAGGCACAAATTCCTTTAAGAAAGCTTATTTTTTATTACACTAAGATGAACCTACACCCTGCAAAAAATGTGGAAAAGTGCAAAAATAGAAAACAATAAAGTTCTTCATAATCCCGTCATTCCAGATATTACTTTCTAGTCTTTTAATGCATATCTGGTACATGAGATCTTATTGTTTGCATGATTTTTCATACTCCTTTTTTACTTAATATTTTACTAGAAGTATGTTTAATGTTATTAAATATTTTGAAATAAGTTTTTTTTTTTGAAATAAGTTTTAATGGTTGCAGAATACTCCATTACATAGATCTTTTACTATTTATTTAATGAATCTTTAACGATGAGTGTTTATTCTGTTTGCTTCTGGTCTTTGCCATTGTATATAGCTTTACCATGATGAATAATGTTATTATAAATAAACCAAAATTTATATAATGCTCCCGTGACTGGCCATGCACTACAGTGTGGTAAGAATAATGTAATGAGTGAGTTTTGTGTAGCCCACAGCAGCAGCATGGGGAGAGGAGACACAGGATGGCTTCTCCAGTTGGGGAGACCCTTGAGCCGAGTCTCGAAGGATGGGGTGGAGTTCACTTGTCTGATGATGGAGGATGAGCCTTTTATGCAGCTGGCACAGCGTGGGCCAAAGCACAAGAACATGGTGTAGGAGGAGATGTCAGACACAGCGCGAGTTTTGGTGTTGCTGAGGGAGGTGATGGGAAGGGAGATAAGATCAGAATGGAAGTCGTGGGCCAGATTTTGAGTGCCTTTATGCATCCCATGTTTGCAGCCAAAATAGAGCCAGGGAAGAGGAGTGAATTATTTACTGTGTACCATGTGCTGGACACATTTTCAAACTCTTCACATGGATTAACTTGTTGAATAAAACAACAGCCTCCTGAGTTAGAGGCCTCTGTTACCTCTAACAGATGAGGAGAATGGGGCACCGGGATGTCAGTAACTGGTCTACAGTTATATGGGGAGGGATTGGCAGAGTTGGGATTTGAACCCAAGCAGTCTGTCTTCATGGCCCGTGCTATAAAATGCTGGCCTTGTACACTTTACTTAAAATGGTTTAAAATGAGAAAGATCGTGCTGGCCACAGTGTAGAGGTGTAACTGCAAGGGTAAGAAACAGGAAGCAGGAAGACTAGTACCAAGGCTGTGTCTATAAAGGTGCTGGAATGGGAGTGTAGTCAAAGGCATTTTTGGAAAGGGAGTCATGAGTTGCTGCTGGAAACCTCCATGCTTCCTTTGATGCTCCTTGAAGTTTACCCCCCAAAACTACCACTTAACAGGCACTCAGTTAACACTTGCAGAGTTAGAAAAACTTTCCTAGACCGCATTTTCCTAATCTGTAAAATGGGATGGTTGGCTTAGGCTATCTCAGAATTTCTTTTCTGCTTTATCTTTTCCCTCTCTCCTGACTGTAAATTAAGAGGCAAATAGGAACAATGAATATATATAAACATCTCTAATTTTATGATGAGAAATGGACTCTGGCATAGTTTTGGCTCTAAGGGGTTGTGTCAGTTCAAGTTTTCTAATCCCAAGCAGATGCCAAGACAGAATTAGATATCCATGAGATTTATTGTGGAAAAGGCCTGTAAAGAATAAAGGGCTGGGGGTAGAAAGCAGGAGTAGAAGGGGAGGGCCTTCGTACTATAATGCCGGTCTAACCTCTATACGAGGAGAGTGGGATTGTGTAGATTGTGTAGAAGGTGCCTCAGACTATAATGCAGCTCCAAGGAAGCCTTGGCCAAGCTGATGGCAAGCTCAGAGGAAAGATTTCCCATCAGGAGAGTTCCATAATGGGCAGAAATGCTCAGTCTCTGCTATCCCACTAAACTTAGTCATTGGGTGGTAGCAGCCAGAAGATATGTGTCCTTGGCATGAACATGAAGCAGATCTGAAGGTGCAGCAGCTGGAGGCTATCAGCCAGCTAAGCTCCTTACATTAGGTTTTTTTGGAGGGAGATCTGAGTGGCTCAATTCCATGACTGCCACAAGGATACAGATAAAGTGTGCAGGAAATATATGAAGGAGGAATTAATTCAAAAGGAGGTATTAGGGAAGTCTCATGGAGGAATGAGATTGGAGCTGGGCTTTGAAGAGTGGGTGGTGCTGGCAAGTTTGATGCAGCAGAGTCCACCACCTGGGGATAAAGATGCCTGGAAAGAGGCTGTGCGTGAGAGAATTGCAGGAAATTGTACAGAGATGAGTTGTTCAGGGCTTGAGCTGTTGGTTCTTATTTTACTACCTTTTCTGGCAAGTAAGATGTCCCTCCCTCAAACATCGCTGGACTTATCTCACTGATAGATTCTGTTACAATAGTGGGATCTTCATTATGGTCCATAAATATGGTCAGAATGTATATCTGTAAGGGTAACAGAGGTCACTGTTTCCCTCATGGGAATCCTCAAATCATAAGCAAAAGAGTCAGCTGGCTAAAATGCAGTTCTCATTCAGTGACATCTCTTGTAAACCACCATTTTAGATGTAGAACTGAAAGTATTGCTCAGATACTTCCCAGAATGAAGCTGTCAGCATTAACAGAGGTACAAACTCACCTCTTCCAGGTGGTTTGACCTGAGTTGACTAAGGAATATAGACAGATCTGGGACTGTAAAGTAACTGTTTAAATGAATACCAGGATGAGTATTTAAATTTTTTATTGCTGTCCCTGCAGGGGATGGTAGGTTTTACTTTGTTAGCATCTACTTTCAGGTGAAGGCTCTCAGCTTCTCTCTTCTTACCTTCCAGCTGTCTGTGAAAGTGGCTGTCTCAATGGAGGCAGGTGTGTGGCTCCGAATCGATGTGCCTGCACATACGGCTTTACTGGACCCCAGTGTGAAAGAGGTAATTTTTTTAATGAATGAGTATAAATATGTTCTGGTGGCTAAATCTGTTACTGATTTAAGCACGCATTGTGTTTATTACAGCTATTTCATGAATTTTGCTGAGCTTTAAGGGGGTTTCTGAATTGTCACTGGGAGGGTTCCTGTGATGATAGGACAGTGGCCCCAAGTCTATGCCTGTATTCAGTAATTCTTGCTAGTGGACTGCAGGACTCACTCGTGAGCCTATGCATAAGCACCAGTTGGCAGGCATCAAGATAAAAAGAGGAGAATTTTCCATAAGGGTAAGGATTGAGCTCATTATTGTTCTAGTAAATTAGAGAAGTGGCTCCAAACGAAACATCTGTATAGAAAGGAAAAAATTTAGAATGAAGAAAAATACTTGAAAGATCTGTGAGAACCTACTGGGGGCTGTAGTAGCTTACAAGCGTAGCATCCAAAAGTCACTAGAAATGTCAATTGCTGAGGAACTGGGCTTTCATGTATGTGGTTTATCTAATAATAGTGCAGCCTACTGATGTGTGTATAATCCTCACTTTTCCATATGGAGACCAAGGCTTGGGGAGGGCAAGGGATCTGCCTAAGTTCACACACTAATAATATGCTTTATTTATTTTTTATTACTTTTTAAATTTAAATCCAATTTGCCATCATATAATACAACAACCAGTGTTCATCCCATGAAGTGCCCTCGTCAGTGCCCGTCATCCAGTTACCACATCCCCCCACTCACCTCCCCTTCTGCAACCCTTTATATTACACATATGAGTGAAACCATATGATGATTGTCCTTCTCCAATTGACTTATTTCACTCAGTGTAATACCCTCCTTTAAATTGAATGTGGGTATTGTGTGTCTAAGTCTGATGCTTACTGATGCTCTTAATTAAAAAAATGTTTTAGCCAATATGCCTACCTGTAAAAGGAAATATGATATTGAGATGTATTTAGATGTGTAATATTGTTGAGTTTTTCCCCAAACCCCCTGAAATTTGGCTTTATTGAATGTCTTGTCTCTACATTCATAGCTGTTTCTCATCATTCCTAGTTTCATGGTGAAAGTTTGGGAGGTTTATTTCATACAAAACTGCACAAATAGTCATGAAAACACTCATTAAAAATACTCATGAACCTTTTAAACTGTAATCATCACTTTTATCCAGAGTTTTATAAAGATTTTTTTCTATTCTGAGATGGAAAGCTAAGATTCAAGTAGCAGATGTTGAATATATGTTATGTAAAAACAAAGAACAGAGATTGGTATGGGAGAAATTATTTTCTGCTTCTATTTTTATAAGTTCATCTAAATTCAGTTATCTATTGATAAAGCAATAATACCAAGTTTAGTAGATAATAACTAGGTTAATAGTAATTCTAGTAACTCTAGGTCAATTACTATTATTACTGGATAAATTATATTGTATCTTAGTTCGTTACCACCAAATGGTATTGATGAGTAATCAATGCATCAAGTGTTTTTATTGATTCAGAGATAATATATCTCTAATGATATTCAAAATAATAGAGATACTTCTTTTGATTAGGTGGTAGCATTCTGTAGCCTTATTATTACTCAGCGAAGATGATCGGGGATTTAAATGGTTGAGAATAAAATTGCTGGCATGTAACTTGGACAGTAGTGTGTGAAAATAATTCCTCGGATAATAATACTAAAATAAATAATATATTTTAGAAAAATCACAAATAGGAGGAAGTTTTAGGGTATTTTACTTCTAAGGGAGTGGTTAATGATTTGCTGTAAAGAATATTGATGCCCGTAGTTCAGACATTGATGATAATACAGTCTAAAATAAAAGGGGCATGATATTTTACCATTCCACAGTTATTTCTTCAAAGACTTCACCTTTGACCAAGATTAAGAAATGAGGTGAACACATTGAGTTACTAAACTTATCCTCAAAATTTACATATTACTTAGGAATTTCTCTAAGTTTGGAGTGTCTTTAACTGCTCCCTTTGATGATAACGCTATCCTGAAATTTGCACTAAGATGTAAATATATTTTGGTGCCGTAGAATCTTCACAGTGGTGATTATCTAAATAAAATTATTCCCTAAATGGTAGATTTTCAGGCATGTGCAGTAGTGGAGGTTGGGGAGAAAGCAGGCTCTCTTTGCCTGTTCAACCCCTGAATACAGTCCTAGACCTTCAGTGAGAGAAGGGAAACACAAGTGTAATTTCACTCACCACATGGGAGAGGGGAGTCTTTTTGATTCCAGAATTGTATTTAAACTTAGAGAGTCTTCACTGTTTTCTGCTCTTATGGAAGTCATCTGCTTACCTCTTTAAAGAACTAGAGGTAGTATCTCCCTTTACTCAAATGCATGCTCATGATTTCAAGAATGATTAACAAAAATGTAGGACTGAGTCAGGACAAATCCATCCTGAAGCATAGGAAAATGTTCAGTGTGATTTCTATGGTGGTTTAGTATACTAATGAAGTTGTTTATTACTTAGGTTGGTTTATTAAGTTGTTTCATTGCCCAGGCTAGTTGCATTGTGTTTTAATTGGGATATGGCTTTTTATTTTAAAAAATAACTTGCAGGAAGTCTTTACTAAT